>NC_090928.1:672194337-672502277 GCF_040938575.1 Ambystoma mexicanum
GCAATGAAGTCAGATGTTCGTAGATATCTACGGATGCAAAACTAGTTGAAATAGTTGCAAAAAGTGTATAGAAGTGTTAACAATGATTCTAGAAGGTGTGAAATGGCAGAGTTTTAACGTGACACTTTGTAAATTGGACACAAATATTATTATATTTGGTAAGTATGATATTAGTAAGTTGTAGGAAAATAACATGCACTGGTAAAAACCATGAAATTCACTGAAAAAACGCTGTTAAAAGGGACGTTATGGTAAAGTTGCACTAATAAAAACCTATGAAATTCAGTAAAAAAAAACGTTGTTAAAAGGAAGTTATGGTTACATGTAAAATCGAAAAACCCCTGAAATTCGCCAGTTATGGTAAGATAAATAACCATAACTTGCGCCACCCCCGTGCACTGCTAAGACTAACACCCAGGACATCAAAGATGACATCACAAATATCATTGATGACATCACTGATGACATCACAGGTGCATTTACTTTTCATACAAGGGGTTGTGAATGTAATGTTGGCAAAAAAGTATCAGGGATTATTGGGAGATGTGTAATAAATGACATACTTCATCACGTAATATAGCATTCTAAAGAACATTCCACTGCAGTGTTATTTCTAATACAGGAACCTACTCATACAGAAATGTAGGTATTGGCTGCAGCATACACCACAGAGGTGCTATATTTTTAATTTTACAAAGTTATATAATAAAATGGTGAATGCTTCTGTATCAGACTTTGCCGTACTGTGAAACAAGTACTAAGTAGCTAATAATGCATCACTTACTACATATTTCTACTAATACACACAAAACATAAATAGACTACAATGCATACAAATATGGGGCTTATATATGGAGAGTAAAGTAAGCAAACAAGAGGCAGTACCGTTAGCAATTGTGTATAATCTACATGATTGTATTCACGCACAAAAATGATTGCTGTGTTTCAGGCCTGCTTCTACCCCTATATATGTACATCATAAAATGCGATTAAATTCTAAGGAAAGTAGTGTAAGAACATGTGAAAATAGCAATATCTATAAATGTAATACCTTTAGAAAGTTACATTTCTGACTGTCATTAAATAAACCCACCTGGCCTAGATATGGCAGTGAACAAAAAAGAAGGGGCTAGACATGTGATGTCATCAATGATATTTGTGATGTCATCTTTGATGTCCTGGATGTTAGTCTTAGCAGTGCACTGTGGTGGCGCGAGTTATGGTTGCTTAGCTTACCATAACTGGCAAATTTCCGGGGTTTTTCGATTTTACTTGTAACCATAATGTCCTTTTAACAATGTTTTTTTACTGCATTTCATAGGTTTTTATTAGTGCAACTTTACCATAACGTCCCTTTAACAAAGTTTTTTCATTGAATATATATATATATATATATATATATATATATATATATATATATATATATATATATTACGTGGCCTGTGGTAGCGGCCATGTAGTTATGGTTAAGTTGCTCATCTCATAGGAAGAGCACTTTTTGGGTGGCTTATAACTTTGCTCCCCCTTGGACGAATCCTCACCAAACTTTGTAAAATAAGTATATGGCCCACTCTGAATTTTGGTGTGGTTTGGTCAACGGGATGCTAAGTTATAGGGGGGGGGTTCCAAAATATTTTTTTTTTCCCATAGACATAATGGGAAAAAACTTTGCTCACGCCTACAGCCCAAACCGCTGGACGGATTTTCACCAAATTTGTGGCAGGAGCGGCGGCTTGGTCCTGAAAGCGTGCTTTTGTTAATTTGGTGTAAATCCATCCAGTAGTTTTTTTTCAAACAACCAAAACGTAAGGCAAAAAAATTAGTGATATCTATGTCCGGTCCGCGGACCCACTTCCCTGTTCAGTCCACGGACTGGCCTCTGATTGGCTGTACTGTCCGCGGACTGGCCTCTGTGTTACACTCAAGCCCCGGTCTTACCTGTTTGTCCCTTGCCACTTTCTTCTTAGTAGGTTTCTCTGATCTACGGTATGTCCGGGACTTGAACAGGTAAGGCCGGTGGTCCTCCGTATCCTTCGTGGAACGTAAGTAGACTCAGAGGAAGAGTTCAGGATTCCAGGAAGTAAGAGCAGACAACGTTCAGGAGTAAGCGCGGAACCAGAAAGGGAGGCACTATTCACAAGTATTGCAATTGAGTTGCGAGCGCAGAGTCTGGAAGGGGACCCAGGAAGGAATGAGCGGACGGCCTGGGAGAGGAGTAAGCCGCACAATGGTCCAGGAATGGAGAAGAGTGAGAATGGATGCATCGGAACAACGATCCTAGGAAAGGAACGATGAGTACACTAGCTGCGAACTCAAAAAGGAGTGTTGAGACGCAGAGCGGGGAGTGTGCCCTTTTTCTATGAATCCATTGCTCCGGGGTAAACGCTAGAGCGCTGCATGACTGATGCGCAGGCCATGTTGAGAGGAACACGGCCCCAGTGGTATGGTGCATCATGGACCAGGAAGTCCAAAAGGGGCGCAAACGGCGGTTCATGACAGCATGCCACCTCCTAAATCCCGATCCACCGGGCTTGCCAGGATGAGTCAGATAGAATTTCCGCACTAAGCGAGGGGCATTCATGTTGGAGACAGGTTCCCATGTTTGTTCACTGGGAGGATATCCTTTCCATTCCACTAGATACTGTAGCCAACCTCTTTTATATCTAGAGTCACAGATCCTGGAGACCTCAAATTCAGTCTGATCGTTGACTAGCACTGGGTTGGGTCGGTGAGCTGACCTAGTGGATTCAAGATAAGGATTGAGCAGGCAAGTGTGAAAAATAGGATGAATCCTCTTCCAGGAGTCTGGTAACTGGAGTGGATACACTACTGGATTGATGACCTCTTTGATAGGAAATGGCCCATAGAATTTGGGGGCCAATTTATTAGGATGTAGATGTCGAGGCAGTAGTTTAGAAGACACCCAGACCTTGTCACCAATACCATAGACAGGAGCAGTCCTCCGTTTAGCATCAGCATGTCTTTTGTCATCCATTCTGGCCTTTTTTAAATGTTCCTTAGCATCCCTGTGTGTCGTGACCAGTCTTTCAATCCAGGAATCAACCAATAGAACCGGGGTGGTATGAGGTAGGATCATTGGCAGAACTGATGGGTGGAAACCTTGACTACAGAAGAAGGGGCTTGTCTTAATAGCTGAATGATTAGAGTTGTTATAGGCGAATTCTGCTACTCGAATTAAGATCGACCAATCATCCTGGACTTTGGCTGAAAAGCAGCGCAAATATTGTTCTGAGGTCTGATTTACTCGGTCTGTAATTCCATTGGTTTGGGGTGGTATCCAGAAGACAAGGCACGTTGGATGACCAGCATGTGACATAGGTGTTTCCAGAACTGTGATGTATTGAGGACTGCAGTCTGAAATGATCTTGGAAGGTAGGCCATGTAATCTGAAGATATGCTTCAGAAATATACCTGCCATTTCCTGGGCTGAAGGCAACTTGTACAATGGGGTAAAGTGAGCCATGTGGGTGAACAGGTCGATGGTAACCATTAGGTGGTAAATCCTTTGGAAGGGGGCAGCTCTACGATAAAATCGGTGGCAATCAATTCCCAAGGACAATCTGGCAATGTAGGTTGATGGAGAAGACCAGCAGGTTTCTTATTATCTGACTTATTCTGACTGCAGACTGGGCAGGCTTGGGCATACGCCTTCACTACATCACTCATGTTAGGCTGCCAGAATTGCCTCTGAATATGGCGAAGGGTAGCAGTAACGCCTCGATGCCCGGAATGGAAGGCGTCATGACAGAGGTTCATGATCTTGGTTCTCAACTTGTTCGTGGGTACTGCCAGCCTGTTATCTTTGAAGAGATAACCATCTTTTGTGACTAAGGACCATTGGTTTTTCCCGACGTAGTCCTTCAACAGATCAGAAGATGGTGTTTCAGCTCGGAATCTTTCCAGTAAGGAGTTGGCTTGGGCCACAAACACTGTGTCAGGGAACATTTTTGGAAAGGCACTGGCCTCCACTGGCTCGTAATCAGGACGCCTGGATAAGGCATCAGCAATTATGTTGTGAGTTCCTGGGACGTGATGTATGCAAAACTGATACTGGGCAATAAAATAAGCCCAACGAGCTTGGCGACTGTTTCTGCATTCCAGGGATTGTAGAGGCTGAAGAGGCTTATTGTAGTAACAATCAAGCAATTAGGCCTACCCACCCACACCTGAAGGAACCTAGGAGGCATAAAAGGCCCCCTCAGGTGCAGGCAATAGGAAAGAGATGAAGGAGCTGGAACTGTGACTGGAGTGTTTGCTTTATCAGTAGAGGTAGAAAGAAGAAGGTACAGAGTTAGCAAACAAAGCAGAAGTGGGAGAACCAGAGGGACGCCGGAACGTGGATGCAGCAGATTTCACCTGCTTGTTCTGAGAGGGTCCTGTTTCCCCAAACTGTGAAATGCAGAGGCTGCACAGAAGAAGACATGCAGAGAGGCTGTCTGCCTGATTGCTGTGGTTGCTGGGAAGGAAATGTGTCAGAGACCGAAGCAAGGAGCTGTGGGATTGTCACAGGTCTCTGGAACGAGAGGGGCTCCTTGATCGAGAGGCTGGACCGGAGACACCTGAGCAGAGGAAGGGTGTGGGTCCCTGTGAAGCCAGATGAAGGATAAGTTGTGCCCGAAGTCGTAGAAGTCAAGCAACCCAAAGTCGTAGAAGTCCAACCTGGCTTTCTGATTCCTTGTGCGAGCACTGCTGGCAACAGCATTCAATCTGTTCTTCACTTGTGTAGAAGCAGAAGTTAGCTGAATTTATTTCATTTTCTAACAAGGAAACAATGTGACATGTGAATGGAAAGGTTTCCTTTACTCATGAAGAAGCTGAATGTTCCCAAAACAGCATTTTTAAACATTTAACGTCTTTAAACTTCATGATCGACTGGTCACGTGTACCTAATTTTGTTTCCCAACCAAAGAATGGACGTTACAGGTTGCGTGTTTCTCATTAAGCAGAACAATTGTTGTGAAACAGCATTGCCAACCACTTAAAGCCTTTAAACTTCATGAAGACATGTGTCTAATGTCATTTTCAAAGTGAAGAGCGAACTTTACCTCTTTATTGAAACAAACAATTATTGTTCTTAAGATAAGTCAAGTTTTTAATTATATATCTGCAGTTAGAGAGATTGTAAGCATTGCCCAAGCCAAGAGTACTCCCCTATTGAGAGTGAAACAGCTTTTCTCAAAGTCATACTGTTCTAACAATTACTCTGAGCCCAATAAAATATCAAACTTGCTGATGATACAGGTGGGCAAGCATTATCAAAAGCCAAAAGAGTGGCACCAAAGTTTCTGAGTAATTGCGTGGCTGACATTGGCAAAGAAGTGGAGGAAAAGTTGAAGAAGTGAAACCTTGCTGCTCAAATACAATACTGAAGTTGTTGTGGTTGTATACAGACAAGAGAGGCAAAGAGGCTGCACCTTTTGAAGAGATATTCAGAGGAAGAGTGGCTTGTCTATTTTAAAGGGGATGCAGTACCATAAATTGAATCTTGTCCAATCCTGTCTTTAAAATACAAAGTACTGAAACTGTGGTGGTAGATTTGGTTTGTCAGTGGATGCAAGATACAGTAGTTCAAATGACGTGGAGTGGAAGGCTATGGGGTCAAGGAGAATGTACTCATGGTAAAATGTGGTAGAAGTAAAGTTGTTGAAGTAGGAGAAGCAGAACTGAGCTGTCATCCTGACAAATATAACTACAGTGATTTCTAACCTGAATAGACACATACTCATTGTTAAGCATGAGGTTAGTTCCATTAACATTCTGGAAATTGTATTTCTTTTTGACTGTGTCAAGTCTTCTTAGACAAATGGAAGTTGCAGAGAAAAATATTGACACTTTTCTGCAGAAGTGGGATGTCTCTGTTCCATCAAAAGAAGATCTTTACTTCGATATTCACTTTTCAAGAACTAATATGAGACTTTACTACCTATGTAGATTTTCCTTATATTATTTTTGCTGAAAGTTAAATCCTGTGGAAGGGAGTTCACCCAGGTTGCTAAAAGGTTATCAATATATTATGAATGTCATTGTTGATGTTAATTCAATTGCCATACATTTTCTTTTGTATTTGATGTTTAGTGTGAGGGCCAGATTTCCTGTGTTAGAATGTTTCTTCTTAGTTCTACTAGGTAGGGAAACCCACAGTAGAGTACGGCAAATCAGGAATTTTGATATGATTTTTGTTCTAATAAAATGGCTTATTTTGATCAAATATCAAACAGTTGTCCGCCTCACATTGCTGACCCCACACAGCATACAGCAATGTATTTATTTATTGTCAAATATAACATCTAAAAATCATGCATCATGTTACTTAAAAATAAAAATGTCTCATTACTTACCTTAATAAAACGCTTTGGGTCAACTTTGCAATTATGCAGAAAAAAGGAATACATCTCAATATTTCATGAAACAATACATATTACAAGTTAAATGTATTGCATTTGTATTGAAAGCAAATCAAACACAACCAACTATCATTCTTTACCAAAGAAATCTAACACTGTGATACGTCATTTGCGTACATTAAACATATGTCGTACAAAACACATACTTATAGTATAAGGAATAAGTGCCACTTTAGTAAATGTAAAAGATTAATAAAATAAAAACAAACATAGTTTCATCATTTTCACACTATATTCTAAACAGTGAAACATGGACAGCATATATAATGTAATTAACAATTACATAACATAAAAAATAAAACTAAAATAACATTGCAACATTTTATAGCCTGCACATTTTTTTAACATTCAATAAATACTCCATTCATATATAAACTGTTTAATAAAGCAATGTCAAAGTTACATAAGTATTCTAAATAAATACTAAATCAGGGAAATGTTCTATACATTCAAATGAGGCATGGCACAACCAACTACTTAAAAAAGTTTGAAAGCATTCGAAACGCAGCAAGTAAAAATGAGTGTATTAAAACACCTTATTTTAAAAGACCCACCTTCAAATGCATCTAATTGGTTCCTAAAAATGTAAACATAGAGCTTCTGGAAGATTTCCCATCACATGATTTAGTTTTATTTTAAAAAAATCACATGTTCTAAAAATGTATATTACACAGTGTATGTCATATGAAACATGAACACGTTAGATTTTAACATCAAACAAGGCAATGTACTCTATTTACTGCACAAATGTACCATTTACATAAAATGCACTGAAAATAGCGCAGACTATGGCGGACTGGAGGCAATCGTACTGAGTACAAAATACATGAAATTTACTAATAAAAGAACTCATAAAAATGAGAGAGACAAAATGAAACATGAATTATTAATCAGAGATATGTTTACACAATAAGGAACTTAGCATCTCTCCTGATGAACCACGAGCATAAGACTTGGGGAAACACGTGTTGAGAGGCAAAAAAACTATCAGTTTGTGAATTAATGTTTGGAAAAAAGGATATTGCATGCTATTAATGCAAAAAATAAATATTACTTAAAACGTGAACTTGCTGGTGTGACGGATATATTATTTTTCCTGAAGCGCAATCCACAAAAGTGTTTTACAAAAAGAAAATTTGCACTGAAAATATGATTATACCTACAACGTGCGAAAATACGAACGTACACGTGTACATTAAAAATAGCTTCTTACACATCACCAATAAATGTTACTAGATCTAAAAATACATTATTATGTAACAAATCTTACATGTAAACACTCATTACGTAAATCATCATTTTTGTAATGTCAAGTTACAAGGGTATGCAAGCTACTAAAAATCAAATATGTATATCATACATTTTGGAATATATTTAGAAACATTTTGTATTGTTAATAACATTACCACTGATAGAACTAACATTGCTACTACTAACACTATACGTAATTAATCACATCATATAATTCTCATACTTTACAATTTGTACGTTAACATTTAATTTAAAGTTAAGTCTTTATTGTTAAAATGAAAAAAAGATTACAAAAACATACGTTATTGCTTTAAAGCCTATTGTACTTATACAGTTTTGCATTATGTATAAATACATCATAGTTTCATAGTTTTTAAGTACTTCAATATGTTAGATTTGTTTATACATTTCTTGCAATAAAAGCTATCTAATGAACATACTACATGTTTGACAATTACCAAAATACCTACTCATCTTTCCATGTCCTAAAAATTGGGTTTAAATTGCCGCTTTTGGTTAAACCAGCGGAAGACAGGGAGAAACATCTAGATATTTCTAAAGGTAATGAAGCCTTGTGGAGTAGTTTGATGAGTGGTCAATTGCAGGCTTTGATTTTGGCATTATGTGACTTTCTCACTGCAATACTGAATAAGTTAGAAATGTTAACTCATGGTGAAGATGTATTGCATTTACAAGAGACCAAATTGGACGGTTTTTCCTTTTTATTACATGATTAACTTGTTGAATTTCATTATCTTTTTTTCTTTCATATCTTCCTGTTTTTTCTTTTTTTGTGTTTTGTATTACTTATTTGTATTTTATACTTGTAAAAGGTTTTTAACTTGCATTTGTTTTTAGGAACTAAAACACAATAAATAATAATAAAACATTTTTTTTTTTACAGACAATTGGATTACAACAATGAGGACACCACAAAAGTCTAGAGCAATTGCATGGAAAAAATACCACACATTAAAACAAAATAACCCTTTGCATAATATAACCTGTTCAACACTAAAACAACAATAAATGTTAAAGAACAACATTAAATAATGCAGCAATAAACAAAGACGATAAAAAATATCACATACCGCAAAAATGCAACAAACAGCAATCAAATATGATACATAAATAAAAAAGAAAAAAATACGAGGATACTTATTTCATTTTTCAAAAACATTTACAATACAAAAACACACGTTTGTGTAGCTAAATAAACTTCACAAAGGTATACACAGATACCCAGCAAAAAAGGACATTCAAAATGTTGTAGACAAAGAATTAGCTATTCAAAAGAAGGTTTTTAAGCACACTGTAAATGCACAAAAGGAATTAACTATTTTCCTTCACCAATGTTTACATAACATTTCAAATGTTAGACATTAAGATGTTAAACATTTTAAAACAATATCTTAGCCAAAACGAATACAATATTTGGTAGACTAAGCACCTGATAGACTTATTTTTATTTTTGTTTTCCTTTTATTTGTCGGTCATTGATCACATCCATTGCTTAGAAAGGTACACTAAAAATTGTACTGTGAAGAGTTTTCCTTACATTCCTTATGTGCTGTCCTTCTTTTACAATCATTTTGTTCGATACCTCAGTATTCCTCTCATAATTTTCATGAAGATAAATTATATTGTTGTCTGATATTGTTTAGTACCTCGGTTGTTTAAAACCTCTACACGTTAATGTGTTTCACTGCCTGAGAGTGACTCCTCAGGAGGATTTTTGAATTACTAAAACATTGAAATGAAAATGAGATAGTGTTCTTGTTAACATGGGCCCTTGACCTTATTTTGTGTCTCACAAGTGAACATGGTGAGAACCTTATTAGCCAATGGTCTGTCTTTCAGCTTACCTTTCTTGCTATCTGTTGAGGCTTCTCCTCATATTCCTTATTGTGGGTTATCCATAAGGAACAAAACACTATAAGAAAATCTCTTTATCTGTTGTGAATGGAGTTTCTTATTTTAAGCTGATATTGGTATGAATGCTACTAATAGAGATGCAGAGATTGGCTAATGTGCACAATGAATTCTTATAGTGAAAAATCTGAGAAAAAAGGTGATGAATTATGAGTTCCTTACCTCTCCTCTGCAATTCATTTTGAGGAAAGTACTGGATACAAAGGTCCAGACAGCCTACTGCTCCAATCTGCGAGGATGAGCATTTCGAAATGGTGCCTATCCAGCTGGTCAGATTGCACAGCGAGTAGAGCGTTCACTTTGACATCTGTGCAGAACCTGCTGATGCATTTTCAAATCCCGGCAGGGCCAAACTCAGCCTTTCACCCTTCTGAGGTCAATAAATGAGCACCACACGCCATGGGTTAGCAGCGCTCAGATGCCTGACAGTTTGTAGTGCTATATAAATGCAAAAAACAAACATTGATGCATCATCACGCAGTAGCGTGATTATGTCATCACATTATAACATGGCGTGGCCACGTCTGCCATATTATATTTATGTGAAAAAGAGAATTGAGAATTATGAGCACGAACGGGGGCTACTTGCGGGTAAAAAAGGAGGGTAAATTATATATATCACCTTGATGTTTTATGCAATACATTTGGTATCCCTTCTGCAATGTCCTATGTTGCAGATTAACACTGGTGATGTAAAAAAGCTGTACCAAGGCTTGACAAACTCAAAACCTAGAAGTATGAACAAAATGGATCTAGACTAATTTGGAATTGTGTTATCATGAATTCTTCAATAACTACATAGTTGAATAAAGTAATTCAGTGTCTATGTTGTGTCTTGATTTGTTCAAGGATGGTGATACATGAGGTGCATTTCTTTCTAGAAAAAAACAGCATTAGAAATAAGTGAACTCATTGTCCTGATTGGGTCCTGTGTAACATATGTCCAAAATATGGATCCATCTGGCTTCATGTTGTCTCAATTTGAGTTCACTGTTACCTCCTCTCAATGGAGGATCTGATGTTTCTAGTCGCATTAATTTAAGTTTCTCAATATCCAGGCCTGGATGTTCCTGTTGGCATTGTATAGTCATTGGTTAGTTGGCATCTCAATTTTGTATTGCTTGTAGCTGTTCCTGGGTGCAGAGTTTCAGTTTGAGGATAGTACTGCCAATGCACCATTTTTCACACAGCTGGTTGATGCCACATACAACATATTAAGTGTTGCAATTAATGAATTTACCAATTTTGAGACTTTTTCCATTTGGTAATGTCACAGTTTTTTAGCCAATTTATACATGCTTCCTCTTCAGAACGTTGTTTTGCTGAAGAAATGTATGCCCTAAAAAATGATATAATATATGCTTTTACTACAAAAGGTAATGCATTTAAATGTATACATGGAAACATTCACAATTTGATTGAAGTTGAAAGTCTTAAAACAAACCAAAAACAACCAAATGCAAGGAAACAAAGGCCACAAGTAAAGCAATGGACATATAATCAAACATGTGCTGCACAAGAATGACACTTAACATCTTTTAATGATTTGCTGTTGCATGGGAGAATGTAGCGGATTAAGAGTAATCATATTTCCTGTTCTTCTGGAAATCATTAGAGTAGCACGTTTCATTACATTTGCATGTTTGGTGCAACTAATGTAGCCTTCAGAGATCTGTTGTAGACAATTTATATAGCTAAACAACTAGCAGAATGACTTTTAAAATTACAATATGTGGAAATTGCAAAATGTACTAAACCTTGTAATCTTTTGAGATGATATACAAGACAAATATTTTGGAATAGAACGTTTACAAGGAACGCATGAAAAAAGTAATTTAGGTATTGATTTTGATAAACAAATTCAAACATACAACTTAGAAATAAGAAAACAACCTTTATATATATATGAGTGTTGCAGACACACATAATGTAAAAATTCTGTGATATGGATAAATGCACATGAAAAAACAACCAATGAGGACAATAAAATGTGGCTTGGACTTATCATTTACTTATTGCTAGAAGAAAATATACCAAGAGAGCACAATTTAACTATGTGTTCATATTGCTGTAAATATTTAGATGAAAATAAACTGCGTATGCTTTAATTGTATTTAATTTAATTGTAAACAATATGACACCCCAACCTATTCCATCAATTTTCAGAAAATTTTAACTTATACAAACATAATTATTCCATTAATATTTCATTTTCAAACAATTATACGCTTACAGAGTCTGGAAAAAGACAAGTGAATTAATTAACAAAAGCATTAAAAGCTAATGTAGCGTACTTATCATTAGAAAAACATGATAGTGTTGAAGCTTTAGGTGTAAGTCGTGCTATTGAAAACACACTATTAATTTGAAATAAAGGAATGGCAGCAAAAACTACAAAAATATGGCAATAAAGTATTGATTGGCACAAAGTTGCCCAATATTTACTATGGTTAAAAGCAAACAATAAACATTATAACTATTATTATTGGTATTATGATTATTTTATGTATTACTGTGTTTCAATATAATTGCCAAAAACAATTAAAAAAAATGTGCGTTTCAGTTTATATAACTTTTCACACATGATGTAAAATAATGAATCAATTAATTTAAATACTCAATATATGTTATATGAGTTAATCGTTTTAAAATACAAGTATATACACTAAAAGAAGACACTCATTATATCGAAAGGCTCCTCAATCCACTTGTGTGCAAATACAGCAGTTTTATATAATTCTCTTTCAACCTCAAGCCACAATAAACATTATGAACATGTAAATGGTGAAGAACATATTAATTTAAACTTTGAAGATGTAACAGAAAAACAGTCACAGATTGAAAAGGTTGAACTACAAAATATAGAAAATCTATCTGAAGAATATATGATCCACCCTTTACATTCAAAAGAAGTCATAGATGATTCAATAGAATCATTTCAAATGAGACAAGCAAAGGGCACAAGTGTGTGGGATAAATACTTAAAAGAAAGATGCGTCGCTCAGTTGTTCCCAATAGGAGAGGGTGGAAGATTAGATGACAGACCTGTATAAATATCTGCTTCAGAATATAGAATAAATCACATGTATTCAACAGACCCTAGCTTTAGACTATATCATGAATATATGTTTCACTTTATTTATGAAGGTGAAATACCAACCCTATGTTACAGAGTTGTCCGTACCCACAATAGAGGAAAATGATATCGAAATATGACACATTAGTTGAAACATTTGAAGCTGAAGGTCAAGTTGTAGAAAGTAGCATTACAAACATTGTAGAAAATATGCAAGGAGTAAAAGATTATTGGTGTAGACATTTATCAGAATTAAGTTACATGTTGTGAAACCATTGTGCATCAACCTGGTTTGTTACTTTAAGCTGTGCAGAAATGCAAGGGAAGAACTATTATTTTTCAAAGAAGCAAATGCACATCTTCCTAACATTAGCAGTTAACGTCAAATTAACTGTGTGCACTTGATTGGGTAAAGCTTTCTAGATGTTTTCATCATCGATTCCTTGCTATGTTAAATTCTATTTTAAACACACAGCGCCCACCATTAAGTAAAGTAACACATTACTTTAGAAGAAAGGAATTTCAAGCTGAAGGATTACCTCAGATACATATGGTTTTATTGGTTGAAGGTGCTCCTCGATTTAGTGAAAATAATTCTAAAACAGTAAGCAACTTTATAGAAAAATATGTTACTTACACGATTCTAAACTCTGATAAAAGCCCAAATGTACATGCATTTTTAAAAATCACAAATGGACCTCTTATTGTAAAAGAACACACAAATCAAATTACCACTTTTACCAAACATGGCGTTTTGGATTTCCAAAAAAAGAGGATGTAGCAATAGTATTTAATGACCACCTTTTATCTATTAGACACAATGTTAAATGGAAAACTCCCAAAATATCATATGCATTAAAAAGCAATTCAAAAAGCATTACTATTAATGACTACTGCCTGTCAACTTAAGTATCTATAATGCAAACACAGATAATCAATTTGTATCTGACAATTGCATGGCTGTAAGTAGATACATAACATCATACATAACTAAAGCAGAGAAATGTCAACTCCAATGTCTTTGGGAGGAAACCACACATGAAAAGTCACTTTCAGCATGTTTAATGAGTTTAGGAGTTAAAACTCTTTCACACTGTGAATGTGAAACATACAAAGAAGCAGATAGATTAACAGGAACACACCCTTATGGTATAAGTGTAGTCATTAAGTGGATCAGTCTTGGCTATCTAGAAAACAGATGCCAAGCTTTATAATCCTATCATGAACTGGAAATGTTAGCTCTTCATAACCCAGACAGTGCACATATAGTAAAAAAATAAGCTTGATAGCCAACATCTAGATAGAACTGACCATTTAGAAGATTTGTGTTTATATGAAAGTCTACAATATTATAATTATCATGAAGGTGTTAAAGAAAACATTGAAAAGGATCATTATAAAAGTAAAAACAGTGATAGTTGTTTAAGCATGTAAAAGCAAGTTTCATGAATCACCAAAACCTAACTTGTGCATCACTAGAAAAAAAGCAGATGTATTACTATTGCTCTACAACTCTTTTTACCTTGCTGTAGAATCAAAATTAAATGAAAATTGGAATAGTTTAAAAGCAGATTTTGCACATCAAAATGAACACATTAAATGCCCTTCTTTTAAAAAGTATATTAAAATGCTTGATGAAATCGAGCAAGAAAAAATGTTAGAAACATAATTAGCTAAAGATACACAACAATCAACATTTAATTCAAATTCAAATGTAATCCATCCTCTTGGGCAACCACTACAAAGAAATAATTCACAATTAGCAATGCAAGATGTTTATACTGAAATGGAACGAGATAACCAGCAGGTTAATATTTTAGAAGAACTTGTTGCTCAAATAAATGTAGAACAAAATAATCTGTTCCATGATTTGGTTGCTACCATTGACATGAGACGTTCTGAGTGCTTAAACCGCAAATCAACACTCTTAGAAGCAGGTACTGAAAAAAGTGATTTATTTAAGGCTATATCAAAATGTATATTGGTAGTATAGCACTGTATAAACTGTTTATGTTACCAGTAGAACATAAGAGAAAATTACAATATGAAAAAAACGTTATTGTATTGTAGTCGTTATTTGTATGACCTCAATGCGCTCTGTGGTTGGAATGCCCTCGGCGGACCGAAGTCCAAGTATGGGAAAATTCTAAAGAGTTTAATTTAAGATGTGTGTGTGCATTCTGCAAGTATTGCAGCTTAGGAGAGCTTGTTAGGTTTCAATAAGCAACCCAGACGTCAGGCATGTGGGTGGGTGCTGTTGGCAGTTTCAGATAGAGTGCTAGTGCAGGAGACTCTATGTGTGCCCAGCTAGACCGAATTCTTACATAGGTTGTCGCTGTATACTAATGGCAGAGGTGTTGAGGCACGTCAGGAGTTTCAGTGTGGATGGCTATGCAAGCTGCTAAACCGGATTTGAAATAGCCATAGCTGCATTCTAGAGTGCATGGATGGGGAGCTGTGCCTGTGGCTTGTGTCCACAGATGTGGTGCGATGTATACATACCTTTGACTCAGATGGATTCTTTCTTCAGTGTTGTTTTTGTTCGGACTATCAAGACGGTAGACTGGTCATTCAAGTGCATCTTCGGGTGGGGGTAGCCTACTACCCTTGGGAAGGGCCTGGTTGGTGGCATTCTTTCAATGCAATAGAAAATACATTCAATTAAAAAGATCTTGCCACCAAGGGTATAAGACAAAGGGTGTCATTCCCATCCCTAATTGAAAGAACCGTCTAAGTGCGTTTTACTGCATCTCTATTCCTACCCCCCAAAGTCATCAAAAGGAGACCTATGGGTTGAGCGTTTTCAGTACTTAGGTAAGCCCCTTGAGGATTTGGTAGGGACATCCAGCTGAGTGCGTGGCCATAGCTGTCCCCAGTTCAAACTGGTCCATCCAAGGTGCAATCAGATTTTCAGAAGGCGTTTGGTAACCAGTTTGCACCGGTTATACAATTGGTGGCCCTTACAGGGCCAGAGGGGAGGACCTGCAGGGATGGGGGTAATGTATGATTGACTGTGGAGAGTGGGAGGTGGAGGAGAAGGCAGGTTTATCACAGTGTGCTGCCATGAATGCTGCCATCATTCGCGGTGGTATGGAAGAGTGGGTGTTTTATTGGGTCTGGGCCAGTACTTGTGTGCAATGGGCAATCCGCATAGGACAGGAGATGGTTCACGAGGAGGGAGGAAAAAGCCAGTTTTTGAGGGCCTTTCTGAATTTTTGCATTTGTATTTGTATTTGTTTATTATTTGTATCGTGCGCCAAACCCTGAGGTAACTGGGCGCTGGAAAACGTAAGTGTTACAGGCATACATACAAGGAAAACAACAGTCAGGTCGACCTAGGGTTACAGATAGATCTAGTGAAAATAATTACAAGTAAGAACATAGGAGTTAGTACAATGATAACACAGGTAAAAAATTAGAAGAAAGCATCAGTGTATGGACAGTGGCATCAGAAGATAGGCTTATCAGTGATCAAGCTCTTTACTCTGGTTCTGAAAGCACAGAAGGAAGGTTCCAATCTGATGGTAAGAGGCAAGGAGTTCCAGCATTTGGAGGCTTGAACTGGGAAGCTAGCTCCTCCAGCTGTTTTTAGGTTGAACATTGGTACTATGAGGTAGTGGCAATGGATAGATCTGGTAGGTCGAGCTGGTTGCAGAATTTGTCTGACAGGTACTTGGGAGCCGAGTTTGACAGGCATTTTTGGGTGATTGCCAGCGTGCAACGACAGCCAGTTGGTCTTCCGTCTGAGACTCGAAATGTGGCTAGATCTAGGAATTTTTAATGCTGCTCTCAGGGAGTTATTTTGTAGGATCTGTAGTCTATTAAGATTCCGTACAGCGGATCCTAGGAAGAGCATGTTGCAATAGTCAATCTTTGGCAGCGCTAAGACACTGGCTAGTGTAATGCAACTGCTGGGGGACAAATAAGATTTTACAGGCATTGATCAGCTTGTCGGTGTAGGCTGTAGATGACACCACAGCGTTCACTCGTTTCCTTAGGGACAAGGTAGAATCAAGATAAACTCCTAGAGGTTTTATTTCCTTGGCAACTTTGATCGGATTCCCATCAATATTGAAGGCAATGTACCACGGGTCGAGTTTATTTAGGCGTGCCTAATTGCCGACAATCACGAGCTCAGTCTTTTCGTCATTGAGACATAGGCTGTTGGCTGCCATTCAAGCCTGGATTTCCAAGTAGATTTCATTAATTAACTTGGAGTCCTCTTCGTAACGGCCTGTGAGCGTGGTGAGAACCTGAGTGTCATCTGCATAGTTCGTGCAGACGACACCCATGTTATCCAAGCGATCGAAGAGGAGCTTCGTGAATATGTTGTAGAGCATTGGTGAGACGCAGGAGCCCTGAGGTATCCCGCAGTGTAGAGCGATCAGGACTGCTGAGGGTGAGAAGACTCTAGTAGTTTGATTGGATAAGAAGGATTTGATCCAATTGGATGCGTTGGGGGGAAAAGGGAGCTGCTGTGGTCAGGTGCCCAGTTAGGGTTTGGTGATCGACCAAATCAAATGCAGCTGAGAGGTCTAACAGCAGTAGGATCTCCAGGTTACCATTGTCTTTAGCCTCGTCCATCTGAATTTTCAGGTGCAACTATGTCCAGAGTTTATTAGGAGGAAGGGGACGGTTGTGATAGGCCTATAGTTTTTTGGAATGTTAGGGTTTAGGTTAGGTTTTTTTAGTAGTGGCATGACCCAAGCCTCCTTGAGGTAGTTAGGGACTAGGTTAGCCTTGAATGAGGAATTTATCAAGGTGGCAATGAAGGGGCAAAGTTCTTTAGCGCCCTCCTTAATGATGGAAGCTATGCAAGTATCTCCTTGACATCTTGAGGGTTTTAGGCCTCCAATGATGTCTTCCACTTCTTTAGGAGTGACTGGGGAGAATGCAAATGGCGGGCACTGAGGGGGTTGTTGATCATGCGAGTGCTTTGTAGAAGGGCTGCTCGTGAGGCTGTTCTTTTTAGCTTCTATTTTGTTTTGAAGTGACACTATTTTGTCAGCTAAGGCTTGCTGGATTTTGGCACACCAGGCTGCATCCTTTATACAATCCTCAATTGGCGGTGCTGGGGATTCTAGTTCCTTTAAGATACTGTTACGCTCACCTGGCTCCCACAGTGGCGCCGTTCGGACCCGGATAGCTGCGGTCTCCACCCACATGATGCGTAGTGCAGCAATGACTGACTGGATCTGTCCTCCTAATCTTGTCTGCTTAACCCGTAGAAATGCAAGTGGAGAGATGGATTTAGCCACTTGTGGATTCAAGTGATGGCACCCCCACAGTCCTCCCCAACTAATCAACTCCGAAATGCCCTCACAGCAATCTCACCTTATATTCTTGAAAGATGAGCTCTCCATCCTGCGTGGATTTGCAGGGGCGCGTTGATTCCAGTTACTTCACTGGTTTGAAGGCTCGGGAGAGTTCCGGAGAGTATTGACTATGAGGTTCCTGGTGAGGACCAGTAAGTATTAAGTTCATAGTGTTCAATATGACCGATATTCACTCTTGTTCCCCCTTTCCTTTCTTGTCTTGCAGCTGGCTCGTGAAAAGATGCTCTTGTGGCAGCTGGTGGCGCTCAGGTAAGAGTCTGTATTACCCAGCGCTGTCCGGTAAATGTTGCACGAGGAAAACGTGTTGTTTTGTCTCTCTTTACAGATGCGGCACGTGAAAATATGGAGAGTCACAAAAGGATGCCTCCGGTGGTAAATCAGGTAAGTCTATGGTGGTAAGAATTATATTTGTTGGTTCCCTCGGATCACCTTGTGGTTTTCTTTTGTCTCCTAGGTGCCGAAGTTCGGCGAAGAAATGATGGAGGCAGCGCCGACCCGAAGGATGCTGTGAAGACTGGTGAGTATGAAGCGGCGCTGCAGCTGGAGGTGCGGTGCGTGCAGAAAGGATGTTCTTTACAGGTCCGGAGACAAGATGGATTCAGAATCAGGTGTGGAATAGAAATAAGTTTGTTTTCTAACCTTGTCCCTTTCTTTCCTCTGTTTTAGGAGCTCCGGATTCGAGGCGGGCGTGGCGGAAGACTGGATGCAGGCTGCAGGCACGGTGAGTGTTACGCTGCTGGATGCAGAATAACGCGAAGCATGTGTTGCTGGTCGGGTGTGGTTTAAACAGCCTCAAAAGTAGTCCCAGGTAAGAAGTCCGTAGAACCACACCCGAGTAAAAAATAGTCCCTGTAGAAAAATAGTCCCTTTCAGGCTTCATGTTGGATTGGAGTCATTTGCAGCATGGTCTGCCTGAGGTAAGTAATGACTATGAGCCTGGCGCCTTAGGCGCCAGGACTTATTCCTACTATGAGCCTGGCACCTAAGGCGCCAGGACTAAACCCAGATAGCCCCTAGCCGGGGCTGCTGAGGTTTTAATAAATGTCTAGATGCCTGCTCCCGGGGCTGCGGGGCTTGGTCCGGATGCTTGGGGGTAGGTTTCATGACAGATACTGACGAGCTCCTTAGTACGTGATTTAGCATTAAGGATTCTAGTGTTATAGGATTCTTTATTAGTGGATAGGATGGCAGATTTGTATGAGGCAGCTGCTGTAGTGAATGATGCATGGTCGTGAATGGTAGGCTATTTTCGCCAAGGATTTTTTGTTCTGGCGTGAACCATTTGTTGAGGTGAGCAATTGGCTTGGCCTTTTATGGCTTAAGCGGTGCAATGACGTTCAAGGCTGACTCTAAGGTATCGTTATAAAGGTCAACTAGTTTATTCGAATCTAGGTTCTTATAGTTGGAAGCGTCCAAGATGTTACTGATTAAAGGCCGTAGGTTAGGCAGTGTTATGTTTTGGGAGTTTCTAGAGATAGTGGCGGGGGGGCAATAGTAGGGTTTGGGGGTGTTGTCCCCTGATGGCAAAGGATATGTAGTGGTGGTCTGACCAGGTGATCGGTTCATTCTGAAGTATTTTAGTGGAGCAGTTGAGGTCTGACAACCAGTCCAAGGTTTGACTGTTGATATGTGTGGGCTCCATGATTCGGTGCTTAAAGCCAAGCTGGGAGATGGAGTTTTCCAAGGCTAGGGCGATGGTATCGTTAGGGTCCTGGAACCGTAAGTTAAGGTCTCACGGAAGGATGGTTTGAGAGCCTAGTTTAGTATTCGATGAAAGGAGGTCTGTGATGTCTTCCACGAAAGACGGAGATAGGGCCTGGTGGGCAGCAAATGAGTTGCATAAGGATGGTTTGGGTGGCTGTAAGTGGGATTTTGACTGATAGCAGTTCAGCAGATGGTACGCTGGTATGGGAGGTGGCTCTGAGGCCCAATTGGGTTTTTGCTAACAAGGCAACTCCCCCTCCTCTGCCTGAATGTCTGTCCGCTCTGATAATAGTGAATCCCTCTGGGAGGGCAAGTGAAATTGCCGGGCCCACCGCCTGGTGAAGCCATGTTTCTGTAATGGCAAGAAAGTCCAGGCAGTTTGCAGAGATGAGGTCTGTAATATTGAGAGTGTGGGCATCTAAGGAACAAGCATTGATAAATGCACCTTTGGTAGTGGGAGACAATGCTGCAGATAATAGTCCTCCCGTGCTTGTCTCTGAAGTTGGTGAAGGAGCCATGGTGGGGGTAGTAGGAGTCGGTGGATTGAGTAATTCTGTCGTTGATGCTAAGCAGGTAGATAAGCGCTTTTTAGGTTTAGAAGGTGGGCGTTGAAGGGGCATCCTTATGGTGAACTGCTTGTTTCTGATGTTCACAGGACAGGGTATAAGTGGGGTAGAAGGTGTAGCAAAACGCTGGATCCATTCTACAGGGCTGAGTAAGATGCTGGGTAAATCCCCAGGGTAGGTGTCATCTGCGGGGATGTGGTTTTTCGGCCAGATTGGACTGGAGGGAGGAAGTTGGTTGGTGTGATAGAATGGAATAGTGGGAGAATTGAGGCCATAGTGAGGGTGACTCTGTGGAAGGCGGCCATAAGGGCAAGGAGAAGGTGTCCTGAAGGGTGTCGTTAGGAGTCCAGGGGTGTGGAGCCCTAATGATTCCGCTAGATTGCGAGGGGTGGTGTTCAAAAATTGCATGGAATAAAAAGGGCTACTGTGTGCCGTCAACTTTTTTTTTTTTATTTGATTTTATTATGTTTTAACACATAACAGTTCTCTCGAGGACAAGAGAGAAAAGAAAACATACATGTCTGCATTGGTTATACAATGAAAATGCCACTTCAAATGATTTGATAACATCGATGTACTTCTGTTGAGTCCATTCTTGTAAACATATTTGAATAACAGAAAGATCCACATAAAAAACTTTTCTCGTCCCCTTTATTTGGTTGTACCCTCCCCCCTGCCTCCTTCCCCCAGGGCTAGGGATTCATCTCACCGGGATACTGTGGTTTCATGCTCTTGCTCGTATTTCCGTGGGCAGGTGGATTTCCTTTAAACATTTTCAGGGTCTCCTTTTAATGGGGGCTGCTTCATTATGCTTCACCTACAACCTATAAAATATTGGGGAGTCGGGATCAGAACATAAAAGGGGATGAACTCATGGGCGGGGGGATCTTGTTTAAACTCTCTACGCGTTGGATACCCTTACTGCATTGGGTCTGACATGTGTTTGTCAGGGAAATCTGTCCATATGATGTCACATTGTGTCGCTTTGCCATGTTGGGATGCAGTAATTTTTTCCATGGTGCATATGTTCATTGCAACATTAGCCATTCATTCTCAGTCGGGGTTGTGATTGATTTCCACTTCGTGGCCAGGAGAGATCGGGCGGCGAGCAAAAGATGGGGAGCCAGTCCTTGGACTCTCTTCCACTCATCCTCGAGTCTCTCAAGGCCGAACAGGACAAGATAGGGATCTGCTGTTCTCTGGATCCCATCTAGGTCCCTGATCCACCCCAGGACCTCATCCCAATAGATCTTGATTTGAGGACAACCCCACCACATGTGCCAATAGTCTGCAGTTTGTCCACATTCACGCCAACACAAGGGGCTAGATGACTGATACATTTTAGATAGTTTGTAGGGGTCATACTGCCATCGGTGTAGAAGCTTGATGGCATGTAGTTTGTATTGGCATGATATGGAAGTGCGTGTTGCCATACGGCACATTCTATCCCATGTTTCTTTATCTATTTCCGTCCTCATATCTTTCTCCCATCTTGCTCTGAGATTATCCTTATTTCCTCTACTGGCCTCTATCAACAATTTATACATGGCAGATATCAGACCCTTCCTGTCCGTCTTGGAGTCTAACAATTTTTCAAAAGGGGTGAGTTCTCTACTCAGTTTGTCTCTCCATTCTCGTTTCATCAAGACTCCTTTAATCTGTAAGTAGTGGAATGTGGACAGTACACCTATCCTTAGGGCATCTGTTAATTCTGGGAGTGTAATAAAGGAGTTGCTTCGGAGGAGTTGGCCTACCCGTTCTAGCCCCGCTTCATACCACGCCTGAAATCTCTCGACATTAGGGATGTGATTATTTATGCCCGAGGACCATAAGTGGCTTAATGGGGACGCCATGTTGTAATCTTCCTCATCTCTGGACCCCCTCTCCATACCTCCCATATGGTTGTTAAGATCGGATGTGCCTTTAACTTATTTAATATTCTCTTCCGTGGGGCCCATAGCCACTCTGAGACTGTTGCCAGATTCAGGTAGTTATTATCCATTGCTATGCACTGTGGCTCCTTCTGATTGTGCAGGTGAGGAATGAGTACCCGTAATTGGGTAGCATCATAGTATTTCTTGAGGTCTGGAAGGTCCACCCCACCCTTGTCTTTGGACAATGTAAAAGTGTTGTAGGCAATTCTGGCTTTTTTCCCCTGCCACAGGAATTTTAAGGTCGCATTTTTGACTTCTATGAAATAGTGTTCTGGTATTTTGATGGGAAGCATCTGGAAGGGGTACAGAAACCTCGGAAGAAAGGTCATTTTTATTGCGTTGATTTGTCCGAGCCATGATATTGTCAATTTGCCCCATCTAGCCAGGTCCGCATGAAATTTTTCAAGGAGTTTTGGGAAATTGGCTTCATATAGGGTTTCTATTTATAGTGTTAGTCCAAGAAAGTAGTATTTGGTTTCATTTACTTCTGCTGACCCTTGTAGGGGAAACAATATCGATTCGGTTTGATTGATATTAAATCCAGATAACTGACCATATTCCTCAAGGAGGGATATGGCTCGAGGGATGGATCTTTCTGGATTGACCACATGCAGGAGTATGTCATCGGCATACAATGCTATTTTGTACTCTGTCTGTCCTAAGTGCATTCCCTCTATTTGGGTGTCTGCCCTTATATTTTGCACCAGTGGTTCAAGTGAAAGAGCAAACAAAATGGCCGACAGGGGGCATCCCTGCCTGGTACCTCGCTTTAGTTGAAACCACCTGGAGTATTCCCCATTTACAAATGCCGAGGCTTTGGGTGTCGTATAGACTGCCTGAATTCCTCTTCTAAGTTTGGGGCCCATTCCAATCTTACGGAGAACGCTTATTAGAAAATCCCATTCTACCCTATCGAAAGCTTTTTCTGTGTCGATGGAGAATAATGAGGGGTCTGTGTTCAGGTTGTGGGAAACGTGCACCAAGTGCAAAGTCTTGCGCATGGTATCAGTTCCCTGCCGACCTAATATAAAGCTCACTTGATCGGGGTGGATAAGATGGGGCATGAATGATTTGATTCTGGCAGCCAGGACTCTTGTGTACATTTTTGCATCTACGTTAAGCAGAGATATGGGGCGATATAATCTGCATCTTTTGGGGTCTCTCCCCTCTTTTGGGATGACTGTTGTGAGAGCTCTAACAAAGGAGTCTGGAGGTTTCCTGTTTCTAGGATTTCATTGAACAGTTCGACCAGGAAGGGTGCGAGTTGTGTGCTAAATGTCTTATAGAAACCAGCCGTATAGCAGTCTTCTCCCGGGGATTTGCCTAGGGTGAGTCTTTTTATCGCTTCCTGTATCTCCTCCCCAGTTATTGGAGTGTCCAGGTTCGCTGACTCAGTACCTGTTAATTTGGGCATATTGATATCGGCTAAATAGGACTCAATGTTAGACGGGTCTGGGTCTGTCTCTGGGGTATACAATGCCTCGTAGAAGTCTGCGAAGGCTTCGGGGATGGTGGTCTTACTTATCTCTGTATTGGGCCCTCCATCTACTATTTCCTGGACCCTTCGTTCTGCCCGCTGTTCTCGCAACCTAGCCGCAAGCAGTGCGTCTGCTTTATCTCCTTTCTTATAGAAGTTTTGTTTCAACAATGTTTGTGGACTATTTGGCCATGTTCTCGAAGGCGGAGATCTTCCCTCTTTTTCCTAGCTTCGCTGACTTTTATGGGGTCTAATGTGTCTCTTGATCTTGCCTCATTGTCTAGTTGGACAATTTCTCCACAGATTTTGTTTTTGATCAGGGCTCTCTCCCTTTTGCTGGCTCCCTCCCTCATGAGGATCCCCCTCCAGGTTGCTTTTCCCACGTCCCAGACCCCCTGCTTAGAGACCTCCCCGGTGTCATTCAATCGAAAATATTCAGTGATTTCGGTTTCCATCTCAGACTTAAAGACGGGATCTTTCTATAGGGTCTCGTTACATCTACATTTACCTCCCCTAACTGGCAAGGATTCCCATTGTATATCAGCTGTCACCATATCATGATCCGACCATGTTACCGGAGTGATCTCCTTATGTGAAGTTGTGTTGTATAAGTCTTTAGAGAAGTAAATGTAATCAATGCGAGTAAGTGTGTTGTGTGGGGTTGAAAAGAAGGTGTAACCTCTCTCCTCCGGATGCATTCGTCTCCACACATCATTCATTCCATACAGTTCCATCATCTCCATCATCTCCATAAAGTGAGTAGGATCTTCTCCAGCCCTGTCTCGTGTCTCTGGGTTACTAGGTTTCCGATCTAGTGTGGGGTCAGCCCATATATTAAAGTCCCCTCCTAGGATGACATGGCCAGAGGATTCTAACATGATTTTGGGAATCGTTTTGGAAAGGAATCTTGCTTGACCGACATTGGGAGAGTAGATTGTGGCAATCGTAGTGGACACATTCCCAATGGATCCTGAAACTAGAAAGGTTCGGCCTTCCGCATCTGACCAGATTTTGGTAGTCTTGAAGTCTATCCCCTTTCTTATGAGTATTCCCACTCCTCCTCTTCTCAGTGGGCCCGAACCCCAGAATTCTGTCCCTGTCCGCTTCCCCAGAACCGCCCTCTCATCGCCCTTCATATATTTAGTTTCTTGCAATAGAAGAATGTCAAGTTTCGATCTACGGAATTCTCTGAACACAAGGGATCTCTTTGTTGGTGAATTGAGGCCTTTAACATTCAGCATACCGACCCTTATGGAACCCCTGCTGTGAGATTCAGCGGTCATCATAGCTCTGGTATCTGAGGTAACACATAGGGCCTCATTACGCGGTAGGTGGTAACCATGGCGCTATTAGCGCCATGGTTGCCGCCGGTATTTTACTGTGCCCGCCTTGGTGGATGGCGGAATTACCGCCCTACTCCAAGGTGAGCGGAGGCGGTAATTCCCCATTCACCAAGGCACTTCCCCATTGTCATTTTTGCCCCCATAGGGCATAATGGGAATGGGGAAGAAGCTGATTACCGTACCGCAAACTGCAGTACCGTAATTAGCACCGAGGTCCCTTTGCGGCACCCTACTTTAACGGCTGGTAAAACCATCCGTTAAGGTCAGGTCCCGCAAAGGGAACTCGTAGTAAGGCGGTAAGGGTTTGCCGGAACCGGTAAATCCTTACCGCCCACCGTGTAATGAGGCCCATAGTATTTGACCATTTCAACCAGCGTATCTGTCTATGAATTCAACATGTTACTGTTCTGCTTTTCCGATTTCCTGAATTAGCTCATGCAATACCATACACCCTTGTCTTTATTTTCTACCCCCCCTCTCTCCCTGAGTTCGGTGGCGTCCGATCGAGCTTAGTTGAAAGCACTAGCCTGGATTTAAACCACCAGTGGAAACTGTTACCTCATGACCCCATGTGCAAGAATATTGTCAACATAACTAATGAGCCCCCGCTTACCTCCCCCCGGGGTTAGCACATGTCTTCAAAATGTATAGAAGTTTCTATCACAGTTCACCAATCAGCACCCGTGTCCCTTGCCATCGAATGACAATTAGGCAAAATGTACCATACTTGTAGAGGGTTAGTTACCCCCTTCAGGAGAGAGGTTGCCTCTACGGTATTTCCTCGAACCCTTCACCTTCCTTCTCTTTGGGCCTTGAATACGCCATTCCCTCCCATCTTTCGAAATATCTTCTTGATCTTCCTCCTGTTCTTGCGGACCCAACAAGTCGGATATGCACGCTCTGATTTGTTTCTCCGAGTTCAGCCTGATCTTTGTGCCTTCATGTTCGAAAGAAAGGGAGAAGGGGTATCCCCATCTGTAGTGAGTGTCTCGAGTTTTCAGCCATGTCGTGAGAGGTTTACACATTTTCTTCAGGGCCAAAGTCAGAGAGGAGAGGTCTTGATATATTGTTATTTGTGCTCCGCTTAAGGTAATGGTGCCACCGCTCCTCACCTTCTCCAGCACTCTTGTTCTATCTTGATATCAATTAAACCACGCTAGGACTGATCTCGGGCCTCCAGGTGGGCCTCCTGCTCTATGGATGCGCTCCGTCTTGGGTTCATCAATGTTCTCGTCCGCGGCTATGATGTCATGGAGTGTTGTTATGAGGTCCTCCTCCGTTTCACCTTCTTTCTCCGGAATCCCAAAAAAGCGCAAATTGTTTCTTCTTTCCCGATTTTTTTATTTCCGTCAATAAAGCTGCTATATCTCCTTTTGTGGCAGCAGTTTCTGCATTCGTGGTTGGTGCTGATGTCATCTTGGGGTCGACGGGGTGAGGGGCTGTCGGGTCGTATGCGTAGATGGCGAGCTTCTGTTGCGCCTTCATACGCCTGATTCTCTGTTTTCAGCGTGTTGGGTGATGGGGATTTCAGGGATATTACTACCACCAAGGAGGCACACGCCCCTTTTTTTCTGTTATCCTTTTTTGTAGTTGTTTTTGTTTGGTCCCTGGGGGCCTTACCCTCGGTGATGTAGGTTGTATCTGTTGTCGTGATTGGAATAGGGTTCAATCCCTATGGGTAGACCCGTAGATGGGCTTGCCGGAGGCTCCCCTAATATCTTATAAGTCCCCCAGCGGGAGTCACGGTCCTGTTACGGGTCCCGTTCCTTGTACCCTTTGCCTTCCACTGACCCCTTGGCTCTGGAGTGGGGTCCTCGACTTTCACGGAGGGTGATGGTATATCTGGGAAGGTGGGTTGATGGGAGGTTATATAACCTCCTTGGGACGACTTACCATGGGAGGTGGGCAAATCTGTTCCTCGTCCTCCTCCTCGCCGGGGTAGAGCAGTGTTATGCTTGTGCTCTGCGGGCTAAGGTCAGTGGGTGCGTGCAGCTGGTTGCGTCTCCTTTTTCGTATGTCTCATTTCTATTTTATTTTGCCCCCTCCCTCAGGAGGCTTTACGCTCTTCTTATATGGGGAGAGCCCAAAGAGCTTTATGAAACATCTTTTGGCCGTCCCATATGGCGTACCCGATGATTTTGGCCAGAAGTATGCTTGACAATCAACTAACGGGCCTGCAGGTTCTGCACAAGGTGAGTTGTCTCGTGTCACAGGGGAACCATACGCATGATACGCGAGTGCCAATGAGCTGGGGTATGGCCGTGCCCCTGATCGCCTGCTTTCGGGGGTGCTGTTTTGGGACCCAGGGTGGAGGCGGTGTATCATCCAGCAGGAGCAGGGCCCAGGAGTGGGTCCGTTTTATAATATACAGTGGTGGGGAGGTGTTGTTGGCCGCCACTTACTTCTGTGCTCCGGAGGGACCGCCCGTGTCGTTTCTCGTGTCTCCCGGGCAGCGCCCGCAGTCCGGCGCAATCCCCCTTTCGTCCGATCCGCCAGGAGAGGCGCGTTGGTCTCGTAGTGGGGCTCCTCTCTCAAAGGCAGGGAAGGGTCTGTATCTTCGTTTTCTCCGAGAGCCGCATGTCACGGCGGTACAGGGCGTCGGGAGAAATGCTGCGGCTGCCGTGGTGTGGGCGCCAGGAGCCTCCGGAGCTCTCTCACCTCCCCTCCGCACTTGTTTCCTTACTCCGCCAGTTCCCCGTGTTCAGTAATAGTAGTGGGCGGACACAGGGGTACAGCATTCAATGTTCCTTCTGCGGATTAGTGGCTCAGCTGCTATTCCCGGCGATCTTGTCTTCAGGCCGCGTTCGAAACAAAATCTAGTTTCGTTTTCGTTCGAGAGTCCCATGACGATATTAATGGGAAGCCGGGGCCGATTTCATCCGGGTTTTTTCCTGTGTGTAGCGGAGACCTTCACATATCAGTGGTGCAAATTTATTCCCCGGGGGGTCCAAAAGCGGAGGCTCATTCCACTTTTTTGGACCTCAGGACGGGAGCTCACATGGAAGGAGGACTCATCCGCGCGCCCCCTTGGTGGCCGACCCGTGCTTTCAACTTTTAAAAGATATTTAAATAGAATCCCAAAAAAATTCTAATAACATATGCAGTGACAATCACAAGGTTTAAGGTCAAATACAGAATTAGTAGATAGAGGATCTAAAGTTTTTACAGAAGGAATGAGTTATGTGGCTTCATCAAGAGTGTGAATACACACTTGTTTATTTCTAGTAAATATGGATGCACAAAAAATCACAGCTCACATTCCAAGTACAAAAGAATACAACATACAGTTTAATGTATTCTAATCACTTACCTCCAATTGATATACCAATACAAATAAAATCAGTTACAATAAAATGGAAAACCAGAGTTTTAAAATGTTGTTGATGTAATAAATCTTACAAGTAACAATACTTCAGCGGTAGAAATGCAACAAAAGAAATTGTGGAACTGTGGTCTCGGCGGAGAACAGGGTAGGTGGAAGCATAGTGCAACATGTGACAAGGTGTTGCAGGCGGGGCATTGAAATAGTATATGGGCCTGATTCATGGAACGTTTTCCTATGGGATTGCGCCATTATAAAACACTTCCATGAATCAGGCCCTATGTGACTAGTGACTAAGGCTCCTATTACAACTTTACACTTGCACAGGGACATACATGGACGAATTCCTCTATATAGAATGGTGAATATGGTTGTAAAAATTAGAGGAATGGTAAACAGAAACAAATTAAAGTAGTGGAACACTGCTTCCAACCATTCCCGCTCACTTCGATCACTGCAATACTTTTATATTATCGGTACAATCATTAATATTTAACATTACTAACAATGCACGAAAAGCACCTAGTTGTACTCCTATTCTGACAGAAATAGATTCAAGTTTACAACAAACTGATTTTACCACCAACCAGTGACAAGATCCTTAAGAATTATTATTGGCAATATTTCAAAATGTACTTATAGCTGGAATAAATGTTAACGATACAAAAGGTATACATTGTACATATAATCAGTGCATCCCTTCTAATTTGTCCAACGTGCAACCCATTAATAATGAAAACGTTCCACTGCTAAATATTCCGAATGTTATCAAGATCCCACTTTAAGATCTCTTCACAGTCTTATAGATGACAATTGTGTACGGTGTAGCCAACCTATTAAACAAATAATTCAAGTTAGACATTGTTCCAACTACCTCACTTTCATTTTATTATAATATAGAGCACATGGTGTAAATGAAATACTTTAATTATAAACTATACACAGTCTCATGTTTTTTGTGCACATTTTTTTAAAACTGACAATATAATGTATCATCATGGCAACATCACAAACAGTGGTCATTGTATAACATGTATGGGAAGATTTGTCATGGTTTGAATGCAAAGATGAGAAAAGTAACAAAAAAGAAAAATTGCTATGGAGTTTAAAAGAAGGCCACACACTTTTCTTTTTTAAACAACAACTTGATGTGATAGTTGAGTAATTAAAAACAATATAACAACTTAAATATTCACAACATATCTTTATTAATAACATGCAAGTATACTTTTACATAATGCCTCAATTTCTGGTAATTTTCTTAATACCTAGAAAAACTTTGAACAAGTATTTATGTCATAGCCTATATGTAAAAAGAAACTTTTTTGTATCTTTGAAAAAGCTATTGTACATTAAGGCAATATAGAAGACATTTTGAAATTGTACTGGTTTTTCTGGACTATTTTTAAAATGTTCTTATTAACATTGGAGGTAAGAGACAGCTGTAAGGGGCGATGTGGAGGTTGTCAGACAATTTAAATAAAAAGTTTCAAAGTAATGTCTCGCCAATACTGCAAAAATCAGCCAGCTAGACCAACCAGATCCTTCTGTACACATAGCCTTAGCAGACCAAGGTTTAACCTCAAAACCGCTGGAGGAGCCAGCTTCCCAGTTCAAGCTGCCAAATGCTGGAACTCGCTCCCCCTCTCGATCAGAACCGAACAGTCTTTCTGGCCTTTCAAAACTAAAGTAAAAAACTGGCTTACAGACAAGGCTCATTAACAGTCTCCTGCCACTGGCCTGCGTTGTTTGCAACTCCCAGCACTTACCTGTATTCACATGTATGCCACCTAATCTATAACTCTGAGTAGGCGTGTCCTTGTACTCTGCCTGTATGTCATTCCTGATTTCTCTGTAACCATGCACGCTGCCTAATCTGTAACTCTGAGTCGGCTTGTCCTTGTATTCCACTTGTATGTTTATCCTGATTGCTTTTGTAACCATGTATGAAGTCTATGCGCCCAGTTACCTGAGGGTTAGGTGCGCTTTACAAATCAATAAACTAAACTAAACTAAACTAAACTAATGATCTGCAAATTACCATAGAAGACAGATTTGTCATGGAATGTAAAAGATATCTGCAACATTTTATTCAAAAGAACAACAGCAGGTGACAAATCTTATAGATATGTAATAAAAAAACAATATAAATAATTAAATATTCACTCTATATCTTTATTAATATATAACATAAGTATACCTTTGCATACTTCCTCAATTTCTGGTGATTTTCATAATGATACCTGGAAAACACTACCCCACATACTTTGCCCATACATACCGTAAAATGCCCCATGCACATATTGCCCCTTCCACATAAACAAATACACCTATAGACTGGTCAAACACACCCATCCTCCATGCAGTCTTCCCCTGCACGCACACACACACACACACACACACAGACATCCCCCACATACACTGCCCCAACATACTTACCCAACACACACACTTCCACCCACAAACACATACTCTGCCTGTCCACAAACACACTGCCACTTCCCCCAGGTACACTCACCCCCACACACAAACTGACCTCCACAAACATTGCCCCCCTGTGCCCACACTTTGCCCACACACACACACTGCTCTCCCCCACACACTGACCCAAACATACTGACCACGCACAGTGCCCCACCACATTGCCTTACCACACATGTTCTCCATGCCCTCATGCACACTGCCCTGAAAATGGACACTCTATCCCCACCCGCACACTGCCCCCTCACATTATCTCCACACCCTTTCCGTATACATGAATAGTGACAAACACTCCCCACACACCCCCACTTCCCACATATTACCCCTGGCCCCACACATATACATGAACAGTGACAAACACTCCCCACACACCCACACTTCCCACATATTACCCCTGGCCCCACACATAGCACCCACACTTCCCTTCACCACACACACACTGACTTCACATACATTGCCCCATGTGGGATTACCCTCACACAGACATTGGTCAGAATCACACATGCACGCATTTCCCGCACACACCACCACACACAAACACACTTCCCCTTCCAACATACATATTCCCATACACAGCTGCCACACGTCTGCAGCACACACACTGCCCTGACATACACTTCCCCATGCAGACTTCCCCTCCCACATATTGGGCAGTATCAACCATGCACACATTGCCACACACACACACACACACACACACACACACACACACACACACACACACACACACACACACACACACACACACACCCACATTGCCCCCACACACTAACACTGGCCCCAAACAAACTTCCCCTACAAATCTGCACACACTGCACTGCACTGTGCACACAAGGATCCCAGCCACACATTGCTCCCCAACACACACTCTGCCACTGCACTTAGGTACACCACCCACACACATACACACATGCAGACACACACACACATACTTTCCCCTCACACCCATTGACTCCACAAAAGTCCCCTCCCACTGCCCCCAAACACTCTCAATACAAACTCACTGCACACATACTAACACTGCCACCACACACTACACCATCACACACACTACCCTCACAATCTGTTCACCCCAACACACACCACTGCCCCACAACACACTCAAAAGCCATTTGGTACCCCACAGACACACTCTCTGCAAAGAAAGTGCCCCCCACAACTGCACCCGCACACAAACAATGCCCTCCACATGCTACCCCCACACACCACTGTCCACCACACACATATTGGCAGCACACACACCTACATACCTTCTGACACACACCTCCATGGCACACATACACACCCACTGCCCATACATACACTATTCACACACGCACACGCACACTGCCCCTGCACAAACAGCATAACCAAAACAGTGCGCACACACACACACCCACACACAGACACCCACACACAGTAATGTGGTGAGTAGCTGGGCATGTCAGGAAAATGCATGCCAGTAGTTTGAGAACCTGGGCAGTTAAAGTCAATCTTGGTGATGATGTATGGTGATGATGTAATCACTTGGCCATATGTGGACAATAGCTGCCAAAAAGTGTGAGTAGCTGTGCATGTGATAGCAATAACCTCAACATTCTTATACAGCCCGTATTAAACGATTGGCTTTGCCATTGCTTGTTTTGGCTGTGCAGCGATTTAGCATCACAGGAAGTCGCAACCTATTGCATTCAGTGGGTGTTCATTGTTGACCCTGAAAAGCTTTGCTTATTCGGATTTCTGATTACTGAAGACACCAGTAAATTGTCCTAGAGTAAATTCATCTCAGGAACCCCAGGGAAACTGCAGTCTGCCAAAGCAATGTACAAAGTTAGGACATTAATTAAGCCGCAGAGTCTCACAAAGATTCCTTTGTGGTCTGTTTCTTACTCAACAATTTTTAAGCACAAGAAAAAAAAGACATCCTGTCTCAGGGGGAAATCTTCAGACGAGCACGAGTTAAGAAATACATTATAGCTCGATTTCAGAGCCAACTATAGAGAAAGCGGTTCTGTACATTACACCAGTGTTTTGAGGAGAAAGTGCATTGGAATCCTGTTAATGCCGGCATTCACTGCACATTTATTTTGCTGATATGCAAGCTGACAAAATACATGCACTGATGTTGAAGGACGTTAGAAGGTTGTCCAACATTAGAAATCTGTCCTTAAGGAGAGTTTCCAGTTTGCATTGTCTTTTTATTTCTATTGCGAGTGCAGTAAACTCGTTTTACTCAGGGTTCAGTATTCATCATTTGGATTTACTTTTTTTCTGCATTGGCAATGTATAACCTCCTTAGTTACCTCCAAATTTGTAAACATGAAGGCTGCTTTTTAATTATGCCTACTTTGATCAGGTTTCACAACAATGTTCTTGTATTAAAAACTGTAGCAGAAATAGTTCTAGTACATGTTATTTGGAATGCCTACTCATTCCGCCCCAGCCTTATGAGGTAACCACTTAAGCAATAAGCCCCGAGCAGGGGGGCATTACCACTTCCTTAACTATGGGCCCTGGGGCATTACTTGAACTGGTAATGTCCCCCTGCGAGGGGCTTATTGCTATTAGTACCCTGGCCCTTAAAACCAGGGTACTAAAAGCATTTTTTCTGTTCTGAAATGCTCTGGTGTTTCAAAACAGAAATTTAAAAGACAGTTAAAAAAATGGCCGCCGGGGTAGTGAAAATGAAGTCCCTTTTCCCTTTCCATGGCAGCCATTGGATAAAGATTTTTAAAAAAATGGCCGCAATGGAAAGGGAGAAGGGACTACATTTAGTCCCTTCTCCCTTTCCATGGAGATCATTCAAAAAAATAGGAAGAAATATAAACAAAAAAATGGCTGCCATGGAGAGGCTAGTCCCTTCTTCCTTCCAATGGTGGTGTGTCACAGATTGGGAGCGGACTCATTGGAGACAGAGGTTTTTTTCAGTGCGTCCCCTCCCGAAGAGTAGAAAAAAACAGGTAAGTAGAGGGAAGGGGGCGGAGGAGCCCTTACCTTATTGACAGATGGGGGAAGGTGGCATACTCCACCCGTGCGGCAGCTTGGAGTGGGGGGATTACCGTCTGATAATTCACCTTTACGAGCCTCCTTATTGGCTGAGAAGCTACCACACCCCACCCCCACCGTGTGCTAATTCAATGAAGTGTTGGGCAGCTAGCAGAAACATTAACTTATGTTTATTTATTTATTTTGACGGGTCATTTAACATGGAGCAGGCTCTAATCAGCGTCAGGATGCTTAATAGGTAGGTTTAGGATTCATTTCAGGAATGACTATTTTCTGAGAGACAAATGTTAAGGCAAGCAATCTATAAATCGGATTGTCCAGCAACATTACAGTTTCAGTTTATTTAATATACTTTCAGCTAATAAGCTTTGTATATACAACAAATAAAACAATACAATATAAAACAAGGAAATACATATCAACCAGGATAAAACACATAAAAGCATTCATGTATGCATAACACTTCATTACTCAATACATTTTAAAATCAATTCAATTCTCAAATAAAATTTTACTAAAAAATATATTAAATTCAGATCATCACCTTGCCTGAACAGAGACCATAACCCTTCAATCGTATTCATTTTGATCTGATTGTTGTAGATTTAAGAAAAAATATTCTTAGTGCATTTAAGCTTTCACAACACATCAATAAGTGATACAGTGATTCAATCTCGGGGCAGCCACATAATCTGCAAAGCCGTTTATTTCGCATTATACCGGCCCATGCACCCTTTATCTCCAACACTGATGAAAGATTGAACTTCATAATGAGATAAGTTCTAAACACATATGGGCTGGGATAGGTTTGAAATAATTAGGGGGTTGCACACAATTCATGTAGTATTGGCAAAATTCTCCACTATGTGCCTTCAAAGCCAAAGTTATTAAATGTGACTCGTTACAATGTCCTCTTAGTTTCTTCTTGAGCCACCTCCTAAAAATCTTTATAGGTATGGTACTAACTACTGTTTCAAAGCCAATACTCCAATGTGTGTACATATTCATAACATTTCCTAGAACACCCAGTTGAGTGCACTTAAATAGCTTCAAAAATAAATGCATATGGGCGACCACAATAGTGCCATTATCTAGTTGTACCAAATTAACATAACTCATAACAGAACAATGAATATATTCTGCTTTGATACATTTCATGTTAATTCAAGATACAGATACTCAATTGGGTTATTACTCGGCAAGCGCAGTCATTTTCTCAGTATTGTAGCCTCTAAAATCATTACTCGGGACAGAAAACGGTGACCCCACACTTCTATTGCATATAATAACATTGAGCGTACCTTTGCAGTGTACATTAATAGTACTGCCTCTGCGGAGTATCCACTATTTGAACCAATAAAGGCACTAATTGCGTTAGTTGCCATAAGGCAACGATCTTTAATGGATATCCACCGGTCCTCCCAGACGAGCTTACTATCTATAAGAATACCCAAGTACTTGTAGCTGCTTACTTTTTCAAGCTCGAGATTATTCAGATGCCATGTGTATTTTTTGGTAACTTGCTTAGCTGAAAACACCATTATTTTACTTTTTTCAATGTTAATACGCAGCCCATTATTTTTCGAATAGACATCCAGGGCATCCAAAAGATTTTGGAGCCCAGCTGGAGTGTGATCTAAAAGCAGCAAGTCGTCAGCGTAAGCCAACCACCCCACAGATGATTCCCCACATTTTACCAGACGTGTGGATGCTAAACAATTGAATTCGATCACCATATCTGCAAGATAGAGGTTGAACAATGTTGCTGCCACAATACAACCTTGCTTTACTCCGCAACATGTTGGTATTACAGCAAATAACCTTCCCTTTGCATCCAGTCTTATTCGTACAGTTGTGTTACTATAAAGCAACATTAGCATTTTAAGCAAACCTCTGGGCATATTCCAGGCTTGTAGTTTCAGCCACAAGCGATTCCTCTGCACAGTGTCAAACGCAGCAGAGAAATCGATCATGGCACAATAGGCATTCAATTTCCTTCGCTTTCTTGCATACTCAATACTGGAGGTAAGTACCATAAGATTATGGTTGGTACTAGCTTTTTGTCATGATCTCTGCTTCCAAAAGGTCAGGGTTTTCCCAACTCCCTTGGAAGCAGATCCATAACCCAGGTTCCGAGTGCCAACCAGTCCCAATTGGGACCTTTTGGACCCAGTCCTGGTGCCAGTGGCACCAGGCTCATAAATATGCCCAGTCCCAGCGCTGGAAGCGCCGGGCTCATAATGCTTGGGTGGACTTACCTTCAGCAGACCATGCTGCTTACTTGCCTGCCAGTTGAGCCTCTGATCCTCTTCTGTTTGGAACTACTTTTCCTGTTGGGTGGGGCTGGAGCCACTCCCTAGATTCAGAACACTGGAACTCTTCTGGAAGGCAGGAACTCTTTTCTTACCAGGAACTCTTTTCTTACTTAGGCGTGGCTGTGGAAGGAGACACCCAAGCAGTACAGGAGGCTATTTAAACCACACCCGGTGGATGAATCTTGCTTTGCGTTATTCTGCAACCTCTGCAGCAGAACTCTCATTGTGTCTTCTGCATCCGGTCCTGGGCCTAAGGAAAAAGGCTTACCATCCTGAATCCAGTCTTCAGCAACACCTATAAAGACAAGAAAGAACAGGTTAGCATTCCGGCATCTGAAAGGCAAAGGCTTACCTACTCTTCGTGCGCTCCGGAGGTCTTCACACTGCATTCCGGCATCTGAAAGACAAAAGTTTACCAACTCTTCGCACGCTCCGGAGGCCTTCGGCGCTGCATCCCGCATCTGAAAGACAAAACAAGGTTCGTTTAAAGACATTGGGGAACTTTAATACTCACGTGCCATTACTCCTTTCCACATCTAATCCAGTGGGTATTCCGGCACCCTGCAGCCGCTCCGAACTCGTACCTGCAAAATAAAAAGACAGTTAGAGCGCATAGTGAAGCAGGCAACAAGCGCTTACTTACGTGCTTCCAGGCGCTTCTATTCATCACACGGGCTCCATCTTCAACTCACTTCAGCCCGTCATCCGCCATCGCCGGAACCCTGCAAAACAAGAGACATCATTACTAAAGACTTTAAAGACATTTGAATGACTCGAAACTTACCGTTCGTGCAGTAAACGACGGACAGCAGTCCTCTGAAGTCAAGAGGCCTGCGCTACCTATCCAGTGAAGAAACTGGTTACAGCACCCTGCCCCGAGGCAGATGGAGAGCTCGGCGTTCACTTACCTAAGGTGAGAGCGTTAACCTTTGGGGGTCTACAGGAGAGGAGAAGAGGAAAGAGATAGGGACACCCCAATAACCCCAGTTCATTAACCCCATATTTTCTATCTGCAGACATCTTACTCTACACGTCAGGCATACAGTGCACAGAGGTCCAGCCCAAAGAGCCAACCGGGTGCTACACATCACCTTTGAAGATACGGTAGTCGCCCAGTCAAGACCGGCGCCTCTGCGAGAATCAGGTGAGCGTTACACTTTTTCCCTAAAACCAATTTGGTTCGGAGGAAGGATGTTGTTTGCTTTTATCCATGAATTAAGTTCTACTAATAGAACTCTTGCCAATATTTTAGAGGGAATGTCCTGCCTAGCTAATCTAAAATTCTTTGGCTCGGCCCATGAGCCTTTTTTATACAAGGTTAGAATATGACATGTATGCCATGATTTTGGTATAATTCCAACTTTTCCTATTTCAGTAAATAATAATAAAAAAAACCTCAGCCCACAACAATGAGTTTAATTTGAACAGTAAAATGCATGTGCCGTCAGGACCGGCTGCAGGGGAATTTTTGAGATTGGTAATTATTAAAGCAATATCAGACAAAGAAGCTTTACACAACCATTCGTCTTTTGGTACAATACATCTCTCACTGATTGGTTCAATACATCCTAGTGTAGAACTAATATAAGAACACCAGGCATCGTCTGATATACAATTAATCGTAATATCTCTTTTTTTGTTTTTCCTGATAACATCCCATATCTTAGAAGAATCATTTGAACACGCAAGGAAAGCAATTTGTGGCCACCTTGCGCATTCCAAGCTTTTCTATTGCGTACTAAGCCAAAGTCGATATTGCCTCTTAATGCACCTTACTTTTGCCGCTACATGTAGTATTTGATCACCATGTACAGCCCCATGCACCACCAATGCTATCTCATATCTTACTTTCTTTTTTTCATTACTTATGATTTTGTCATAATGTTTATATTGGCCCTTATTTGTGCGTTCTATTGTAGACCTATATCTACGAGACTCCATTACCTCATTCCATATTTTTTCCATCATTACGGAAAAACCATTAATAATGCTATTTCCATCATTAACACCATTGTTGCCTGCCATATCCTCCGTATCTAGTAGGAAGTTTGGAATCAAATTTTCAACAACAAGATTGGCTTGAGATAGATTCCTAGGATGCCACTGAATTCTGTTATTGCCCTAATTTACGAAAAGTTGACCTTTACAATCGTATTTTACAGGGATTTCATCGTTCAGAGGCAGCCTGAGAGTTGTGCACAGAGGAAAATGATCGCTCTCTTCTCGATACACCAGACCCATATCAAAAATATAATCTTTGCCCTTATTATTCACAACTACATAATCTAAGACGGAGACCACTTTCCCAACAACCCTCGTCGCAGCCATATCCTCATCGCTGGGTGTATTACCATTTAGCATTGTTAGCCCATGGTTGAGAAATAGTTGATGCCAATGCTTCCCCTGTCTATTGTTTGATGTTCTCTTAAGGGAAGATTTGGCAGAATGGTTGACTAGGTTTTTGCATTGTATTTTGGCAATCTTTGCATTAAGATCCCCCACCAAGATTACCGGGAATGTATGACCATATTTCATCAGTAGAGTCTTAACTACTGTTATGTTGGTTTTACTTTCGAACATATTAGGAGTGTCGTAGATGTTAATCAAGATTATTGTTACATTTAGATGACTCATTTTAGCTCCAAGAACATTCGCTGTTGATTCAATAATCATCGTTGCCACCCGTGGATACTTAATTGTTATCAAAAGCCCACCTTTAGGTCGCCCTAACTTTCCTTTAACGGCGGCTTTGTGGACAGTACTCCGGCCATCAAAAAGCATGTTATCAGTCATCCAGGTTTCTTGAAGGGCCACAAAAGTAAACACATCTAAGACAGATACCAACCCCTCTGCTGCAAATAGGTGATTGTAGCCCCTGGTGTTCCATGACAACAAGAGATCGAATCAACTAGATTCCATTTGAAAATGTTTTTTAAATGACAATGGTAGCCATTGGAAATAGCCCATTTTCTAACTCAATCAACTGAGCCCCATCTTTTCTTATGTTAGTCAACACCAATGATGGCGCCTTCGTAAAAGGAAGGGACTTTACACAATTCTCTACAGGTTTTATCTTGTCTACATTCATACATCCGCTAGACACTATGTTAGGCACAACTCTTGTGCTATACCGGTGGCACCATTCGCTATAGGCAAAGTTGCACGTTTCTTTACTGTCGCAGATATGAAAGTAATGCTTCAACTGTAGCCCATACGTAATAATTCCCCCTCAAACTGCATAACATATTTTAAGATAGAGTCACTAATGAACTGTATGTTTGAAATATATATGTCAGGCTTTTCTATTTCGTCCACTAGTTTGATGTCACATGCTTTGATAGCCCTCAAGGGTACTATGCATTTGAAGATTTTAAGCACCTCTGCTCTATTTAGAGGTACTTGATCTTTATCCTGGAATATTTTTTGTATTTGTAGGGCCTTTACTAAATCACCACCAATTGCAGACTTGCTACTGGCAGAGTTTCCGCAGGCCTGGGTTACAGGTTCCATCAATGTATTAGTAACAGATTTAACTTTCCAGATGTCTAAATGGGTACTTTGTCTCTGCCTCATTCGCTCAGGCAATTTTTGTTTTGGAATTATATTATCTAACTCTGTCGTGGAAGATGAGTTTACTTGTGCATTTGCTACTAAACTACATGAGGTAGAATTAACTACCACCGCCTCACACAATGCTTCATCAGAGAGGCTGTCACTACGCGATGGATGAATGCCTAAATTTATATTCTTTTTTGTTGTTTGCTTTACTTTTCTATTTTTCCGTAAAGTAAATTTATTCCCATACATGAACGCATAGTGTATCTTATTCCTAGTCTTAGACTTTGTGGTTCTCAAATGTTGTAGAGTGAGATTTTGGGTAGTATTTGAAGCTATTTCCACCGTATTTCCACTGTATCAGATGTACAAATACCACAATCACATAATACTTTCTGTCTAGCCATCATGCATTTGTGGATTATAAGTGCCTGAATGTCCATTTTCACCTCTAGATGTGTGCACTTTGCAACCAGCCATGGGCGTAGGAACCAGGGGGGATGAGTGGGTCATATCACCTCCACTTTTATGAGTTGGGGGGATACATTAGGATGTGTCCCCCCCACATATCAGAGCTGTGCCTTGCAGGTAGATTGTCAGCTTGGATAACTGATGGCGTTTTTCATTTTCAAGTGCATCTTAGAGACACAGGTTAAGTCACCATGTCGTTCCCAGCCTTTAAAAAACAGGCTATCCATCTGCTGTCCTGACAGTTGCATCATACCATCTGTGTGAAGGGTAAAGGACGGGTGTTAGACAAGGGGCTGCTTTGCAGTGACTGAAAGAGTGCAGGTTGGCTGAAAACCAAATAGTTTAGACTATGGTGTCCACATAAGATGGCTCAGGTGGTTGAGCGCTCGCTGCTGCAATCAGAGTGTGATTTGCAGGTCTGATTTGCAGCCTTTAATACTTCCGAGGTTGATGATAAATGAGTACCATCTATGGTTGGGTGATAATTGTATGTAAATATGTTCTCTGTACAGTGCTTCAGCGAAAGTGCTAAATAAATAAATCATATAACAATATACATTGTTCTCTCACAATTTAAATAGCTTTTCTGGATTTCTAAAAAACTTTTATACATTTTTTTTGCTTAGCCCAAATAGAAAACAGTACCTCGTGAAACTACATTTTTCTGCACTTTGTCTATTGGTGGGATTAGTCTTTGGCATGTTTCTTTCAATAGAATCCACACTTTGCAATATTGTATGTTCACTGAATAAACTTCTATATTTTTTCCATTCTACTTTGTTACATACAGTTCTGTATGCAGAATGAATAATAATGTACTATCTGATAAGGAAAAGATAAATCTCAGCTTTCTTCTGTGTCTTTTTAAGTAAAAATAAGTGTTGAAATCTCTGACTTCAAAAGACTTTGGGCCAGTTTTTAATAAAGTGGTGCAAGTAAAAAGTGCAGAGGAGGTGCCTTTTTCCTTGCGCCACTTTAAGCAACGAAGATGCCCTGCATATTTCTTGAGGACTCTGCAGCGGCTCAAAAGGTTTTGGACAGCCGCCTTACATATAAGTCACAAGTGCATTCCTGACCCTAATGTACAAATCGGGCCTTTAGCACCCAGGTAGAGGAGTGTATTTCACAGTCATAGGTGCATTCATTTATTTTGTTTCATTTATTTCATTTGTTAAAGTGCAGACCTAGCTTGAGAGCAGCAGAGAGCTCTACCATGTGTTAACAGTAGCCTGTTTTTTGTGCATCTGTATCTACGTCCATTGGGATTTGTCCTGGGCCAGGTGTTGAAAAGCCACATTTTTAGAGATTTCCACAATTTCGAGAATTATGCAGGCATTCAGAGTCCCTACTTGTATTGAGTTCCACAGGCTGAGTGTGTGACAAGAGAAGAATGGTTTGTGGCTCCACTCTTTGAGGATGAGTTATGATTCAAGCCGGTTGGTCGATTTGCTCCACGAGAAGTGCCTGCCACCAGATAACTGGCGCTAAACTGCTAGGTACACTGGTGTGCTACTCGTGACTGTTTGTAGATGATACATGCAGCCTTTAACAGTATCCTTCCCTGGAGGGGAAGCCAATGTAGTTTGTGCAGGATTTAGTCAAATTTCCATGCACCCGTAATAAGATGTGGTGCAGCGTGGCACACTGCTTTTAGGGGAGCCAAGTAAGCAGCTGGGAGCCCTGTCAGAAGGTAATTTCCCCATCGATGTGCAGGACCACAAGGTTGCCTGGACTACGCTCCGGATCTCCTGAAGTGGGATGAAGGGTTGGATTGTGCAAAGGGTGGAGATTTGGAGCCAGGCTGTTTGGGCCTTATTGGCTATGTATTGTATTTTATTTTTATTTGTATAGCACCAAATTTACCATTATTATAGTTTAAATGCACTGGAAGTGGGAATGCCCTTGGAGGATCGAAGTCCAGAGTGTTGGTGGTCTCGGTGCATAATTATGATGCATGTGTGCATTCAGCCGAAAAGGCTTAGCAGGGCTGGCCAGGCTCTGATAGAAAAGCAACCCATGCCGTCAGGCATGTGGATGGGTGCTGGGAAGACTAGGGGTAGTGTCAGTGCTGGTGACTCGCTATGTTTTCAGCGGGCCCAAATTTATCATAGGGCTGCACTGCATTCTGCTGTCAAGAGGTGTTGAGGCGTAGTCGGGTGTAGGTAGGTAGAAAATGTATGTGAACACTACAACCAGATTGTTGTTGTAGTACTTGCTCTATACTGATGTGTGTGGTTAGATGTGCCTGTGAACAGTGGAGTGGTGTCTTATAAATACCATTGCCGCCAATTGGAGGCACTTTGATGTTAGGCCGCCCGCTCTGGTATTTGGCTTCTTCTGTTGGTTCTCGCGGCTGTGACAGAAACAGTTAACAGTCTATGTTCCAACTAATTGCCACATTCTTCTTTGTCGGTTAGTGGTCTAGGGGCACCATCCAGCCCACTATCTCCCCTGTATAACAGTCCAGCTTTCAGGAAGAAAAATGGTCCCCCCTTTTTCCTACCCTCTTTTTCGGGCAAGACCTGAAGGAAAGGTTCAGCAGTCTGCTGTCAATAAGGGAGCCTAAGGATTTTGCTGAATCTGAGAGTTGCGGATCAACTCCTTGTAGGTGCATATCATTGAGCTATTGTTGGACAACTTGTTCTTTAGCGGTGGAACCACAAGGGATGAATTGAGTCTTGGATGGGATAGGATTAAAGTAGTCAACATCCAGGACTGGATGATGGATTGGTAATTGCCTAGACAATTGATACCCTGTGGGCTTTTTATTCTCATGTACAACTGAGAATCATCTGCATATTGGTGGATGGCCATATTGGGGTGTTTGATGAGTGTGCCCCAAGGATCCATGTAAAGGTTAAAAAGGATCAGTGGGAGGATGGAGCCTTGGGGGACTATGCAGGAGATTAGGTGTAGATTACAACACAATAAGTTGATCTGGATGGCTGAGTGTCTGCTCAAGATGTTGGCGGTAAACCAATTCAGGGCTGTGCCAGAGAAACTCATCCTGTTGACAAGAAGGGAGAGGAGGAATAAGACACCCTTATCCATGATTTGGAGGGAATCATCTTCCACCTGAATGGTGGCTGTCTTGATGCTACACTTGGGGGTTGGGTGAGGCCCTCACTAATAGTCATTTAGATGTGTTATTTTTTGATTCTGGCGGGTAGTTCTGTGGCAACTACTTTTTCCAACATTTTGCCAGTAAACGGGAGGCTTGTAATGGGCCACTAGTTGGTCAGGTTGTCTGGATCTAGGGTCTTTTTTTCAAAGAGATTGTATGAAACCAGTCTTCAGGGTGTCCAGGAGGCATTAATGATGCAGAGGAGTGTGTTGAGGCCATCAATTGTTTAATGATCGAGGAAGCAGGGGTGATGTAGTCAAGTAGATTTGAGGGTCGCAATTGTTTTTTGGATATCTAGGTGAGAGAGAGGAGACAATTTGTTACAAAGGGGCAGTGTGTGTGCTTGGATGCAGCGGGCTAAGGTTGAGTCAATGATCTGTCAGATTATTTCTATTCTTTCGGAAACAATAGTTGATTCTGTCCCATTATTCCTGAGTTGGAGATCAAAGGTTGGTGAGCACTCCAGGGTTAAGATTTGTGTGCCACCATTTTTCTAGGGATCTAATTGAGCATTTGTAAGAGGTGAGCACGGGGGTGTACCAAAGGACGGTCGGTTCCGTCTTAGCAGAGCTGGTTTTTAGGGGGGCATTAGTGTCCACCAGTTTCATAGCAAAGTTGTTGACTATTTCTAGGAGGACCAAGGTATTCCCTGTGGTGGGGAAGTCTGCAAAGTTTTCTTCTAGCTCATTGACCAGTAAAGTTTTGCATGAGAGTGAGTGTTTAGTTAGATCTTTGTGGGCTGTAGTCCGGCAGGCTTTCGATACAGGGTTAGTGCTGTGGTCACTGCAGTCGAGTGGGATATGATCTGCGCAGGTGACAAGGATATATGACGTAAAGACTAAGTCCAGGGTGTTGCCTTTGTTGTGTGTGGGGAAGAGGTCAATTTGCTGAAGACCTGAACTGGGAGAGAGACAGCGGTGAGCTGCCTGCACGGCAAACCAGCAGAACAAACTAGCAGTGCCAAACAGCACAGAACAAGGGACAGTAGGCCAGCCTTCCTGACAATGCAAAGCAGGCCCCTCAGTAGTTTAGTGACTTCCGTGCCCCATTTGAAATGGACAGAGAGAGGGCCCCTACTTGCCAGCAGGCCATGGATCAGCTCCTCCCTTGCAAACCAGCATGAGCAAAGTCCATAAAGCCACCGATAATAACTGGGACATTAACTTTCTTTTCAGGTAACCAGAATTTCCTATGCACGGCAGACACATATACAAAAAAGGAGTGGTGGGTAAGACCCCTTTTATGTGTTTGTTCATCTGGAGCAACTTCCTTCGCAAAAGGAAAGCCGGCGGTTGGCTGCGGAACTAGGTGAGGAAGAGCCAAAGGAAAGGGAAGGTGGTGAGTAAAAGTGGGAAACAGGAAACCAAAGTGTGTGTGATTTGGGTGAGGTCAAGAGTGGAGAAGGAGGACAAAGTGACCAATTGGAGGAAGGACTGCCTAGAAGAATGGAGGAGAATTGCTGATGGACTGGACATGGTGAGGCATTGATTGGTGAGAGAAGGTGATGTGGTTTGGGTATGTGTTCAAGATGTATGAGTGATGGGGAGAATGGAGGTGATTGGGGACATGAAAGGAGAGTGTATGAGATAAAAGATGTGGGTGGGAAGTAGTAGTATGGAAAGGCTGTATTAGTAGTAGTGCAGAGGAGCAGTTGGGTGCATTTTCCCTAACTCCCACCCCCTCACCATCCTCATACTGGAAATGCAGAAGAAGGGCCCTGTGTGAGATTCCATGTGTTATGCCTAAACCTCATTGAGTGTATGAGAGATGATATGCACTCAGACAGCCGTACCAAATGTACCCTTGCACTAAAAGTGTGGGAGGAAGCCATATGAAAGGATGTCAGCATGCACTATTGGACATCATGGAGCGCTGAGTGAAATTTGACGTGGGCAGGGTGATGTTATATAGAATATATACAAAGTCAAGCTGAAACGATATGAAAATACAGAAGAGTGATGATGTAACTGTGATGATGTAACTGGAGTGACAAGAGAAACGTATATGAAAAGATAAAGTAATCATGAATGCAAAAGAAGATAAAGTAACTAGTTGACCAATAAATGTAAATATGCAGTAACGCAAGGTAACAAAGATACATAGAATCTTGCTATAGAGGAATATATAGCGTGGCAAGTATGGCCATTATTGGAAAATGGACGCTGGCTCGTGCAAAGTTTCATATCAACTACCTCAGAAACAGACCAGGGTTAAAGAGTCAGGAGACGCTGGAAGAACAGCTTTGTGTGCAAAACAAAGAGGAGACAATGTTGGCTTGGGATCACAGAGGCTATTTTTAAGGACACAAGGAGGCAGACGGATGAGTCATGAACATGAGGCATATTTCTCTAAGATTAAAGAAGAAGAAAACATTTGCAAGAGCCAAGTATTGGACAATTAAAAGTGTATAAAGTCTATGCAAGGTAGTGTGAGCACATCTCTAGAGGCCAAGAGGAGCAATGACAACCAGGATAATTAAATGAAATAGTAGTAAATAAGAGGCTGAATTCAACAAACACGTGGTCTCTTCACATGTGACCCAGAAGTCGAAAACAAGGGCTATTCATTAAGCCTCAAATGAAGATAGTGATGTGCTTTCACTCCTTTGAATGTCCTAGAAAAGAGAACAGGCTAGAAGGTCAACTACAGACAGGAAATGTTGGCTCATGGCGGGACTGATGAGAGATGATGGACTAATTGGGAAAGTAGGGAGTAATCTGGCGTGATTCAAGCACCTGTGTTTCGGTTTCCTTACGTCGAAAGTGCATGGTTGGGTGGGAAGGCCAAACAATCAGTGGGTCTATGGGGCAACCTGCTATACAATGTTGCATAGACCAATCCGCTGCCATTTTGTTTGCTATAATCAGTATCATATGTATTTAAAGGTAGTTCAAGGGTTGTCTTACAGATAAGAGACAGCCAATGAAGTACTAACCTGTATAGCTTTTATAAGTAGATATGTTCCCCTAATCCAATACCTCCCACTATTAGGTTTTATGGTTTGCCATGTAGGATGACATCATAGATGACACATATTGGGGTATAAGACCCCTGTGAAATTAAGTTTGTGTGCGAGTGTGCAAGCATCATTCCGATGTCTGCCAGATAACCCTGGTCTATTAAATTAAGAATAAAGTAGTACTTTGTCGTATGCCTTGCGTCGGTCAGGTTATTTGGTCTGAGAATTGTATTTGTAATTCCATCTTGTACAAGAGACGCTTCAAGGTGCTAGCACACAGTAGTAATGTGAAGAGGGAGGTAGTACTCTGGAGAGGTGTGTGGTATTTTGAAGAGGGGTGTAGTAGATGTGGAGAGGGTTTCAGTAGTCGTGTGGAGAGTGGAGCAGTAGTGGTGTGGAGAGGGGTGCAGCAGTGGTGTGGAGAGGGGTGCAGCAGTGGTGTGGAGAGGGGTGTAGCAGTAGTGAGGGTAGTGGAGAACAAGATTGGAGGGTGGAGGTAGGTAGAGATGAGAGGGACATTGGAAGGAATAAGGTGTGAGGGAGAGATGGTGGGTGGAATAGTGGGGAGGAGAGTAGAGGAAGAACGTGAGAGTGATAGAGAGATAGGGAGATAAACACCCGGGCATGGAATGAAAGGACCAAGTGGCACCTCAGTGTTTGAAGGCACCAATCCGGACGTTATGCTGGAGAACTTCGATTAGGGACCATCTAAATTGTTCTCAGAGCCGAGTTAGAGAGCGAAGGCATTTGCCTTTAGGCCATCCCTGTCAAATTGTCAGCATTAGATAGCAGGGGATACCAATTTCTAGTGACACACATGGAGTTGAGGGATGCCTGTTTTTGGGAGGAAATGGCACACACTAGTTGTGAAAGAGAGAGAGCTAAAAAGAGAGACATCCTTTAGTGAGGCCCTTTACTAATCTACAAATAATAACCCTTGAATGTTCTTCAGGAGTTGGTGAGTTCTTGAGGCGTTCTGTAACATCTATCATATGAACAGTACCCATCCATAATTGCCTTTGGCAGAAAGCCTGGAGCATGGTATTTGGCCATGCCTCTGGCCACCCAAGCCACCGAGAGTGACCATTGGGCATGGCCTACAGCACAATCCTCTTGGCCCTTCTCCCCTCCCGGAACTTGCTGTGTCCACATGTCATCCAAAGCCACCTGGAGTAGCCACTGGACATGGCGAGGGGCATTGGCCATTGCCCAGCTCACCTTCCCTGCCCCAAAGATGTCTATGGCCTCTGGGATGACTTTCTATTATGCCCCTGCCATCACCAAGTCATAGCCAGTGGCCACTTAACTCCCCCTCAACACCCATACGGAAGCTACCTGAAGTGTCCACATCTTGTAGGCATGGACATTGGTCACTGTGCCTGGGTCTTTGGACATGCTTTGGGCCTCCATCAGCCACCCAAAATGCATTTAAATATCTGATTTTGCAGTTGGTGAGAAACCTTTAAATTAGAGTACAACTTTGTTTGCAAAACTGGCATAATTTGGTGTTTTACAACATATATGTTTATGGGCGGTTGAGGAATGCAACACTCCAACCTACAGCTTTTTTATGGTTTGAGTGGATTGTTTCAGTAGTATTGTCCCCAGGCTATGACTTGTCCCCCCCAGACTTTTAATGCCTCCTACGCCCCTGCAACCAGCTCGGTTAATAGATTCTCAAATGCATTAAACATCATATTAGATGTCATACTAATGTCACAGATATTGTCATTTTCATCTACTCCGGAGCCCGGAATAGACTTTCTTAGAGGCAATGTATTGATATCAAATTGCTTAACCACTTTTTGCGTATCACCAAAAAAGAACCCGTCCGTCGGCACACCCATATCTTCCACCAACAACCCATGGCCAGTTGACACACCTGAATGTGTATGTGGAGGCTTAATCTCCACATCTATTGGCGATTTCTTAACATCACCTATGGGCGTAGAATATTCACAAAAGGAAGTCGCCATATCGTGCCCCAGAAAGGCCACCTCTATATCCTCAAGTTCATTTAAAGGCAGATCAATGAAGGACACTTCATCATCATTATAGCATACCTGCGCTTCAGTGGATATTACTTTCCCAGCAGAATGTAAGGGTGCATTAAGCACTAGTGAGTCCATTACACTAGATACCACATCATCAACACCTGCCATACTCGTTTCATTTTCACTATGCTTTGCATGGGACGAACCAGTTTGGCAGTTCACACTTGGAATGCCCATAACATTGTTGCCTGGTGCATAATCATTACTCTTATTGGCCAGAATCATTGTGTCTCCACATATTATATCATCCAGCAATTTGGCACTGAGACAACCTAAATCACAAGTCATCTCAGTTGCTAATTCCTTTGCTGCCACAACATTCTCATTTGTGATACCCAGTTTCGGATAATAATCCGTTATTTGCATGCTCATAACTTTAGGGTTGGATATCACCTTGGGCATACAAATGCGGCGCCCCACAGCGTTTTGAGAGGATCACCCCTGAGCTCTGGCTCTGACTTTTTCAATGCCTTCATTACAGGTAAATGCAACACAGCCTGTTAAATCGTGAAGATAAGCAAACCTGGTGCACAATGCTTAACACTTTACTCGGTCCCAGGAGCAAAACAAGAATGGGCGAACACACACTGTTAGTTTAAAGTTAAGCAGTTTTGCACTGGCTATATGCTACGAATGACTAGAGCTATGACAATATTTCACAACATGGCCTTAAACATCAATCCAATAGTACAATGGTTAATTTAATTTCTTTTAACACATAAGATACACATCAACGCACTATAAAATGCGCGCGCGCACACACACACACACACACACACACATCCCTCCCCCACCCCCCCACCCCCCTGCCCCCCCTACTTGAAAGCTACGCGCCAATGGCACGTGCACTCTGGGTAATGTAGTGTTCAACAAGGAGTGGGCGGAGCTTAGCCCTAGTAAAAGGAAAACATACGTTAGTATGCTGCTCAGGAAATAAAAGTAAATAAAAAAAGGCTATTTTAGGTCGTATAGATGTCCACTGTGAGCAATGACAGTTCCAAATACCGTGTCAGTATTTTCCAAAAACGAAATGAAAGGCTTGCTGGAGGACTTCAGGAGGCAGCAGCAGCTGGACCAGCCAAACAGCTACTTGAAAACTACTTGCCAAAGCGCGCCTTATTACCTAAAATATAGTTTTACAAAGGTAGCGGGCGCCCCTCTCTCGCAAGAACAGACATGATAACCTGTTCAGTGGTTATCAACCACTTGAGAGTTCGCAGCCACTGCTTTTACTCACTGTGCCTTTCACAGATGGGAAATATCCATTTGCATATCAATCTTTGTCCTGCCCAGGGGCAGTCCAGCACCGAAATACAATGGCAATTCCAATCTAAACGAGAGTACCACCAGCAACCCCATACACGTGTTTCACCCTTGTTGGGGATCATCAGTGAGGTGAAGCTGATGCCTCTCTAAGCACAGTGAGAGGGAGACCACGTCTGGTTGCCCCCAGGAGACCCAGGGTTACCAATCCCAGGATCCTTAACCACTGAACAGGTTATCATGTCTGTTCTTGCGAGAGAGGGGCGCCCGCTACCTTTGTAAAACTATTTTTTAAGGAACCTGGGATTGGTAACCCTAGGTCTCCTGGGGGCAACCAGACGTGGTCTCCCTCTCACTGTGCTTAGAGAGGCATCAGCTTCACCTCACTGATGATCCCCAACAAGGGTGAAACACGTGTATGGGGTTGCTGGTGGTACTCTCGTTCAGATTGGAATTGCCATTTTATTTCGGTGCTGGACTGCCCCTGGGCAGGACAAAGACTGATATGCAAATGGATATTACCCATCTGTGAAAGGCACAGTGAGCAAAAGCAGTGGCTGCGAACTCTCAAGTGGTTAATAACCACTGAACAGGTTATCATGTCTGTTCTTGCGAGAGAGGGGCGCCCGCTACCTTTGTAAAACTATTTTTTAAGGAACCTGGGATTGGTAACCCTAGGTCTCCTGGGGGCAACCAGACGTGTTCTCCCTCTCACTGTGCTTAGAGAGGCATCAGCTTCACCTCACTGATGATCCCCAACAAGGGTGAAACACGTGTATGGGGTTGCTGGTGGTACTCTCGTTCAGATTGGAATTGCCATTTTATTTCGGTGCTGGACTGCCCCTGGGCAGGACAAAGACTGATATGCAAATGGATATTACCCATCTGTGAAAGGCACAGTGAGTAAAAGCAGTGGCTGCGAACTCTCAAGTGGTTAATAACCACTGAACAGGTTATCATGTCTGTTCTTGCGAGAGAGGGGCGCCCGCTACCTTTGTAAAACTATTTTTTAAGGAACCTGGGATTGGTAACCCTAGGTCTCCTGGGGGCAACCAGACGTGGTCTCCCTCTCACTGTGCTTAGAGAGGCATCAGCTTCACCTCACTGATGATCCCCAACAAGGGTGAAACACGTGTATGGGGTTGCTGGTGGTACTCTCGTTCAGATTGGAATTGCCATTTTATTTCGGTGCTGGACTGCCCCTGGGCAGGACAAAGACTGATATGCAAATGGATATTACCCATCTGTGAAAGGCACAGTGAGTAAAAGCAGTGGCTGCGAACTCTCAAGTGGTTAATAACCACTGAACAGGTAATCATGTCTGTTCTTGCGAGAGAGGGGCGCCCGCTACCTTTGTAAAACTATTTTTTAAGGAACCTGGGATTGGTAACCCTAGGTCTCCTGGGGGCAACCAGACGTGGTCTCCCTCTCACTGTGCTTAGAGAGGCATCAGCTTCACCTCACTGATGATCCCCAACAAGGGTGAAACACGTGTATGGGGTTGCTGGTGGTACTCTCGTTCAGATTGGAATTGCCATTTTATTTCGGTGCTGGACTGCCCCTGGGCAGGACAAAGACTGATATGCAAATGGATATTACCCATCTGTGAAAGGCACAGTGAGTAAAAGCAGTGGCTGCGAACTCTCAAGTGGTTAATAACCACTGAACAGGTTATCATGTCTGTTCTTGCGAGAGAGGGGCGCCCGCTACCTTTGTAAAACTATTTTTTAAGGAACCTGGGATTGGTAACCCTAGGTCTCCTGGGGGCAACCAGACGTGGTCTCCCTCTCACTGTGCTTAGAGAGGCATCAGCTTCACCTCATTGATGATCCCCAACAAGGGTGAAACACGTGTATGGGGTTGCTGGTGGTACTCTCGTTCAGATTGGAATTGCCATTTTATTTCGGTGCTGGACTGCCCCTGGGCAGGACAAAGACTGATATGCAAATGGATATTACCCATCTGTGAAAGGCACAGTGAGTAAAAGCAGTGGCTGCGAACTCTCAAGTGGTTAATAACCACTGAACAGGTTATCATGTCTGTTCTTGCGAGAGAGGGGCGCCCGCTACCTTTGTAAAACTATTTTTTAAGGAACCTGGGATTGGTAACCCTAGGTCTCCTGGGGGCAACCAGACGTGGTCTCCCTCTCACTGTGCTTAGAGAGGCATCAGCTTCACCTCACTGATGATCCCCAACAAGGGTGAAACACGTGTATGGGGTTGCTGGTGGTACTCTCGTTCAGATTGGAATTGCCATTTTATTTCGGTGCTGGACTGCCCCTGGGCAGGACAAAGACTGATATGCAAATGGATATTACCCATCTGTGAAAGGCACAGTGAGTAAAAGCAGTGGCTGCGAACTCTCAAGTGGTTAATAACCACTGAACAGGTTATCATGTCTGTTCTTGCGAGAGAGGGGCGCCCGCTACCTTTGTAAAACTATTACCTAAAATATAACTGAATAGAGATACAAATTATACATTTAACCAAAGATAAAGTTAAAGTATATTCTAAGAAATAACACAGAAAAACAAAGACAACATACAGTCAATAATCAAATAAGTATTTCTAGGAATTATTGAGTACATAGTTGAAAATGACCAGAGTGTTCGCACCTTGTTGGTGAGGAATTTCTTGAATATAAATGTTTGCAGATGATTACTTGGTTTTAAATTCTTTTTTATATTTTACAGGAAAAAGCAAATATATTGCAAACATAGGTACAAAGTCAACAAGAAGTACCATAACAATTCAATTAATAACTTTGACAAAAGTAACTAAACACGGAATTACTTGCTACCCTTACTTTAGTATCACCCATCATCAAATTACCAGATACAAACAACCCTATTTAAAGTGATCAAACAAATAGAAAAACACATACACACATAAGGACACAACAAGACATACCTTACACACAAACACACACACACACAACCACCACTCAAATCCTAAAAAAGCAACCACTCACCTCTGTTCACTCAACTATTTCAAAGGCCTTTCTTTAGCCATACAACTCATTAAATGGTCCCCACATTTCAAAATAAATATCTTTGCGATTCAATTTTTGCATCATGTACTTCTCATAGCTGGTCAGACAATTCTTGAAGATGCTGAGAAAAGCAACGAGCCTCGGTTCCATGGGGAAATGGTGCCATATAATTGGCACACAGTCTGGGATAAAGTTTGTTATCTTTTGAAGCTTGAGATTTTTAGATTTACATCCTCTGATTCGAACTGCCCTAGAGCAGTCAGAGATTGCAAGTTTATCGGCTTAGTAATTTGGTTCATTCAAGTACAGCCTTGTAAGTGGTACAGACAGTTTTGAAGATAAAGCATCCTTCAATTGGGAGCCAGTGTAAGGAAACGATCACTGCTGTGATGTGTTCCTATTTGTACGAACCCAATATCAAACTTGCTGCCTCATTTTGCATGGCTTTCATGCAGTTAAGGTGAGATTTTAGTAGGCCCAATAATAAGGACATTATATTATCCTTTCTCGAGATTACTAAGGATTGAATAACCAAGCAAATATTGGAGGCAGAAATAAAGTCTTTGATGTGTTTCATCAGTTGAAGTTGGTATTGAGCACCTTTCACTGCATTGATGTGTAAGTTTAGTGTCAATCATGAAGCCCAGAGAATTGGTGCAGGAAACAGATTCTGAGATATCCCTACAGAGGCTAGGGAAGATGAACAATTCTAGGTGGTGAAAGGAGAGGGTTAACATTAGAAGTAAACATTCAGGTTTCTATGTGCTGAGTTGTTGGTAGATATGTGATATCTATTCTTAAATTCTTTTAGACGTTTTTCCAGAGGACAATTTGAGAAACAGCTGTGTGTCATCAGCATATTGGTGAAGTTCGATTCCTGTTCCATTGATTAACTGAGCCAAATGTTCGATGTACAAGAGTACAGGAGAGAGGCTGAATTCTTGTAGGACACCATAAGATGTTTATACAAGGGCTGACACGGCATATACTCGCTAATGGTGACCATTTCTAAGCATAATCCACTTAAAGACAGTTCCAGCCAGGTCTATACTAGCTTTCATAGTGTTCCGCTGTATCTAATGACTGAATAGCGAAGTTGCGACAGGTCATAGAAGTCTGAGAAGGCATGCATATGCAGATAGCATTATCCCCTATTTTGTATGTTGGTGTTTCAGTACTGCAGCCTGCGCAGAGCCTGTTTGGATAAGAATCCAGGAGATTGTTGTATGAGTTCTTATTACACTGGGCTGCAACACAGTACATTTGAGCTAAATGGTGTGAATTTGGTCCAACCATTTTCCGTTTAGACAGTGAAATATCACAGAATCAATGTCTTTCTTGTGCTTGACAATGGCCAATGTCCCTCACTGAGGTTGTCTGAGAAGTAGGGTGATGATTTCATTACCTTTATCCTTTTTCAGTGTGAGTGGGGAAAGTCGACTAACGATACCTGTTATTGAGCCATAGTATAGGAGGTAAAATAATTGACGTAGGTTTTGTTGTCATCAATGATTGTTCGAAAACAGATCAGATTGTGAGGATTCTCTGGGTCTACTTGTTTAAGGTTCCTAAACAAGATATTCTGATTTCCTGGTTGACCTGTGGTTTATGTTATTTGAGTATTGATGAAGAAGGGAATTTAGAGCTAGTCTTATCAATATAACTGGATGGGATTCTCATGCTGGATGTGCTTCCATTTAGAGCTCATCAGGTCAAGAGTTGATCTTCAGGAGGTGACCGTGCTTGTCCCATTACTCATTGATCTACATTTATAGGAAGGCATGTTTGAATGTTGGCGGAGGTAACAGTCATTAAGGAATCATCTGCAAATAACTGTTAGCTGTACAAGCTTCTATATCTGGGCACACTTAAGCAATAGTATCTCCTCCTGAGGCCCTCACTGTTTGGTAATGGCCTGAGGCCCAGATTATAGGTTAAAGCAGAGGTAGGGCCATTTTGTCAGTCCCCAGACCTGTTTCCAGCTGGTGAGGCCAGCCACCAGCATGCTAATGGCATTTTCTTAACTCGCAAATTGCGCAGTAGCCATTTTGTGAGTTCAAAAAGGGACTTCAAAACAAAATGCCAACCAGGGAAAAAAGAAGAATAGTTCTACTAGTTGCCCCTTCTCTATTTCCCTGGGACCATGTTAGAGGTGGAGGAGGAGTGGCAGACCATCTCTTTTGCAGGCACTGTTGCTATAACAAGTACGATGTAATCCACCTCTGAGCAGGTACTCTCAGGTCCTGCAAAAACTATGAAACTCAACATTCATGGTCTTTTTGCATGACATGCACATTGCATGCAGGGGGCAGCCAACATTTGCACTTACGTGCTGTTGGGTCACCTGCATGACATTTTAGACATTCACAATACAGACAATAAAAGGAAAGAGTAAAGTTTGGCAAACACCCTTTTACTCTTGTGTTTGACTCTCAAGCCTGTGAAATAATGAATACTGCCTTGCAGGTGGCATTTAATAATGGATTCCTATGGAATATTCATATTCTTGAACAGGTCCAAAACCGAGGCAGATTGCATAGGAATCCATTCATTTTAGGCCTGCATGAAAATCTCAAGCAGACGTAAAATGGAATGCACTGACAAGGCTCATTTTTGGTTCCTCCCGCTGCATTAAATATCTCAATAACCCCATCTATTGCCACATCCACACCCGACCCGAACCTCACAGTGCCTGCTGCGTTGTCTGCTGCTGCAGACAGTGCTGAGAGTGGCAACATCAAGTAGTTGAGACGACTCGAGAGAGAATAATAAATATATATATATATATCTATAGAAAAAATGTGTAAGTGGTTGTTGCTTTCTACAGCATTCGCCACTCTAACATTTTCACATTATAGGCAAGCGTCTAACCTTGCCCAGTGGTAGCACCAGCCCTGAACCTCATCAATCACTCTTGAAATTGGAGTAGTCCCAGGACCGTTGAAGAAATCCCACATCACTCAGTCGCTAAAAAAACACGTTTAACATTCCTTCAACTATTGACTCATCTCAAACACTTCCTTTATAGGAAAAATCCATGAAAAGGTGGTTACTGAACAAATACAAGGCTACAGTGAATCTTACCTGCTCATGCACAACCCCCAATCAGGCTTCAGGCCTTCCAGACATACTGAAACAGCACTTCTGTTCATGAGAGATGCACTCCAGAAGTCCTTGGATACTAATTACTAATTACCCTGACATCATCTCCCTCCTGGACATTTTGGTGGCTTTTTTTAACCTTCTTTTTTTCGTGACTTTCTTGCTCTCCCTTGAGCACGCTTCCCCACATGATACATCCGCAGGGGGAGATATAGAGATGGGACAGTGGAAAGGAAAACATAGGCCCTCATTACGACCCTGGCGGTGGACCATGGTGCTAATAGCGGTGGACCATGCCGGTAACTCACTGACTCTGCCATGGTGGATGGCGGAATTACCGCCCCATTCCAAGGTTGGCGGGGCGGTAATTCCCCATTCACCATGGCCCCTTCCCCATTCCCATTTTTGCCCCCATAGGGTGGCGTAATTAGCTCCAAAGTCCCTTTGCGGGTTGGATTTTTAACGCCTGCTAAAAGCGTAGCGTTAAACACCAACCCGCAAAGGGACACTTGTAATCAGGCGTTAAGGGTTTAACGGTGCCGACGCTCTTTACGGCGCCGTTAACCCCTTAATGCCTGACTTGTAATGAGGGCCATAGAAACAGGACATTACATCTCCCCCTTACATAATTAATTACATGTCGCACTATTCCATTTCCTCGATCCACCTTGCTGGTCTTCGAATTACTCTCTTTGACGGACTTCAAGGCACAGTCATTTAACCATCACTGCAGCTGTCATCGGTATCTATGTCACCATCCATATAATCGGAAACAAATCTTTTGTGAGCTCACTGCGTCAACTGGTTCTTTATGATCAGGAGTACCTTCTGCAACTTTCCTGAAGAACAATGAGTTTCTGGTGATGGAACGACCAGGACCTTTAGCTGACACCATGGACCCTTGAACTGCTGTCAAAGTCAATGAACTGGAATCAAATGCGGGCACATCCTTCTGCCCTTGAGGTTGACGTACTAGCATGGAGTCACCCACTTGTATATTCAATTCCTGGTCTCTTCTCCTCCCATCTGCATACCACTTAATGCATACCACTTAATTTTTCTTTTACTTGCATCGTCCCTTATCCAAACCTTCAGATCCAGGTCTGGACAACTCACTGAATCCCCTCCCTGTGGCAGCCATGCTTGCACTACTCTGCCAAACATAATTTCTGAAGCGCGTACTCCCGTTCAACTATGCAGCATTTTTCAGGAGTCTCGTAGCAACATGCAGATGGCTTGCATGAACGACCCTCGGGTGATGGACCATACTTGAAGGGTGTGTTAGATGTTGACCATGAACCGTTCGACAGTGCGATTGGCCTGAGGCCATAGTGGGTGATCCTTCGATGTTGAAACCCCAAAAATTCCACAAACATGGCAAATTCTGTCCCACTGAAGGCAGGCCATTGTCAGACTTTTCTGTTCATGGGATACCATAGTCAGCAAACATTTTGTCGAGAACTGGAATTACGGCATGGGCAGCGGTAGGAGACCAGATGTACCGCCGGAAAAATGAGACATCTCATCAGTCACCACCAAGACGTAGTTGCCATTTGTCAGCGGCCTAAACATGTCAACTGCCACTTGATCCCACACCTTCAAAATGGCAATGGTGTCATATTAAGGGGTTCTGGAAAGGTGCGAGGAGCCACTGACTTACAAATGACACAAGTTTCAAGAGTATTCTGTATCTTAGCATCCATTTTTGGAGAACCACGCCTTTGTCCTGAGCCGTTGCTTAGTGGAAACAATCCCTCTGAGCCCTACATGCGACAGACCAATTGATCGATCCTGCAGGGACCTGGGAATGACAATGCTGTTCTCCTTTAGCAACAACTCTTGCTGAGAGACTGACAACACTTCCTTCAGAAGCTGAAAGTCCTTTAGTATTTTCCACTCACTCTCAGAAAATGTTTCATCACTACTGCTCGATTCATGCCACTTCCCTGACGTCACTTTGTCCTTGACCTGTGTCAAGACTTTGACCTGGAGCAGTGCCTTGATGATCTCTAGAATGGTCAAAGCCTTAGGAAGTGAAATGTCTACAATGTAATTGATGTATTGATCCAGTTTGGATGACTGGGCTTCTTTCACAGGTAGAAGACACCTGGACAGGAAATCCGCCGGGTTGTTGTCTTTCCATGGCCAGTGTATAATGTCAAAGCAATAGTCTTGTAGCCTAAGCCCCCAGCGTGCGATCTGTGGAGGTATTTTGGCTCTGGTCTTGCCATATATTGTCGTAAGGGCCGGATGGTCCGTGACAATGGTAAATGTTCTTCCGTATACACAGGCCTGAAATTTTAAATGGTGGGACAGCCTGTAGCTGCCAAGATTCATGTCCTCCATCCAATCTGATTTGAAAACCAAGGGAAATTGTCCACGGGGTGGCGTTGACGCTAGGGTCTTCACTCCCAGACATGATTGCTTTATTGGATGCTTTTCTCACAGTGCTGTGTTTATATCAGGCCTTGTTGATACCTTCTAAATCACATGTTTTGGATGTTACTGCCTTGCCACTGGGACTGTGAATCAAGTTGCCCTGATGTGAAATATGACTGCACTTCTCTTCAGGTCTCCACTGGCAGTGTGAGAGCAGGCAAGGCACTGTGCTGTGGATAATGAAAAGCGTCCATCCACCAGGCCGGATGGACGAGGCTGCTTGCCTTTATAACTTGCTGTAAAACGAGATGCCTTCAATGTAGGCAGTGGCGGAGGGGCACTCAGCCAACATGCTTTCACTCTGGTGATTATGTCACATGGCAGACAGCCCCATCCCCCGTGAAGCAATTGGAGTGGGGACAGGATCAATGATGCAGTGTGAGACCTGCAGAGTAGGCCTGCCGGCGTTCGCTGGCCAAACGCAGTCCGAGGACCGCTCGTTACTGATGTTAGATTCTCACTGGCTCATGCCCGTTGTCAATTTGTAATAATACTCAGGAGTCAATGACAGCATGGACATGGAGCGGGTGTCGTGTAACCTTTTTTATTTCGTGACTTTCTTGCTCTCCCTTGAGGACACCACCCCGCGTGACACATCCCTACGGTCGATGCCAGGGAGACATAGACAGGGGACAGGGGAAAGGCAAACATAGAAACAGGACATTACACACATCACCCACCAGGCCAGAAGTAAAAGTAACCCACCTAACCTTCTAGAGTAAACAAGGATATCTTGACTTACACCCTTTAGACGAATTAAGGGGGAAGGTGGTAACTGAAAGTCAGGAATTGAATCAACAATCTCAAATATTACAAACCAAAATGAGGCAATGTTCATTCACTGTCAAGATAAATGAAAGATTCCTTCATATTCATGTCAATATCTTCAGCCAGAAAGAAACCCAGAAGGATAGAATGAATGCAAGGAGGCAGGTGTTATAATAGCATTGATGAATTAATTTTAAATGCAATCATTTGAAACAATAATTAAAGGAGACACACTTAGTTTAGGAACAGATGCAGGCCCATTGTCTATCACCAATGTGCTTCCTCTTCCTACATTTCAAAATCCTCCTACTCTACCATCATCCTCTGCCTCTATCTCCCACTTTAGTCACACTAATACTGACTAAGTGCTATCTCTACTGATGAAGGCTAATCCCTCTTGTGTGCCATCAGACCCTCTTGCTCCTCAGCTAGTCAAGCCTATTGTCCCTTTAGTGGCCTCTCACCTCGCCATACCACTTGCTTTCCCTCCATTTTTAAAACAGCCACAGCCTTCCCTATCCTAAAAAAGCAAGCGGCTGGCCGAGTCTACCAGCTAACTCTCGCCCTGTGTATTCACCTTCTGCACTACTCTAAAGCACACAAAAGAGTGGGGTGTCAACTGTTTTACCCATTTCTTAGACATTCACAACTTTCGAGATGCCCATACAAGCAGGTTTCCGCTCTTGTCACTCCACGGAAACGGCTCTCATGAATTTTTTCAACTTCATCATCTCTGCTAAGCACCCCAGCCTATCCTCTATGCTGTCTTTTACACTGTTGATCACTCTGATTGCCTTAATACTTTTACTCTTGGGATTCACAATCAAGTCATTGCCTGGATTGAATCCTACTGTGTTGCACCTCGCCAATTGTCTCCTGAAGCAACAACAGCTCTGAACTGACTATGCTAACTGTTGGTGTTCCACAAGGCAATGGGCCTCATTACGAGTTTGGAGGTAGCCATGCCGTTTTTTTAGCGGCATGGCTACCCCGAAACTCGGGTCCGAGTCTGGAAAATGGGAATTACCGGGCCATTCCGACCTTTGCGGACCTGGTAATTCCCATTCGTGGGACCCGGACCCGGTATGTCCCCATACCCATTGAGCCCCTATAGGGCTCAATGGGAATGGGGAGGATGCTAACAACGCTCCCGTTAATGCCAGGCCGTTGTTAGCATCCTGTTCTGCTAGCGTGTGCCGCTCTACACATCTGGTCTGACCAGGCGTACAGGGCGGCCCCGCAAGCAGAACTCGTAATGAGGTGGTGAGACAACAACGGTGCTGGTAGCACTACCGGTGCCATTGTTGCCTTACCGCCAGGGTCGTAATGAGGCCCAATTTCTTGGGTCTGCTCCTCTTTACACTCTCCACCTGTGTTCTTGGGGCACTAATCTCCTCCTTTGGGATCTCATACCAACTCTCTGCAGTCGACATCCAAATCTTCTTCCCTTTTCCTGAATTCTCTTCTGATCGCTCTATTACAATGTCCAGCTGTGTCTTTGCCATTAAATATTGGATGGCTTTGCATTCTCTATTGTTAAACTGTACTAAAACCGAGGTGCTCTTATTCCCTGCCAATAGCTCTCTCTCATCTCTTCCTCTGCCTATCCAGTTTCCACCTGACGCTCTCCCCTACTCTTTCAGCTAGAAATCTCAGTGTCACCTATCACCCTTCTAACACCTTCTCTACTTTCATCTCCAAATCTGGAAGAGCATCTCACAACCACTTCCTAAATATTAGGAAAATCAGGCACCTCCTTCCTTTCAACACCGCCAAGCATCTCTTAAGCACTCTTGTCTTCTCTAAACTGGACTCCTGTGCCAGCATACTCATTGGTCTCCTCAACTATGCTTTCTGTCCACTCGACAAGATCATTAACTTTGCTACCAGGACTCTCTTTGAACTCCCTCACTTCACACCTACTTCCTTGTACTGTCACCAGGCTGGATGGCTGACGATACAAAACAATGCTGGATTTAAATTTCTAATCCTGGTTCACAAATCTATCTACGGTAAGGCACCACTGTATCTATCCTCCCCTATCCAATTCTACAAGCCTTCTATTAATCTCCGCTTGGTCTCCTCAACTACTCTTATGGCTCCTTGCCCTCCCTGTGCTTTGTCTTGCTTCTGCTCCTTCTCTCTTCTTGCTCCACTTGCATGGAATTATCTTCCCCTGGACATCTGAGAAACAGTCCACACGGATTTGTTCAAAAGCAAAATAAAAGCCTACCTCCTTGCCCCCGATTTACCCTCATAACGTACCTCCCATCTGCCCGCTAGTTAACATTTTTGGCCCTCGCCTCTAACCTGCCTCTGTCCCTCATGTCCTCTGTCTCCAGTCTAGCACTTCACCTATCAAGGCCACATCCCGAGCACAGCTGGCTGTACCGCCTACCTGTGCTTAAAAATGTCCAATGTTCATTGTCCTTGAATTATGTATGTTTACTCATACATTGTCCATGTTGACAGTTCCATTTACCCCCTTCCACATCTTGGTCAGAATGTCCTTCAAACTCACCCCATTTTAAGAAGCTGATCACTTCCCGTCAAATCTGATTTCTTATCTATTGTACATTCATTTTTTTTATCAAAAGAGCATTGCTCCTCCTGTATATATACATAAATATGCATAAATAAATACATGTTTTCAGGTACTGCCTGGCTATAATGATAGTACAGCCACATAAGGTCAGTAACAGTCAACAAATGCCAGTTATAGGGTCACACACCCATCATAGTCATTATATGTTACACATGGGCCCAGATTCCCAGGTGCTTACATAATATGCCAAATGTAGCCTGCAATATGCAGAGGTATATCCTGTTATAGCCATACATACCAGGTTTAGTCATAATTTTCAAGGTACATCCTGAAATATCAAGGTGATACTACCATATGCCAAGTGCAGCATAAAATGCCCAAGTAGTGCCACTTTATGCATCACAATTATGACATTGTCACAATATGGAAGATTCAACTTTATGTATGTTGTTGCTGCCATCACAAGCTAAGTGCAGCTACAGATGGTCGAGAAATACTATCCAATCAAAGCTAATGGATCACATGCCTGGCAGGATCAATATATGAGAGACACAGCCTCACATATCTAGTATTTTACACACACCCAAACCGAGATGCACATGCGCACACCAACAAGGACATGTGACCATCTCACATCCATCAACACAAGATACCACATACAGAAAAGGAAGCGAAAATCACTGGGAAACAAAACTCACAGCTGGATATCGTATAGACAAAACACGTGCAGAGCATAGCACCCACTTGCAAGTGATACACACTTCAAAGCACACACGGATAAGCATGGAATCAAGAGGGAGCCAGTACCCTTCATGTCATTCCAGGTCTGTGGTGTGCCTGTCCCCACATGCAGGGATGAAGTGAGAGAAAGACATTCTTCCAGTTGCCAGTGCCTACACCTGCGTCCAGCGAAGAAACGGGAAGGTGGCAAAATGACATATTCCTTGGCTGCTTGGCTCATCGCAACCCATGAGAAAACAGAGAAAATCCAGCTCCACGCTGCCTGGTACCTACTCCAATTATCCATGCTCATGCCTGAGCCCCATCTGGCAGAAAGGGTTGACTCCCGCAGTCTTCCCCTTACTGAATTGGTAGAGTAGCACAGTACGCGAGAGGCTGCTTGTGAGGGTGCGCGTCTCCACCTGCCTGCCTCCTGCAGATGATATCCATGCTCCAGCAAAAGGAAAAAGAAAAACACTCCCCACCTATGTTGATCCAGTGTCCCGTACCCTTTTGTTCAGGGACCGAAAAATAAGAAAAAAATGAAACAGACTTGCCTAATTGACAGTACTAGTCAGAGTGGGATCACATGTGAACAAAGGCAAATTACTGTGAGCCCAACCTGGGCTCCATAGGCTTGTGCCTAATGAAATTAAATAAAGCAGTCTGGATTAGGTGTTTCTCAAATAAGTGGGATATCTGGTGGTTGTAAAGAAACAATATGAATGGAATAAGGAGAGCTAGCCATGGGCTCATGTGTTAGGCACTTCACAGGCTACTGCAAAGGTGTTTTTTCACTTTAAGGTATGAATAAGCTACTAGCCCAGACTGGACACAGTATGCGCATGACCCCTGGGTCATCATAAGTAAATAACTACGTCAACAGGAAAAATGAACTAATATCTCTGAACTATTAGGGGATTTAGCTGAATATGAGGATTTTGATGTTGCCCCGAGTTATTTTCTGATCTGATAGCTAAATGCAAAGGTTTGGCCACTTAGCCTATCTTATTACAAGGGGTATTGTATCCAGTGAATAGCTAGCCCGTGTCAGCAGAGCAAGAACTATAATAGATTATCTTTTGATCTTCCTAGCAACATGGAAAGTGATTACAATCTTTGTGCAGTGGAGCAACTTTGTTGAAAATGGTGGGGGGAAATGACATCTAAACGACATCGAAATGAAAGTGGCCCTTGCCAAATGGGTGGGACAGAGTTGGTGTGCCACAGTAGTTGGGGTGGACGAATAACCATGGCCCACCCCAATCCCCCTAAAATTACACCCATGTCTTTGAGGCTGCAGAATATAAAAAAGGAGTCCCATGACAAAAGTCAAAAATTGCCTCCTATCCTGTTTTAACAAATAATCTACTACAATGAATAGTATGTCTGGCTCTTTATTGACTAAGAGGAAACATATGCATGAGTCCCAAGGAAAGTAATTCTGATTATAAAAATTGTAAGAATGGGGGGAAAAGGTTTTCTACTTAAAACGTCAAAGGCTAGCCCAGCAGACAAAGCGTAGGGCAAAGTTTTGTGGTAAAAGTGCAGATTCAGTGTTGCCAAGGGGGGGTGTACCTACCATTTGTGTGAGTGATGGGGAAGGGACATCCCTAGTGGGGAGGGGGGAAATCATTGACAGCTGCAAAATGTAACTTGTGCACCATGTGTACAGGTGCAGCTAGAAAAGTATGTGGGGATGAAAGGGGCTGGGGGCACCCAAGGGGGAAACCCGGGGGATAGGTATCCAGGGCATGGGCAAAGGATAGCAGTAGTACACGGTAGAATATGAATCACACACCAACCATCTTGGGACATGAGCCACAGGCAAGTAAGCCACTTGGGTTTTCGCACTGACAGGCCCTGTGTTTTGGGGCAGACAGGAATTTCTCGAGTTCTCAGCCACAGCAGTGTGCTGGAGAAATGTTACAAACTTACCATTCCCAGGAGACCATAGTCACTGGGAATTGGGTGCAGCCGATACTTTCGAGGTCAGCAAGCAAGGCACTTGGGCGCTCACTGGGAAAGGAATAGATTTAACTAACAAATACAGGCATTTTGGAGTAAAATCACAGAGGGGTAAGCAGTTTCAAATCACCCCTTGGCAGATAGACCTGGGAAGAGGACTGTTGGGTGAGTGGGTGGGATGGGAGAGGACCAATCATCTAGAGAGCTTCAGTGTCCCTAGGGTGCAACAGTCTTTTGTGTCCTTGCTGATGTCAGCAGGGCACCTCATTGGTTGGATGCCACGTGAATGTCTCTTCATTACCAAGCTCAGGTTGTCTTGTGTGTTTAATGAGAACTGGAAACTGGCAGATTAATAAAGTTCCAGTGGGCAGCGCGATCACGTAATGTAATGAGCCTCATTTTGGGGTGGTGCAGTAAAGTTTATGACATCACGAGGGATGGTGTTGGAGAGGGGGGGTCAAGACTGAGAGGGTAACGTATTGTTAGCCAAAGGGGACTGACGTAGTCCCGCCAGTAAGCTTTGTAGGATGGCTTAACATTTGTTGCAAACTCTGTTTATGCTAATAATGTGAAAACCTTTAAAATTGTTTAGCCACAGTAGGTGGCGCTGACAGCTCCCTTCACTCAGTTCTGTTCCACTGTGCTGTTTGAGTTGTGCTCTCCCAGCTGTGTCTGGGCCTGTAATAAACCATGTTACTTCTTGCCTGGTGTGCAGTCCTTTTTGGATTACTTTGGTTACTTGCCATTGGATGACAACTGGTACATTTGGAAGCCCCAGCGAGATCCTCAGTTCCCTCAGCCAGCTGAGGAGTATTCCTGGCCGCCCTCGTGGGGGTTATGGACAGGCGAGCGCAGACCAGTCTCAAATGCACAACTGAGGAGGCCTAGCAGATACAGAGTTCAGGAAGGTCTGCCTGGTCCCAAACGTCTGGGCAGGGGTGAGCCACAGGGAAGGCTTGGTGCCGGGAGGACTCGAGGATCTCTGGGACACATGAGTGTACCCTCGCATGAATGCATGGCACCGTGGTTGCATGCCCACAGAGGGGGAGGGATTTTCTTTTATGGTATTTAGGATGCATCTTACAGGGTGAAGACTATCAGCCGTAGTAGTGATTGGGCCTCATCACGAGTTGGGTGGTAGCCCTTAAATGTGGTGGTAATGGGGTTGCCGCTGCATTTAAAGGATTGTCCAATCATGAGTATGGTGTATTTACCCCCTGTTCAGAGCTGGGGGTAAACACACCAGAAAAATTGTGATTTTTGGCACAATTAACGCTCGTTAATACGGCTGCCAGTAATTGCACTGAAAATTCCCCATTGGGTCTAAGGGACCCAATGGGGAATGGGGAATAATGTTTACTGCCCAACACATGATTGGGCCTTAATACTGCTGGACGGGTAGGCGGTAAGTCAAATAAAGATGGGTGGTATCACAGTAGGGATACCGCCCAACTTGTGATGAGGCCCATAGAGTTAAGTTCCACCCCTCTAATAAGGAGTGGGTGTGTGGCGGGCATGTCTTCATTGGAGCAGAAGGGTACATAGAGGCAAACCCCATTAGACGGGAGTTGCGTGTAGTGCAGGTGATTGTATAGTTGCGTCATTTTTTGGGGCAGGGGTGTTTATGATTGGTTGAGGAGTTGAAGGGGGGCGTGCGATAGGGTAGTATCTGTCGGGTACGTCCGTTAGTCTGACTTTTGAGGCCGCATCACGAGATTGGCGGTATTCCAGTGGTAATTGTGCTGGGATGTCGCCAACGCAATTAGAATTACTGCTATTCGGTCTGGCACAATTTGCACCAGATCGTGAGTAGCAGCATTGCTGGTATTGCCCCAATGGGGCTGGGGGTGCTATTAATGCCGGCGCAAATTGCGCCACCGCTAATAGTGCTGAAAATGCCCTCTCTGCCAGTGTATTCACCTCCAGCTCGGCGCTGGATGTGAATTTGGCCAGACTCAGGATTGGGCCAACCGTTAAATGTGGTGGTAATAGCGTTACCGCCTCATTTGAGGGCTTAAGCCCAACTCCTGATGAGGCCCTAGGTGGTTCGTTTTTGTCATAGTGGTCAGAGTATTTGTTGGTTTATCTGCAGTTAGACGAGGTGGAAGGGTCGACAGAGATAATTTGTATATAGTGCGCTTGGCTTGGTAGTGGCTGACGCAGGGCTGGAAGAGGAGGTGTGGCCAGACATTTGCATATTAACATACAGAGGTCTGTGGAGCGGGCAGTATTGTACTAACAGAGTGAGTGGGAGGGTCTGAGGAGAAGGCCGGTGAGCGTGACAGGTGTGTGGGCCGACAGTGGAGAAGGCCAGTGATTGTGGATAGGACGTAAGCCAAAGGAATGATGTGTGAGATGAAGGTGGAAGTGTGTAAGTGGGGAGAGTGTGAAGTGGAGATTTGGGTGTGCAGGGCATAAGGGTAATTTGAAGTTTGAGGAAGTTTTAAATTAGCAAAGGAGGGAGGAGCTCAAGACACAAGTGTAATAAGGGTGTATACGGCATGGGAATGGCTTTTAGGATGAACTCACACCTAGATCATTTGTGTAATAAGTTGCTCCAATATTGTGATAAGGTATTAAAACACCATTTGCAGTGGGTTCGGGGCACTGCAGAACAATGTTTTCATGAATGGCCCGAGGAGGGAACATTCAATAGTGGAATGATATTTCTCGTACCTGCTAGCAATGTACAAAGGATCAAAACTCAAGAGCAAGTAAAACCTTCTAGGAATTGTAAACTCAACGAAGAGAAAAAGGAGGATCCTGTAAAAAAGGGCTGGCAGGACAGTGACATGGCAGGACCACCTACTACTACTCTGCCTCCTCCTTATGGGTTGTATCAAACATTGAAACCTGCCGCAGTGACAGTTGCATACTATGTTCAAGGATGTTCAAGGATGTAGAGAGGGTGAAAGAAAAGTAGGTGCGGAGGAACGAGAGGGAATGGGGGACCCCTGGGGGTGGAGAGGGGTGGACACCAGGGAAGATAAAGTTTAAATTAGATGAAAAGGACTATGACAAGGGGGAGGGAGAAATGAACATGTCTGACAAAGACTGTGGTGTCTCTGACAAGGAGGAGGATGAGGAGGTAGAAGTAAGAATGGGGGACTCCCTCTGGGGGGCAGATAAGGAGAAAGAGACGGAACGAAAGCAAAGGAAGAAGGGGGACAAGGGGGAAATAAGTAGAAAATGGTTGACGGCCCACTCCGATAGAAAGGCGAAGATAGCGATGGCAAATGTCACTAGAGGGGGACCGGACACAGGGCTCCAGAGGACCCAAAAGTCCCTGATACAGAAGGAGAGGGGACTGAGCACTATGTGCCATGGCAGAGGATGGACAGGGACAACTTGATTTATAGCTTGCCCTCCCTTACGCAGGAGCAAGCACATGAACATACGCTCTTTAAAAGAGACAGCAGGGGTCACCCTCGCAATAGGGGATATGGAAAGCTTGTTTGCAGCGATAATAGGGAAGGGAGGGGACAAAATATAGGAACCAGCAGGATACAATGGGGTAAAGCTGAGTACAAATGTACACAATGGAGTGCCCTTTAATAACTTCTGTGCACACAGGTAGAAAGTACTAAGCAGTATGTATCCCCACACCTCGGATCTGATGGCGGCAATGGCCATCAAGTTGAAGCCAGATGAGGACCCTGCAAAATATATATGACAGATGCAGCAGCTGTTCATGCTAGAGACATAAAAACTTGGGGATGAATACATACGCATTTTATTTAGCATATATTGGTCAAAGTGCTTCCCCCAGATATGCAGACCTTCCTAGATAAGGTAGTGGGGATAGAAGCAAAGGGGTGGCCAGAGATACAGTCAACTATTGTACATTATTGCAAACAGAAGCAAGATAGGTATAGGGAATCTGCAGATAATGCCAGTAAGGCAGAGAACAAGCTAGTACAAAAGAAGCTAGCAAAGCAACCCATGGAAGCGGAGGTGCTCACACCAGGTCCTGTAGAAGTGGCTCCTGCCAGACAGTGCGGAGTGGCCCACCGCAAGGAGTTTATATACAGCCACAGTATATCCCACAGTGGGGGATACAGCAGCCAGGGTTTTACTCACAAGGGTGGGTTTACCAGCCAATGGGACACCATCCATATGGGAGAGGGTACCCACAGAGGGGACAGGGCGAGTGGGTACAGAGGAGCAGTCCCTAGGTTTTCTGGGCCATGCTTCCTCTGTGGTCAACAGGGCCACTTCGCACAAATGTGTCCCTTTGGGTAGCAAGTATATTACAATCCCGGGGGACCTCGATAAGGGGGAAAACTGACACAGCAGCAGGCCCTAATACAGCAGACCCCACCATCGCAGCAGGTGCAGCCCACTAACCCACAGCCCCAGCTGCCCCCGCCCCAGCAAGTGCAGACATTTGCCCAAGGAGGTACGGCAGGGATCAACAGGACGACCACAAATGCATTGCAAGCACCGGCGCAAACACATCCACAAGGGGACAGTACACTGTTGGGTCAGAACGTAGTACCCCACTACATGGTAGTAACTGTACTGGGAGTGAATCCTTTCCCACAGAACATAACGCCCCAATAGGAGTACCCACAGAACGTGTGTGTGGGTCCAGTCCTTGCAGCAACTGAAGGCCCTGATGATGAACCCGAGGTAGCAGTGAAGACTGGACAGAAAGATTTCTCCCTCAAGATAGATAAGGGGGACACAAAATCTTGCATAAAGGAGGGTGGGTTTCCACTGTAAAACAAAGTTATGGACACATAGGGCTTCTCTGGTGCTGTTTGTCAACCTCACTGGGTTCTTCGCCGGAATCGGATCCAATTTCCTCTTCCTCACCTGAACTGCAGGAGCTGGTGTGGGGTCCATCCTTCTTCCCCTTCTCCAAAAGTACTTTTTTTTGTAGAGGTAGGGTCTACCTCAGAGGGAAGCTACTATGCCTGCTTATGCAGCTAGCAAGCAAGTGGACTCTTCCCCAAAGCAACCAGAAGAGGGGAAAAAGCCATGAACGGCAGAAAAAACCTAGATGGAACTGTTGGGCTGCGCAGGTCTGCAGTAGTCTTGATTGGAGGGATGATAGGCAGTCACCAAGAAATGCTCCAGGGAGGAAGGGCAAGCTCCAGGTCTGGCTGAAGGGCAGTCTTTCCAGTGTGAGATGAGAGATGGTTAGTGTCCACGGGAAAGGAGAAGGGCAAAGTGAAGTTCAAGGTGTGAATCCGTAAGCCAGGGAAAGTGGCTAACACAGAACAATGCAGAGAGGAACCTTGAGCACAGAGGAAGCAAAGGCAGTCCATGGAGAGCACTTAGGAGGGTGATGAAATAACCAAGAGAAAGGAAAATTGGGATCTGAACCCAGGAGAAGGGAAGCCCCTGGGGAACGGAGCCAGGAAGCAAGGGAGAGAAAAGAGCAAGAGAGTGAGGGAGATCAGAGAGAAGCAGCGGTGCCGAGGGAGAAGGCGGGGCCAGCTGTGCCAGAGCGGGAGAGAAAAGCCAAGGCAGTAAGGCGAGAGAGAGAGGGCAGCAAAGCAGAAGCTCGTAAAGCAGAGCAAAGAGAAACAAACTAGCATCTTACCCGTAAGAGGAGGCTATGGGGTTGCAACGCGTAAGCCGTTGGGAGAGGGCTGGCTAAGTAACTCCTGGTGGTAACCATGATGAAAAGAACTAGATCGCAGCTTGCGGTGCAGGAATAACGTGATGTGCACTTCAATGAAACACCGGATGGATGCGACTTAAGCCCTTGGGAAGCTTAAGTTTAAATGCAACAGGATTAATCTTGGACAATACTTCAGAAGGCCCCAAAAACCTAAGGGACAGCTTGGAGGGCAATACCCATCTCGGTAGGAAATTTGTGGAGAGCCAGACCTTGGAACCCACCTTCCAATTGGGATATTCCTGGTGATGTCGGTCCGCCTGGGCCTTGTAGGTTCTTTGGCTATCCTAAAGGCTTTGCTTGGCTATCCTATGAGCTTCAGGAAGTTCAGAAAGGGTGGATTCAATTGACGGTAAATTGGAAAAAACTTGGGAAACCAGAAACATGCTACATGGATGTTGTCATAGGTACAATAAGAGGGACTGATCCCCGTAGCAGAATTCATTGTGGTATTGTATGAGAATTCTGCTGTAGGTAACAGAGAGACCCAGTTGTCTTGTTTATGGTTGATGCAACAATGTAGGTATTGTTCTAGAGTCCCATTAATGCGCTCCTTCTGGCCATTGGTTTGGGGATGTAACACAGAGGAGAGTGCCCTTTCGATGCCCAGGTAATGACATAGGGTTTTCCAGAAATTAGACGTGTAAGTCAGATATGACTTTTGTCAGACATGACTTACTCTGTCAGACATGACTTTTTCCGGTAACCTATGTAGGCTGAATATGTCTTTAATAAAAACAATAGCCATCTCTGAAGCGGAAGGTAAACCTGGTAGGGGTGAGAAGTGAGCCACCTTGGAGAAGGAATCCACTGTGACCATGATGCAAGTGCAGCCTTGAGATAGTGGAAGGTCTACTATGAAGTCTGTAGAGATTTTGCTCCAGGGGGGTTCAGAGGCATCAGCCCTTGTTCCAAGAGTCCAAAGGGCTTCTGATAACTGTGTTTACTTTGGGTGCAAACAGGACAAGCCTTGGCGTATTCTTCTATAACGACCCGCATACTAGGCCAGAAGAAGGTGCACCGAATTAGTTCCAAGGTGCTAGCTCTACCACGATGTCCTGCGATCTTACTATCATGACACCACGACAGTACTTGCTTCCTGAGACTTCCTTCTGGGATGAACAACCGGTGGTTGATGAGAAGAAGGCCATCCTTCCTCTCCACTCTGTCATTGGCATTGGGTTGATAGGTGAGTTGGCTTCTGACCGTAGCTTCCTTGACCTCTTGGAGAAAAGTAGACACCTGGTAGATTAACCTATTTCTTGGAAAGAGGTGATCCGGTTTCTTTTCCGAGGACTGCTCAAAGGCTCCACAGCGAGAGAGAGCATCCGCTAGAGTGTTCTGGCTAGCAGGCAGATAGGTTATGGAAAAGCCATATTGGGCAAAGAAATGGGACCATCTTGCCTGGCTGGAGTTTACATACTCCATTTGCTGAAGGACTCTGAGATTTTTGTGATTGGTGCGGATTAAGAAAGGATGTGCACTTCCTTGTAACAAATGCTGCTATTCCTCACAAGCAAGCTTCATGGCCAGCAACTCCTTTTCTATAACTGATTAATTCTTTTGGCTGGCCGTTAGAGTCTTGGACAGATAAGACACTGGGTGCTCAAGACCAGCCTGTTCTTGTAACAATGCAGCCCCTATGGCAGCTGAAGATGCATCTGCTTCAACTATAAAGGGACAGGTCTGGTCCGGTTGATGAAGGACCGAGGCTGAGCAAAACAAGGCCTTTAGATGACGGAAACCTGTATCAGCAGCTTCTGACCATTGAAACGGAACCACCGCCTTCTTTGGGAGACCCGTTATGGGCAACACCCCCTTAATTCCGGAATGAATTTGCAATAGAAATTTGTAAATCCAAGGAATCTCTGAACGTCCTTAACCAAAGCTGCGGTTGGCCATTCCAGTATTGCAGAGACTTTATTGGGATCCATGATTACTCCTTGTCCAGACAGGATAAACCTCAAGTAGGGAATAGAAGACACCTTAAACAGGAATTTCTCTGGCTTGACAAGGAGTTGGGTGGACTGTAAGCGCTGCAGGACTTCCCTAAGGTGGGTCTGGTGTTCTTGTTGTGTTGAGGAAAATATTAAGATGTCCTCCAGATAGACGATCATGGAGTGTAATAACAAATCAGAAAAACAACCTGTCCATGAAGAGTTGGAATATGGCTGATCCATTGACTAACCCAAAGGGCATCACTTTGTATTCGACGTGGCCAAACAGGGTCCTGAAAGCCGTCTTCCACGCGTCTCCGGCACATATTCTGAGGAGATGGTAGGCGCTTCTTAAGTAAGGTTTGGAAAAGACAGTGGCCCCCTGTACCGCAGGCATTGGGTAGCGGTCTCGGATGGTGACTTTGTTAAGACCCCTATAGTCAATGCAGGGCCTAAGTTACAGTGAATCTCACTTAGGGATGAAGAAAAGCGAGGCTCCCGCTGGGGAAAGTGACGGATGAATGAGACCATTGTGCAGGTTGGCATCTGGATACCCGCAAAGTACCTTCTTTTCGACCAAGGAGAGTGAGAACATCCGTCCGAACGGACTCAGTGTTCCTGGGACCAGATCTATTTCGCAGTCCTCAGGTGTATGGGGTGGTAGATCTTGTGGGGTCTTTTCGATGAACACCTCACTGAATTCAGAGAGCTCTGTAGGCAAGCAGTGTACCCCGATGGACTGTAGTGGAGGCAGACACCGCTTTGATGGTGTCATAGCAGGCTTCCAGTAGGCACCTGTGCTTGCAGAAGACTGAGTTCAATTCCAGCAGGTTTTGAGACCAGTCAATCATAGGGTTGTGCTTACAGGGCCATGAAATTCAGAGAATCACCGAAAAATGGGCTGAACGTATAATATCAAACCAAATCTCTTCTGAGTGTTGGAGAATGAAAACCAGAATGTCCTCTGTGGTGCGGGTGATGAGACCAGAGCAGAGTGGTTGGCCATCAACTCCTTCCACCTTCTGGTCTTCCTTTCTCTCCAAGCGGCGGATACCGACCTTCTCACCCCAGATGGTGTCCACAAAGTTGTCCGCTGCCCCACAATCTATGAACGCTAGGGCATCGACCCTTTGCTGGTTGATAAGTAGCTGTATAGCCACCACCATGAGGTGAGAGTCTTCCGTGGAGACTGGAGAGGATACGGTCAGAGTGACAATGGGACTAGGAATCGAACCTCGGTAACCTGTCCCTCTTATGACCAAGGTCGTCGCGTTTCCCGAGCGACGAGTTGGTACCTCTGGGCAATCTCAGAGCAGGTGCACATCAGAGCCACAATGCACAATACATACGAAGGCCTTTATCCCTCCAATGCTTCCATTCGTCTGGCGTGAGAGGTGTCCGTGCTGCCGCGACTTGCATGGGTTATTTCTTGGGGAGTCGGGACATTGTAGGGGATGACGGTGAAAACTGGTCTGCCGGCAATGGAAACCCACAATCTTTCCTTCTTTCTGTCTTCTGTTCGGTAATGCGGTAGTCGATCTGGAGTACTGCAGAAAGTAGATCTGAGAATGTGTTGGGACGTGGAGTTTTCGTCCTTTAGCCCTTGTCAGAATATGGCATATTGTGCTGCCTCTGCCCATCCTGTGTCGGATTCGAGTATCTTGAAGGTTGTAATATACGTGAGGATTTCCGTAGAGCCCTGACGGACATCCAATAATTCCTCACAGGCCACGTAAGTAGTCTCAGGTCGTTCGAACGTCTGTTTCAACAAGGTCAGGAAACCTCCATAGTCATGGAGAACCGAGTTGGAACTGGTTACCAAAGGTGTCGCCCAGGCTAGGGCGTTCCCGACCATGTTTGATATCATGTATCACACTCGGGCATGTACTGAGGAGTATGTACTGGCCCTGAAAGTGAAATGTACCATGCACACTTCCACAAACTCCTTTAGCCTTTTCGGGGAGCCCTCAAACTTCCCAGATGCAAGGGCCATCAGGGGTAATTCAGTTGGATGGTGTTCTCAGGCAGAGACGAGCTGTCTAAAGACTGTATTTTCTGTCCTCAGATTCTGGACCTCTTGAGTTAGTCCCTGGACCACTTCCACTAGTTACAGGACTTGACCCGGTGTGGCCAATGTGATCTTTGGGCGTTGCAATATGTCAACCTAACTGGGTTCTTCACCAGAATCGGACACAATTTACTCTTCCTCACCTGAACTGCTTGAGCTGGTGTGGGTTTCATTCCTTCTACCTCAGAGTGAAGCCACTATGCCTACTTATGCAGCTAGCAAGCAAGTGGCCTCTTCCCCGAAGCAACCAGAAGAGGGGACAAAGCCATGGAACGCAGAAAAAAACAATAGATGGAACTGTTGGATTGCATAGGTCTGCAGTAGTCTTGATTGCAGGGTTGATAGGCTGTCACCAAGAAATGCTCCAGGGAGGAAGGGCAAGCTCCAGGTCTGGTTGAAGGCCAGTCTTCCCAGTGTGAGATGAGAGATGGTTAGAGTCCAGAGGAAAGGAGAAGGGCCAAGTGAAGTTCAAGATGTGAATCCGTAAACCGGGAAAAGTGGCTAACACAGAACAATGCAGAGAAGAACCTTGAGCACAGAGGAAGCAAGAGCAGTCCGTGGAGGATACTTAGGAGGGCGAGGAAATAACCAAGAGAAGGGAAATAGGGTTCTGCACCCAGGAGGCGGAAAGAGTGGGAAAGCAAGGGAGAGAAAAGAGCAAGAGAGTGAGGCAGACCAGGTAGAAGCGGCAGTGCTGCAGGAGAAGGTGGGGCCAGCCGTGCCAGAGCAGGAGAGAAAAACCGAGGCAGAAAGGCGAGAGAGAGGATAGCAAAGCAGAAGCTCATAAAGCAGAGCAAAGAGGAACAAACTAGCGTCTTACCCATAAGAGGAGACTATGGGATTGCAACACGTAAGCCGTCGTAACGGGGCTGGCTAAGTAACTCCTGGCAGCAGCCATGATGAAAAGATATGGACTGCAGCTTGTGATGCTGCGAATAACGTGATGTGCACTTCAGAGGGACAACCTCCACCTATTCCACAAGCGCCAGCCAGCACACGTGACACTGTTGTCACGGTTCCAATTACACAAGCTTTACCCTTAACGCTAGGCCCACAACAACTTGAAGTCCCTCTCCTGCACTCAAAAGATACTTCCATAAAGAAACTGGGAAGGAATCTATTGAGCAAGTTAAATGCAACCATTTACAGAAAAGGGCACAGTGTGTTCAACGCCTAGCATGTACTCCACAAGGGTGCTGCTATCGTACATGCCTCCTATGCCCACAGCACCTTACAATGGCAACCCGTGCACCCAGAGGTGTTCCTATTTGGGGTACAAATACTATTGGAATAGGTGCCAGGGATAAAAGGAAAGACATTCTGACTATCCACAGAATTTCTGTTTAGGCCCTCATGGCACAAGGACATTCCCCAGGTACACAAATATTGTTGTACCTATAGAAGGTGATTACACAAAAAGACATGGGGCCTCATTACACGGATGGCGCTAAGGGATTACCGGCACCGGTAAGGGCACCAGTGCCGGTAATCCCTTAGCACCATACTACGAGGTCCCTCAGCGGGTCCCGTCCTTAACATGTGGCCAGACCACACGTTAAGGAAGGGACCCGCTGAGGGACTTCAGGGCAAATTTCTGTTTAGGCCCTTGGAATGGGGTGGTAATTCCCCCATTCACCAAGGCGGACTCGGTAAAATACCGGCGGCAACCATGGCGCTAATAGCGCCATGGTTACCGCTGTCTGTGTAATGAGGCCCATGGTGATATTATGTGAAACAGAGTAGGATGACATAGAATGGCATACAGTACTCTGTATTGACCCCACATTGACATCGACTGTTGTGAGTGATGTACAGCTTGTTGCAAATGGAGAAGAGGAAGAGGAGGGAGACGTGGTGTTCCAACTACACATTCCATGCCCCATACGAGTAACAGAAAGGCTAGTCCTGCAACTGACACAGATAGTAAAAAAGCAAGCCAGCTACACTTGAGAGGACCTGAAGAAGGTTCCAGAATCATTATGGACAAAGGGGCCCCATGAGGTGGGAGTGCTCAAAGGACCTGGGGCGGTCAGAATAAAGTTAAAAGTAGGGGCATTGCTGCCATGGGTAAAACAGTACCCTCTCTCCCGTGAAGCATATGAGGGCATTTATGACACACTTCTCGTGTTATGGCAGCAGCACATAATATACATGTTAACATCCCCATGTAACATTGTCAAATATCTGATTAAAAAGGCAAAGGGAGGGGCCTGGAGATTCATACAGGACATCTGGCCCCGGAAAAATGTGGTAGAGGCCTAGTTTCCGCTTGTGCCAAACCCTGCTACAATATTGTGAAACATCCCAGCAGACGCAAAATACTTCACAGTGATTGATCTCAAGAACACTTTCTATTCATCCTGGCTCCCTGTCTTTCTCCGCATTCACTTATCGATGCGTACGATTTCAATACACAAAGTTACCCAAGGGTTACTGTGAGTCCCCCAGTGTGTTCAACAGAGTGATCCAGATGGATCTAAGCTATCTACAAGTACCTAGTACAGTTATACAGTATGTAGATGATCTCCTAGTGTGCAGTGTGACAGAGGAACAGTGCAGGGCACATTCCATCCTTCTTCTGACCCTGCTAGCAGACAAGGGGTACGAGGTAGACAAGAAAAAGCTGAAGTATTGCCAGGAAGAGGGGGTGTACCTAGGGCATATCATTTCTACAGATGGGCGGAGGATAACACTGAAAAAGTAGAAGCAATACATAGGACCCCAGCACCCCGCAAGGTAGAAGTGATGCAGCAGTTCCTAGTTCTGTGTAATTACTGCAGGGTATGGGTGTTTGATTATTCAACCTTCACAAAGCCCCTCCTCCAGGCACTGAAAGAAGCCCAAAAGGTCAAATTAAATGGACCTCAGAGAAAATAATTAACATTTTGCCAAACTCAAGAGGCACTGGTACACGCACCAGTGTTGGCAACCCCTAACTATAAAGAGAAGTTTTACTTGTTCTCGCATACTGACGCCACGATGATGACTGCCCTCACCCAGAAGAAGCCTCAGGGACACAAGCCCCTGGCATACTACAGCGGTCTATTAAACCCAGTGATTCAGGGTTATTTCCTTGCGGCAGCAGCGTTCGCAATAGAGAAGGAAGCAATGTTAACAATGGGGTGCCCCATAGTTTTATATGTAGACCGCTCCTTTTTGCTATACTTGAGAAGTCAAAATCCATGCTAACCACTCAAAGGGCCTTGGGATATGAGGTGATATTGTGAGAACCCTGAAGGTGTCTCCCTGACTACTCCCTGGGGATCTGTCATCCAGGTAGCCAGGACACGGCCATTGCTATTGGATCCAGTTCCTTGGGGTGGACCAGTGAGGGAGGATCACCTGGATGGGGGGTCCTCGGGGAGTGGAAGTGGGACACTGATGGGTGAGACATGGTATTCCTTTTCTTCTAACACCTTTTCCCCATCCTATCACGTGGGATACTCAAACCATCTCCCCCTCCTTTTTGGACACAATCACTTTTGCACACCATGAAAGACAACAGACTTACACCATAGCCGTTTACCTGACATGTCCCAACACAAGGGTCAGGCAAAGTCAGGCAATTAACCAGAATCACGCACACCTGATGGCCCTTTCCATTCCCCACAGTGATAAAAGGTGGAGCACGAGAGCACAATACGAGCAAGGCAGACCGCATGATGAGGGAGATATCCAAGCATGGCAGTTCAAGAGGAGGAGAAACGTGGCGAGAACCAAAATGGTGACAAAGAGAGAAGCGACCTTGCCCTTTCCGGGCCAGACCTGTGATACCTCCAGAGAAGGAATCGTAAGATTGAAAACAATAGCCAGTGTTGCAGCAGATGTCAATGGTACACAGGGCCCTCCTCCACAGATAGCCAAGCCAGGTAGAGACGCCTGCTACCATGGAGCCATCTTTGACTACAGAGACAAGGAAAGCCAAGCGGATCATCACAGCCAGCAAGTCGAGAGGAGAGCCGTTAAGAAACTGAACTGTGTTGAACAAAAGTAGTAAATGGCTAATTGAAGAAAAGTGCAAAGAACTGTTAATACAAGAGGGGAAAACCAGCTGTAGAGGATTCCGGCACCACATGTGTGCTCATTCGAGAAACTCTGGCCGATTACTCTATTTTTGAAACTACCTTTACCAGAAGGCCTTGGGAACGGGGCTAAAAAGGGGTCAAAGTGGTCATATAGGGGTCTAACAGAATCCTCTGTACAGTCGAATGTCTTTGACCGGCAGATAATGGTAAAGCTAAGGGAAGTGAATCCTGCATCATAAGAAAGGTAGAAGGAACTGTATGATTGGCAAACGTTGTTAAGAGTGAACCCGAAGGAGGGATGCCGATGGAATGGGGCAAAGTCTAAAGTCTCGATGAACAGTGTGTTGACAAAGGTGAACCAGACGAAGGGATTGTCCACAGAGAGCTGTTTAAAAAGACAATAAGAGTTGTGAATGCCATAAGTGAAGTTGATTGAAGAAAGCCGTAGTGAACCCGACAGAGGGAGGCTAACATTCGACAGGGGTCTGAAGCCAGAAGAGCGGGATCCAGGGGTGAAAAGGCATCACCCAACATGTAAGCAGAACAGAAATTTTGTTTATTATTTTGGGAACATATCAAGTCTTCAGCAGCAAGAGACTTTTTGTGTAAGAAAAGAGACTTAACCACTGAAGGTCCTGATCGCTAAAAGCGGAACTGTCATCTCATGCTGGAGAAGCTCGAACGTGTGCTGTGCTTAAAACGTGGTAAGGAGACCTCCGGCTAACACATCCTGACGTATTATTTGTGAACACTTCTTTCTTTCTTGTGAACCTCATCCCACACTCTTTTGTATTTAGTTGTAAGGATTGGCAATAGTTTAGTATACGCCATTTTATTTGACAAGACGCCACTAGGACTGCCTTATTATTATTTGATGTTCGTAGCTTGCTCCCATCTCAGTTTCAAGTTTAGATTAGCCATTTTTACAACCTGCATATACAGTTAAATAAACACCCTTGAGCTGTGATCACTTGTGTCTGTCTTTGCTGTTGCCACCATGAGTTCCTTAAATATGGTGTAAGAGGTGGGATGTGACTTAATTGAAACTAATTGGGGAACCCTGCTATTTCAAAAACTTAGTCAGAGAGCCTCTAACCCTTCCATCGCCACCAAGGAATCAATACGGTTTGATATCTGTAGTAGTAAGGAATCTAATAGTCCCCCTGGGTAAAGAAGAATGATTCCAATGTACTTGGTTTTAAGAACCCCTCCAGGGTGCTTCATAAAATTGCCCCCAAAATCTGGCCTAGCATGGAAGTTCGGGATAGACGTCTTAGCAGGCGTTATTGATTCCGATTTACGGGGAGATGTGAAGGTTCTCTTACAGAATCCTGGTGAGATTCCTTTTAAGGTACGTCCGGGAGAACAACTTGCCGAGGAAATTTTGGAAAAAGCTTTATTCCCTCAGTTTAAAGAAAGTGAACCAGACAAAACAGACAGAGGCAATGTAGGCTTTGAGGAAGCTTATAAATCTCTTAACATTGAAAAAAGGAAGAGAGAAGAGCCCGCCATCTATCCCTACCTAGCCTTCACCCAGCGAAATAATCTTGCTCTCGCTAAAGCTTTTCTACAAGCAATCCCAGAAGGAGAAGGCTTGGAGAAGGGAAGTTGCTTTTTGTTCTTAAAACATGGATTACTTTATAGAAGATAAACATCTCTGGAAGGCCAGTAATTCTTTTTCGATCACTGAATAGTGAGTTTGACTGGTATTCAAGGTCTTGGACAAGTATGCCACGGGGTACTCGATGCCATCATGTTCTTGAAGTAGAGCGGCTCCTAAAGCCGGTGCAGAGGCATCAGTCCCTACAATAAACACTCGTCCTTGGTCCGGCTGGCGTAGTATAGGAGGAGCAGAACAAAAGTCCTCTTTTAATTGTTGAAATGCCCGGTCAGCCTCGTTAGACCAAAAGAAAGGAGTAGATGTTTTCTTTAACAGATTGGTGATGGGCAGAACTCTATTAGAAAACCCTGCTATGAACTTGCGATAAAAATTGGCTAGCCCTAAGAACATTTGGATGTCCTTAACCGAACCGGGACTGGGCCATTGCAACATAGCATCAACTTTGCTGGGATCCATCTGGATACCTTCGGGTGATAGAATAAACCCTACGTAGGGAACCACAGTAGCTTGAAAGACACATTTGTCAGGATTGGCCTTTAAGTGATTGTCCTTTAGTCTTTGCAATACCTGGTCCAGATGAGTGGAATGGAGTTGGGGGTTCTTGGAGACTACCAGTATGTCATCAAGGTATACAATGGTGCATTGGAACAAAAGATCTGAGAATCTGCGGTCCATGAACCGTTGGAAGACTGATGGAGTGTTCACCAAGCCGAAGGGCATGACTCGGTATTCAAAGTGCCCGAAAGGTGTTCTAAATGCGGTCTTCCACTCATCCCCGGATCGAATGCGTAACAGGTGATAAGCTCTTCGGAGATCGATTTTGTAGAATATCTTGGCTCCCTGTACAGCTTCTATGACATCTTTGATCAGAGGCATGGGGTACCGGTCTCTAATGGTGGCCTGATTGAGGCCCCGGTAGTCTATGCAAGGTCTTATTTCACTGGAATCCTTCTTGGGGACAAAAAACAGTAAAGCCCCAGACAGGGAGTGCGAAGGTTGGATTAGACAGTTGTGTAAGTTAGAGTCCAGGTACTACCTGAGTACCTCCTTTTCTTTGAGTGAGAGGGAAAACATACACCCAAATGGAACCATAGCCTCGGGCAATAAGTTGATGGCGCAGTCTTCGGGCCGATGGGGAGGTAGTTCTTGTGGTTTGTTGGTCTGAAAAACCTCCATGTACTGACTAAGCTCATTCTTGTTCCTTGTGATGGTTCAGGAAGTGTCTGGATGGTGGCGTAATTGGTTACTGGAAGGCCGGTCTGGCGGCAGTATTCGGAGGTGAATGACATCTGATTGTTTTTCCAGTCTATGGTAGGGTTGTGCTTCCGTAACCAGGACACCCCCAGTATGACTGGGAAGTGAGCAGCTCTGATGAGGTCAAACTGGATAGTTTCAGTATGTTGTAGCAACTTCATGACCATCTGGGGGGGGAGTGTGTGTTATTAAGCCTGAGCTTAAGGGTTTGCTGTCAACTCCTTCCACTTTTTGATCTTCCTCCTTCTCCAGATGGCCAATACCTGTCTTGTCGGCACACACAATGTCCATGAAACATCCCGCTGCACCGCAATCCAGCAACGCCAGTACATCAAAGGTCTGTTGAGGAAGACTCAGTTGAATAGCTACCACCATGAGATGGTTGTCTTCGGTAGAGTTGATAGGAGTTATTGACAAAGAAACATAGGGACCAGGAAATACCCCTTGGTAACTTGTCCCTGCTAGTTCCAAGGAAGCGCGTTTCCCGACCGCTGTGGTGGCACACCTGGACAGTCTCTTAGAAGATGTTGGTTGGACCCACAGTACATACATAGGTTATTATCTCTTCTTCTCTTGCATTCATCTGGGGTAAGAGGACCTTGGGTAGCACCAATCTGCATGGGTTCTTCCTTGTTCAGGTGGGTTGGAGAGGGGATGGACACACAAGGTTCGGATACAGCAGAAAAACCACAGTTCTTTCGACTTTCTGAACGTCTTTCAGAAAGACGGAAATCCAACTGAAGGACCGTAGACCATAGTTCGGACAGAGTTGCCGGCCTGGGTACCCATGCTAGTTCGTCCTTCAGGTCTTCTCTGAGACCTCGCCGAAATATGGTGTACTGGGCATTTTCTTGCCAACTGGTCTCGGCTGCTACTCGTTTGAATTGGGATATGTAGGACAACAGATCAGCGTTGCCCTGACGTACGCCCAACAATTGTTCACTAGCAACTAGCGCTGTCTCTTGTCTTTCGAATGCCAACTTGAACTGGGCTGTAAACCCACGATAGTCCTGCAATAAGGGGCTGGCACTGGTCACCAATGGGGTAGCCCAGGCTAAGGCGTTCCCAGTTAGATTAGATATCAGGAAACCTATGCAGGCTTGATCAGAGGCATAGGTTTGGAGTCTGAAGGTGAAATGAATGATGCATGCCTCCATGAATTCTTTAAACTTATGTGGAGAGCCATCATATTTGGCAGAGGCCAGAGACATAGGAGGGAGTTCACTGCGGACTCTTTCCTGACTGTCAATTCTCTGTTTAAGGACAGCATTCTCTGCCTTGATGGCTTGCAGTTCCTGTGTTAAATTGTGCACAGCAGTAAGTAGCTCCTGGACTTGTTCAGCCGATGCCATTGAGGGTCCTTTTTGGTGTTGCAAACTATCACATTCAACACTGACTGACTGTATGTCGGTAATATCCATGTCCACAACCTCCTCTTCCTCACCTGTATCTTCCTATGAAGTCTTGTGTCTGAGTACCTTCCTTCTAGTCGTTTTCTTTTTTGTGACGAGGTAAGGTCTTCCGCGGTAAGAAGCCACCCTGGTACCCTGTTGAGACAGGGAAGCAGAGGACCCCCTTCCGCAGAGACCGGTTTGAGAGGAAAAAAGCAATAGCTAAAAGAAACCTCTCGAATGTGACGCCTTGAAAGATGAGTAGTTCAGAGGAATATCCAGGATAGGTAAGAAGGTCGATGGTCGGGTCCTTAGAATAGTGATGCCAATGCAGGAAGCAGTCCTTATCAGAGAAAGACCCCGGGAAGTATACATTCTTGCGGATGATCGCCAATATTCAAGAGTGAGGTGGAAGGACCCTGTATCAGGAAAGGAGCGTTAAGAAAACAGAAAGAAGGAAGGTAAAGCAAGATGGAGTCAGAAGCGAGGGTGGAGCAGGGCAGGACAGAGTACCAAAGGAAATAGGTAAGAAGGGGACAGGAAAGGGAGAATCAGGAGAGAGGCAGAGACGGTAAGACAGAAGGTGGCCGGAGCCGTACCAGGAATTACGGCAACAAAGCGGAAGGGAAAAAATAAGGTAAGAGAAGACCAGAGAAGTGAAGGATAGCAGACGGCAGACTAGCGGAGAATGGAAACAGAAAGGCGGAGGAAAGACGGGGAAAACAAACCCCCGTGGGAAGTAAACGGAAGGCGAGCACAGAACAGTAAGCGGAGCGTAAAGCAGAAAGTTGCAACGCGCCGAGCCCAACAGGGGGCGTGACTAAATACAGAAACTAAAGACAGGCAGAAACAGAAAGACTACAATGGCCGCCAGGAAGTGAAAGTCAGAAACGGAACATCCTAATGGCAACGCCAGCACCATGTATTCCATAGCCGCCAGTGATGTCTGCGAGAAGGCGGCATGACAATGACACTCGCAGGTTAGTGTGGAACAAATATGTGCATTCTTTGACATGGATAGACATTAACCAGTCCACATAAGGCCCCTCCACAATTTTCCTTATGTTTCAGGTCTACGGGGTCAACATGTATGGGAGCCAATTCTGGCTGCACCAAAGTGATGAGTACCCCAGTTCTGCAGAGTGGGACAGCAGGTGTGATGGATCATTTATGGGCATCTGGGACCCAGTCGAAGGACTAGCTGTCTCCTGATAGGTGGGACTGTTTTCCCTCGTTACGCTTCACAGCCCTGCCCTGGAAGTGCCTCGAACAGACCTAATGCCCTTCAATGACCACCCGGCAATGTTGAAAAGAAAAATGATGGAGGAACAAAAGGCAAAAGAAGGGCAGGAGCACACAGTGAACAGAAGGAGGCACAGTAGTAATTATTGGTCAGAGTCCTTATCACAGAGTTTGGAAGCAATATCAAACAGCTTCTGGCTTTTTTCAAAGGCTTCCACTTTCTTAGCATCCCTCTTGTTCCCTGGGGTCCAAGCTGCCATTAATGCTAAGTGGCTGGAAATGACCCATCACAAGGTCCTGCAGCTGGCAAATTTGAATGAGAAGGGACTCAATTCAGTGAGGGAAGACCTCTGTTCTGTGAGACTAGTGGCACTTCAGAATCGCTGTGTTGGATATGATAACAGCAATGGAGGGTGGCGCATGCCAAAACTTGGCAGCAGTTGCTGCACCGTGAACCCAGCAAATGATGCAGCCAATAGGATGCTAACTGAAGCTATTAAGGAAATGTGCACACTCCATGAGAAAATGATGAGAGAAATTCAGGATGTATTGTCGGACGATTGTTTCGATTCACTGATTTCTTGGTTCCCCATGTGGTTGGCGAAGATATTCAAAGTGACTGTTCTAGTGCTTCTGTGTGGGCCAGCCGATATTGCAACATTGTAAACATCGTAAATATAAAAAAGGGAAGGAGCAATATGATGTCAATGAAGGTCGGTGCGGAGGAGGGTAAGACACAGGGTAAAAAAGTGAATGTCAGACAATCTGGAGCAGCCGAGTGTGATACACAAGTAGTACCTACAGTGCCACCTGCAAATTTGGATGAGTATGATGCTTTTTGGGTGGCTTGCTATGCCAGCAGGCAGGAGTGTGTGCTAATAGGCTCATCCCTGGAGGAATATAAGGAAGAAGGGGGGACATGAACAGGGTAATGGGGTTGTGGATCACCAAAACAGTAAGTAAGAGTATGGTTAGCAAAATAGTGTTCAACAATAGATCGAAAGGGGGAGAGCGGAAAAAGGTGCACATTAAGGATTCATGCCAAGTGGGGTGCACTAATGAGTTGCAGGAGTGATGGGAAAGGGGTTGGGACATCCCTAGAATGGGGGCCATCATTGACATTTGCAAAGTGTAACTTATGTGCTGGGTGGGAGAGCTGGGATGGTGGCACCCAGGGGGATAGGGATTTGGGGCAGGGGCAAAGGGTAGCAGTGGTAGTACAGTATATTATGAACTACACAACAGCCATCTTGGGACATGATCCACCGTTAAGTAAGCCACTTGGGTTTTTGCACTGACAGGCCCTGTGCTTTGGGGCCGACAGCAAATTATTGAGCGCTCAGCCACAGCAGTGTGCTGGAGAAATGTTGCAAGCTGACCATTCCCAGGAGACCATAGTCACAGGGAAGTGGACCCCGCCAATACTTTCAAGGTCAGTGAGCCAAGCACTTGAGCGCTTGCTGGAAAAAATAAAGAGATTTAAGTAATAAATAGAGGCAAATAGGAGTAAAATCACAGTGGAGTAAGCAGTTTCAAATTGCCCCTTGGTAGATGGGACCGGGAAGAGGGTTGTGGGGCGAGGGTGCGAGCTGAGAGGTGACCAATCATCTAGAGAGCTTTGGTGTCCCTAGGGTGCAACAGTATTTTGTGTCCTTGCCGATTTCAGCAGGGCACCACATTGGTTGGATGCCACGTGAATGTCTCCTCATTGCCAAGCTCAGGTTGTCCTGTGTGTTTCATAAGAACTAACCACTGGCAGATTAATAAAGTTCCAGTGGTCTGCACAATCACATAATGTAATGAGCGTCATTTTGGGGCAGTGTGGTAAGGTTTGTGACATCATAAAGTGTGGTGTTGGACAGAGGGGGTCAAGATTGCCTTCTCCAATCATGAGTGGGCAATGTATAGCTGGACATAGGGGACTGACGTAGTCCCGCCAATAAGCTTTGTAGGATGGCTTGTCTATCCTAATATTGTGAGATCCTATAAAAAGTTTAGCTGCAGTTGGTGGCGCTGACAGCTCCCTTCATTCAGTTCTCTTCCACTGCTGCTTGAATTGTGCTCTCCCAGCTGCATCTGTGCCTGTAATAAACTGTGTTACCTGTTGCCTGGTGTACGCTCCTTTTTGCATTACTTTGGTGTTCCAGCCACCACTTGCCACTGGTGGACCCCGATACATTTTGTAGAAATAGTTATAAATGTGCTCTTAGTTAAAGGAAACTCATCTGCCAAGAGGAAAATGGGACAAGACTGAAGCGGCAACTAGGATAAATGATTCATTCAGCTTCTGGAACTGGGAGGCTGAGAACACCCAATTAAAAATGCAAACCATAGGACTCCCAGCACATGTGACCACAGTAACATAGATTGAACATTTCTCCAGAGTATATGATGATGACAATATGATATGGCATTTATAACTCGCCTGTACACAAGTGTTTCAAGGCGTGACAAAGCAATGGAGGGGGGAACAGAGGGAAGACAGAGACAACGATCTTACTAGGATATCGCGCAAGTGCAGGGGGAGGGGGAAGGGTAAGTGCGGGGGGGGCAAGTGAGAGATGGCAGTTCAATATATAGGATCAACAGTAATAAATAAATAAAATAAATAAAAATAAGTAAAAAGTGCAGCCAGCTAGTGGCAAGTGCAGGGGTAAGTGCTGACATCAAGTGTCAAGAGCTGGAGGGGACTGTAGTAATATAGAAACAGCCTCCAAGTGCAGGGGTTTCCAGAGAGACAGTGCAGGTGTGCAGTTGGTGGGGGAGGGTACTTGGGCATGAGATCAGAGGGTAGCCAGGTGACCAGTGCAGTTTCAGTCAGGAGTTCAGCAGGGGAGAGGAGGAGAGAAAGCAGAAGCAAAGAGGAAGGTCTTGTTGTGCTTCCGGAACCGGAGATGGTTCTCCTCAAGTTTCAGGGAAGCAGGGAGGCTGTTCCAGAGGGTGGCCCCAGCCGAAGAGAGAGAGATCTTCCACCAACGTGTTGCTTGGAGAAGCGACTGACCCTGAGGGAGTTGGAGGTGGATGAGCAAAGAGCTTGAGAAGGAAGATATTTAGGAAGAGAGAGTTGAAGGTATTGAGGCCCCAGTCCCCAGAAGGCCTTGTGGACAATGCAGCGGGTTTTATGGCACACATAGTGGGGTATTAGTGTACTCTAGAGTCAGTGAGGATGAGATACTGCAGGATATCACAAGAGGGGAGTTTTGGGATTCAAGTCCAACGTCCCAAATGTGAGAGAAAGTACAAGTTAATGAAATCTCTCTAACATAAACATATGAATCATACAGAGGGCTAGTCACCTTGCTAATTTACACAACCTATAGGCCTCATGTGAAGCAGACAAAGGGATAGACGTGTCTTTGAGAATAATCAATGATTAACTATACATCAGACACCTAAAAGCATCTAACATTGAGAGTGAAAACTGTGTACAGTAAGATAGGACGCAACTAACATTTAGCAGCACAGTAAAACTAGGATACACGTACAAGTAACAGAAGAAGACACATGACACTTCATAGCGTGGAAATAATAGCCAGATAAATATATTAGACAACAGTCCGAGAAATAGTAGGGAACATAAAGAAATTCATACTGGCAAGGTAATGTGATACAAATGAAGTTTGTGCCATTTTAAATTCAAAAATGCATTCTTTGAAGCAACCCTTGATAGTAGCTAGAAAACGAAGCCACAGAGAAACATTCACATATTCAGTGGTCAAACACAGCCCATTCCGACTTGTCCCAGACATGACAAAGGACAAGCTCAGACCCAATGAGGGAAGATGAGAAAAGCTGCAAAAGGATTGACTAGGAACAGAGTGCAGCAGGTTCCCAAGCCTCGAAAAAAGTGAAACATATAACAAATAATGTGCGTACCCATCCCTTTAAAAACAAACAAAACGAAGGCCACAGCTTGGTGAGAACGAGGTAATGTGCAGAGATGTGTACAAGACAAAGTCAATCATGCAAAAGACACACACTGCCGCCTGTCGGAAAACATCCACCTAGGAGTGGAGTTACGAATACCAAGCAACATGGGTATTTCACTAAGAATATAAAGAAATAGGTATCTAAAGAGCATATAATCAAGGAGAGGCTTCATCAATGTAGGAAATGTAATGGGGAATACATTAAATGTTCTGATAGCTCGTCAAACCAAATATGTGAATAACAGTTAGGGCCTCTAACACTCACCCATACATCAATGCACAGTTTAGATTAGCACATGGTCCCGAAGCAAGGGGCCAAGAAGAACGCCCTATGAAGTCATGTAGTTCCATCAAGGGAAAAGGCAGGAGCTGTACCGAAAGGTGAAACATGTTTCCAATGAGAAATCACACTAATAACGGTTAGTTGAACAGTCACAAGGCTGAGAACGCTCAGATGGTGCCAACCTTTGAGTCCCATGAGAACTAGGTGGTATCCGCTAATAATATCCCCATTGTGAGAAACCTGAAGGTGTCTCACTCACTAGGCCCCGGGGATCTGTCATCCAGGTGGCCAGGACACCTCCATCGCTATTGGATGCAGTGTCTGGGGGTGGACCAGTGTGGGAGGATCGCCTGGATGAGGGGTCTGTGGGGAGTGTAAGTGGGACAACGAATGGGTAAGACACAGTATCCCCTTCCTTATGACACCTTTTCCCCATCCTGCCAAGTAGGATATTTAGAAACTCTATCCCCCACCCCCTTTTCCAACATGAACACTTTCTCACACCATGAACGACAATGGACTAAGACCAGAGCCGTTTACCTGACATGTCCCAACACAAGGGTCAGGCAGTCAGGCAATTGTCGACAACTACACACACCTGACTGCCCTTTCCCTTTCCCATAGGGCTAAAAGGTGAAGCATGTGAGCACACTCTGAGCAAGGCCGAATGCACTAGGAAGCAGCTTTACCAGGACGGCAGTTCAAACAGAGTAGAAAAGTAACATAAGACCGGGAATCGCAGCTGGTGAATGGTGTGACGGATGTCAGCAGTACATAGAACCCTCCCACACTGATAGCCAGGGCAGGGAGACGTGGCTGCCATTGTGGTACCACCCTTGACTCCAGCGTCAAAAGAAACACCAATGAGTTCAGCACAGCCGATGAGTCGGAAGAACCTGCTAGTGGGCCAGACTGTGTTAGGCTCAAGGTTTTTTGGAAACAAACTTGGTACCAGAGATAGAATTGTCCGGCGCTGTGTGGGTGCTCATTCGGGGTCTCTGGCGGTCGATCTTTAAGTAGCGTTACTTTATTAGAGCTTTTTCGACTTTGATACACACTTTTTTGTGATCTAATTACACTATTGGTATCCATAAGATTGGATTTGGTATTTCTATTTTGATGGTTCGGAGAAGATCTTTTTTGTTCTAATGTCAAAAAATCACAGTCGGAGGTGTTATGCTCCACATTGATATTTTCTGTGACTCTGGATAAATCAGGATGCAGAGGTCTGTCTTGGATCATAGTTGGGTCTGGTAAAGTTATGATGGAGTAGGTTGAGAGATTCATAAGTTCTTCCGTCTCCACTATACTGTCGTTGTTAGGGGAGGGCGATGTAACTTCCTGATCGGTAGTCGTAAAAGCCTCGGCTTGATGACATATGTTCTCTATGGAACTCTGACGATCATTTTTCTTATGAGGATCTTTCTTTAATTTATGATTCTTTGTTCTTTTTGTCGCACTGGTGTAGTTACATTTTCTATGAATGTTTTTGACTTACTTGTTACCACTTTATTTGAGAAGCTTTCATTTTTTTCTGTTTCTAATTAATGTGCTTTTTAGAGGCATACCAATCAGTCGTTTAGAAGTTTTTTTTAACTTTCTTTTCTTTCTTTATGCAATTGTCCTCTATTCCAGCACCCTGGTATTTCTTTTCCTTCTGCATCATTACACTCCAATATGTTGAGGTCTTCTATCTTTAACCCTCCTCCATTCACATCTATTGGTAAGTATTTTACTACTGTGTGTTGTGTTTCAGCGTTTATCATAGTATTCTTTTGTTTTATGAAATTATTTTCCCTCTGTGATTAGGCTTTTGTCACCCACTCAGTGGAGGCTGTTACGCCCTGAAATTGGCCTCAAGTCATATACAATGCAAGGCGTGTCAGACAATGGGCTGCTTTTTTGGGACCATCTGTACCTAAATATGTTCGGGATACACTCATGGCATAAGGGATGAGGGAACACACAAAACAGCTCTCTCCAGACGGCTCCTTCCCCACTCTGCTCATATGCTGATACCACAAGTTACTACTTACACGAACAAATTCATCTGCGTATTTGCTCATGGACTCTGGGTCATCCAAAAAACACTTATTTTAAGTCTTTTCATTTGCGTAGCTACTACAGGGAATTCTTGGGTTACCATTTCATCTGTCATCATGATAGGAATTATATTGCTAAATACTGGTCTGGCTACATTATGAAGAACATATTCTGTCTGTGCCAAAAGGATAATATAATAAAGGCTGCAAAATGTAAAAAAAAATGTTGCGATAAGGATTATAGCTAGCATGTCTACCTTTTGCAAATAGCTAGGATTGCTGTTCCTTCTAAGAGCTCAAAGCAAATATCTAATATCATTGAATAACCCCATCCTTCTCACCAAAGAGAAATTCTCAGTTTCTTCAAAGAATGTGCTCACAGAAATAATTGTGCTAATATCGCAAGAAAACTTCTTTCAAAAACAAAGTAGGCCCTAATATTGAACAAAAGCATTTCAAAACCGATGTTCCAAATACCTAAAAGAAGATAAGTGCTCATCAAATAAGATAAGACCGTAAAAAATATGAGCGCTATAGGAAACATTGGTTACTCTTCTTTTTACTGTTCAGGGTAACACATTCTTTTCATGTTAAATGTAATTGCAAATATTCTCACTTAGTTGTTTGTACATATATTTGAAAACAAGTGTTTCTACTCTTCTTGCTACTTATTACTTCTCATAATAGTACTCTTCTCGTCTCGTCTTCCCCTTTGTGCTCTGGGTTGGCAGGCAAGAGGGTCTCTCCTTTGTAGATTTTGACATCACTGAGGTGCAGCCAGGAATGCCTTCCTTGGAGCGTCACCACGGTCGGTGTAACCTCTTCGACTACGAAAGGTCCATTAACACGTGGCTTGTTCCATCTCCTAGTGAAGTTTCTGCACAGCCCTAAATTTCCGGGGAACAAAATAAATGGCTTGAGCAGGGTTGCAGTATTCATTGTCTGCTTTTTATGTTTTCTTGAGTCCCCCTGCCACATCAAAGCTGTTGAGACATAAATTGCACCTTACACAATAGCGCTCTCCATGGTTAATGTGCTTTTATGCTTTTTGAGAATTTCAAACAGGGCATGTTTAACATATAATGTTACTGCACAGCCCATTGTGATGCTGGCAGATATCTCAATCGTGACGGCTGTTGCTGCCAACGCTTGCTCACATGGATAATGGCCTCTCATTACTGAATATAGGATCCCACTGTAGAATGCTAGTGGCTTGTGTCCCATGGTAGTGTTTTTGTGCAAGTAAAGCTGTCATTAGGACTCTGTTTGAATGAGAGAATAGAAAGAATTCCTCATTATAATCATGGATCCCTAACACCGAGTGCTGTGCTGATTGTTATTTTCAATTCATCGAAAGCATCTATCGTTTTGCTTGTCTACACAATATCACTGTTTTCCGTCTGTGCCTCTTGAAGTGCTTTCAAAAGCACTTGAAAATACTTACAAAGGCCTAATAATTGTTCTAACCCTTTCAAGGTGTCTGGTCTGGTTGTCTTCATGATTGCCTCTGCTCTTTCGGGTGTAACTTTCCTTCCTTCCTGTGATATTAGCTGACCTATGTATAGGACTTCTTCCTGGCAATATTGCATTTTCTCTTTGTCAATCTTATATCCCTTTTCTGCCAATACCGTCATCAACTGTATTGAGTCTTGGCTGCATCCTTCTTCTGTCTCGCTGCATACCAAAATGTTGTCTACATATTGTATCACTGTACTGTCAAGCTGTACGTTCCCTAGCTCCCTCTGAAGTTCTCAGTTGAAGAATGAAGCAGACTAGCAGTACCCCTGAGGTAAAAATGTATGTTTTACTTTTGTCCTATGATAGGTAAACAAGGTCAAATCTTTGGACTCTTTGTGGAGTGGGATCAAAAAGAAGGCATTATTTAAATCAATCACTGTAAAATATTTAGCCTTTGGCGGGATATTGCACAATATCGTGGCTGGGTTCAGAACCAATGGGAACTCAGCCTCAACGATGTTGTTCAGGGGACATAAATTCTGATTAAATCTCCATGACCCCCCTGTTGCTTTTTGCACTGGGTACACAGCTGTGTTAAATGGGGATTCTAATGGCACCAATATTCCTTGTTGCATTAGGGCCGCGATGGTGTCTTAAATGCCTTTGTCTGCCTCGTTTGACATTGGGTACTGCCTCACCAACCATAAAATAGCTCCTTGCTTAATTTACTTCCCCATCTCCATTCAATAGGCTAACGACGTATGGACTGCTGGTCCACAATATGACATGATATGGCATTTATAACGCACCTATACACAAGGGACGAGACAAAGAAGGCGAGACAGAGGGAAGACGTAGACAACAAACCTACTAGACCATGTGACATTGAGATCACACAAGTGCAGTGGAGGGGGGAAGGGGAAACGTGTGGGGGGAAAGGGGAGGGACCAGTGCAATACATAGGATAGCAATAAAATAAATAAAGACAATAAATAAATGTGTGGCCAGCTGGTGGCAAGTGCAAGGGTAAGTGCAGACATCAGGTGTCAAGTGCTAGTAGGGGCTATAGGGATACAGAAACAGTCCCCGAGTACCAGGGTTGCCAATGGGGCAGTGCAGGTGTGCAACTGGTGGGGAGGGGACCTAGGCCAGAGATCAGAGGGTAGCCAAGGAACCAGTGGAGTTTCAGATTCAGCCAGGAGATCATCAGGGTAGAGGAGGAGACAAAGCAGAATCAGAGAGGAAGGTCTTGAGGTGCTTCCGGAGCCAGAGATGGTTCGCCTCAAGTTTCAGAGAGGCAGGTAGGCTGTTCCAGAGGGAGGCCCCAGCAGAAGAGAGAGATCTACCACCAACTCGCTGCATGGGGAAGGGACTAACCCTGAGGGAGTTGGAGGCGTAAGAGCGAAGAGCTCAAGAAGGAAGATATTTAGGAAGAGAGAGATGAAGGTATTGAGGTTCCAGGCCCGAGAAGGCCCTGTGGGCAATGCAGAGGGTTTTGAACTTAATCCTCCCGCCACAGGGAGCCAGTGCAGAGATTTCAGTCCTGCAGAGATGCGATCCCTGGGCTTGAGGCCAAGGACACGTCTCGCAGTCCTGTTTTGGATGAGTTGCAGAGGACAGAGAGTAGAGGCAGGCAGATTTAGAAAGAGGCCGTTGCAGTAGTCCAGCCTAGAGAGAACCAGAGCTCGGGAGACAGTGAGCTTCTGGGGGAAGGAGAGGAAAGGAAGAATACCTCTGAGGAGGTGCAGCTGGTAGTGTGACTTCTTAGAGACATCAGAGATGTGAGGAAAGAAGGAAAGTGTGGAGTCAAAGATGACCCTGATGTTTTAGACGGGAAGAGGGCCAAGAGAGGCTGGCCATAGAGTGACAGGAAAGGAGGGAGCAGGTGTGCCGATGAGGAGAATCTCGGTTTTACTGGCATTAATGCTGAGATCATTGGGTGCACACCACTCCTGGATGGCGGTCAGACAGTCAGAGATGAGAGAAAGAGCAGAGGTGGCTGAGGGCACCTGAACATGAGCTTAGTGTCATGCGCATAGCACTGAAATTTGGGGCAGATAGCGGTAATGTGGTGGGCAAGAAGTGCCATGCATTGGTTGAAAAGCCAGGGAAAGAGATTAGACCCCCGGGGAACACCACAGGTAGAGATAGAAATAGAGGAGAGGAAGGACCCAAGTTGGACCTGGGAAGGTTGATCGGAGAGGAAGGAGGTCAGCCAAGCCAGGGCCTGATCGGTGATACCCAGGTTATCATGGAGACGGTTGAGATGGATGGCATGGTTTACCATGTCAAAGGCAGAAGAGAGATCAAGTAAGATGAGAACACAGGGGGTGTTGGAATTAAGGTTGGAGAGCAGGTCTTCACAGATGTTCAGGAGAGCAGTTACCATGCTTCTTGCAGCTCTGAAGCCAGACTGATGGTCATGCAGACCAGCAACAGATTCAGAGTGAAGATTAAGCTGGGTGATGGTCAGCTTTTCCAGGAGTTTGCCCAGGAAAGGAGTGATGGAAATTGGACTATAGCTAACCGGGCAGGAAGGGTCGGCATAGGGTTAGTTAAGAAGAGGGTGCACAAGGAAGTGCTTCAGGGGCGAGGGGAAGACTTCAGTTGCGAAGGAGTAGTTGCAGAAATCAGCCAGAGCAGGAGCCAGGGTGCCAATGTGGTCCTTGATGGTTTTCGGAGGAACATGGGTGAACCTGTTTTGACAAGACTTTCATAGATCAGACTTGTCTAGAAAACTCGTCTGAGGAGAATAGGGGAAAGGCAGAGAAGGAGGAAGGAGAGGTGGCCAAAGAAGGGCCAGAGGAAGAGCAGGGATTGGAGGGAGGAGGGGGAGAGGAAGAGAGAGAGGATGCATCGTACCTGTGCAAAGTCTTCCTGGAGGAAGGTCAGCATCTTTTTTTACTAATGACATTATCTGGGGTATCAGTGCTCACCCTCTAGTACTTGTAAGACAATTAAGCTGCACCATGTGAGGGATGGGGGTGCAGGATTCACTTACTCCAACACGACTCAAAAATGAGGACTTAGTAATTTGGCAAATGGAAGTCTGTTTAATGACAAGTACATCAAACAGGGAAGCAGTTGGGAATCAGCATTGTTGCGATCACCTGTCTCGCTCCGACTTCCTCGATATTCAGTTGAACAACCATTTTTACACACAAAACTCGTCATCATTGACGTCTAATTCTAAAAAACTTGTCATACAATATAATTGGTTAGGAAAGGTAACTTAAATATAGGTGTTATATCTGTATATGATAATGGAGCATGCGGATTGGATAACTCTTATCGGGTGGGCGTCTACACCCCTCCCCCTATACCACACATGATAGACGTCACTACAAGTACAACGTCTCATTGGTTCTACGATATATAGGACCCTAGATAACTTGATCCATTGTGATTGGCCAGGTTACACCCCTAGACATAAATTTCCACTTTTAATTAGCAGCATGCAGAATGGACACCCAGGTGCCTGGTGTCCCAAGTTTCACCCTGCCTCCCTTCTATCAATCAGTATCTTGGGGCTATGTGTCAATTAGCTGGCTGGGCATGGCCTCGAAACTGTAGCCTTTTATCTGGGGATGTTATGGTACCCTTGGATCTGGGTGACATCAGGCGTTGGTAATTATTTGCGCCTGTCTTGGTCACATGTCTGTTCACTGTGAATCTGCTTCAGTTTCCAGCTTTTAGTGTAATTTAATTCTGTTTTCGGTCTCGCCACCTGCATAGGCATCCCTTATCTTGACCTTCACGGGGCAGGCTGGTATGCTCGGAAGTTTCGATTCCTGTTAGCTGATGCTCTCCTCCTCTTCTCTGGTTGACCTCAATTTCCCAGGCATGAGCTGCTCTTTGTTGAGTTTCGATTTCGCTCCTTCTCCTGGCTTTGACTGGGATATGAAACCAGGCCTGTTAGGCCTCTGGCCACCTGGGCATACTTCTGCTTTTACAAAATGGAGTCGCACTTGTATAGAGTGCCTTATTGAGGTAGATATAGTTGGTGCTTGCCGCTCTATTCTTCTACTAAGCATTGCAAGCAGTATCATTTTCTTAGCTTCTTGCGTTCCAAGCATATTTACAGGCGTTTCACTGGTTGGTTACTTCCAACTTGTCTCATAGCAACGTTTCCTCACGTTTTAACATCGTCTCTTTCCTGTGTTCATTACATCTATTTTCATAGCTACTCGCACTGGCGTGCTATCTTCGATAGCTGCTTTTCGTTCATTTGCGAGTCTGTCCAGGCCCTTGTGTCATTTCCACTGGCCTTTCATTACAGCTCTTTGGGTCTCTTCATGGACCGTCTGTAGGTACTCTTCATTTCGTCTCAGTGGCTGGTACGGCTGTCTGATAGGGTACCGTGCTGCCCAGGGCTGTCTGGTTATGGGCGCGTCTACCGGTATGGATCTTCTGATGTACACTGGGCAGAGTCCCAGTGCAGTTCTTTGTTGGTTCATCTGCTCCTCATACGTCGCATACCTTGGTGAGTACTCTCCTGGTACCTCGAAATGAGGTGCAGGAGTACAGGCAATGTCTGGGACCTCCTCTACGCTCCCCCATCTGGTCGGTTCATCAACCACTTCTGCAATCTCTTTTGCATTTATTTCCTTTGATTCTTCGGTGTCATGTTCATCGTCTTCAGGGTTTGTACATGATGGTGTGAATGTGTGAGTCTTTGGAGTCCATATTTTTATCACCCCTTTCAAACTCCCTGCTGTTTTCACGTGTTCGTCTTTGTTCCATGTCAGAAGCTGACATTGTCCATTTGGACTGTAGTAGATACATTTTCCTTCATACCTTCGTCGTTTCTTAGGATATGTGAACCTTGTTCCTTCTGGCGCAAATTTGCTGGCCTTCACAAAGTCTCTTATTTTTTCATCAGTCAGGTCCCTAGGTTTCCATCCTGGTTCGACATCAACCATTATTTTCATCCCTATGGCTTTCTTCGCAGTTTTCTGCCACTGTGTAATGATTATCTTGATAACACAGCATCCTAGCAGTACCATTGCTAATAAAGCTCCCAGAAACTTGAATATATCTGCCATCCATTGTGGGACCCATGAGAACAGGGCTCCAAACCAGCTGTCATCGTCCACTTCATCACTTTCATCAATCATCTGGTTTTTCAAGTTTGTCAACATACTTATGGCCTCTGTTAGGATTCCGTTTTCTTCATCGTGCAATGGTATAAATGTGCAACATGATTCTCTGATTTTTGCACCTCCATCCATCGCTGTGATCATGTCCAGCAGATATATGTTCCGGAGGGTCATCAGTCTGATTGCTCTCAGTTCTTCCTTGATCGCGTTAAATCCTTTTATAGTGGTATTGATGGTCTGCAATAACTCCCATCTGGTTATCTGCAACCATTTAGCATTCACTCCAATTTGGACGTGGGGCAGGAGTAGTGTTGTGAATACTGTTGAGGTGAGGCTAAACAGTCTGTGCTCATATGGGAATGCTTCTTCTGATTTGGTAGAAAAGTAATTTTCTCTCTTCATTCTGGATACCAGTTCCACAGATCTCCTTCTCCTTAAAGAGCATCTGCTTTCAGGAAACTGTCCAACTTCAGGTCATTCGTAGGGATTACTAGCGCGGGAACGTGGATGTTCACCAGTGTGCATATTCCTCCTCAATTTTTCCGCAACCTTATGTAAGCTTTGGATCCACATGCCCAGTAATGCTCCATAATTACTGCGGTTCCTTGTGTCATTCCTGGAGCTTCAAAGATTTGTCCGCAGTTTAGATTCTCTCCCATCTTCCTTGTGCCATTGTTTCTGAAGCATAGTTTCGGGTTCTCCAGTGGCACTATCTGTAGGGGTCCCCCTCTATCATCGACCCAGGTTAGTAACTTAACTAGCTTTGGCCATAGGGGTTTGCACAGTTTTTGAGAGTTTTCTATTGCTTCCTTGAAGGCTCCAAGGACCATCCAAGCTCGGCAGATCACTACTCCTTCTTCCCATCCATTTGGGGTGTAGGAGTGTTTAGCGTGTTTTGGGAGCACAGAGTACAGCACCACTGCACAGGACTAATATATAGCATGTTTTTTTTTTTGAAGTGCAGCGCCACTGCATGGGTTTGGTGCATTGCTATGATGCAGTTGATTCAAGCTATGTGTTGCCAGTGTAACATGGACATATAAGTAAGGGCAGGTTAGTCAGTCAAAAACGATTTTTACATATAAAATGCAAATACATTTTTCACAGTTAAAAGCACACATCTGTACCTTCAAAATGTACACTGTTTCTCACCTGAAATGCCTATGTTGCAAGAGACACATTTGGTAATTAACAAACTAATCTCACTAACAAGACTAATAATTATAACTCATTAATAAAAGAATGTGTCTTCACTGCAAAAAGAGGCAGACTCTGAAAATCAGTTTTAAACACACATTCAAGTTTTTTTTTTTTCTTTGCCTTCCTGTGCTCTGTCCACAGTAACTGCAGGAAGCAAAGACTTCGAATAAGCAGGAAATCAGCTTGTTACAGTTGCAACTGTACAAGAAGAACCATTGTTAAAAGTAGGAGGATAGAACATGATTGATTCTGATTGGAGCACGTCACATCAAGCATCATGTTGGAGGCTGTGACTAGTGCTTTGCTGTAGAATCTGGGGGAAGAAAGGCAGTGACATCTTGACACAGCTCGAAGAAGGACGGGGTTGATAGCTGGGGAGGCCTGTTTCCTAAAGCAGATTCCACTTGGTTGCAGAGACTGGCTTTTCCAGTCAACAAGTCCCAGTTCGAGTGACGGCAGATGCTTGTCCTTGCTGGGTGAACCCCTCCAGAAGGCGAACATCCAAAGAAGTTACATGCTGAATAAGCCTGGTAATTATCTCCCTGAGGTGTGGGGGCTGAGTGTGTACGAGAATATTCAGTCAGTGTAGGAAAGGAGATTCCTGTGCTTTACTCACGTGTTTAATGTTGTAAATTGAGTTCTTGTCTCCGCCATTCTCTTTTCAGTGTATCACAGATAATGCTGTTACTGTGCTATTTCATTTATTTCTGTAAAGAGTGAGATCGTGTTTAAATGCAACTTTTATAATACACAAAAATATCTGAAAGCAGACGGGTGGTGTGCTTTATATTTACCAATACAGTGCTGATGATGTGGGGAGATGTTTAGACAGTGCAATTGTCATTTTCAAGGTAGCTAAACATAAGATTTGGCTGCAGCCGTGTGCACAATGTAATTCAGTATGAGCAATTATAACTAACTGTGTGTGTTGTAGTCTGTCGGAGGTCTATGAGTCGGCAGAAAGGGAGGCCCGGGACATAATTCACTACCGTATATAAGATAGTGAAAAATACCACATGATAGCTTGCTGCCGTAGATAAGACAGAGAGAAATTGCCCATGGTGGCACACTAAAAATGAAAATGTGGTGTTCCTGAAATGCAAGCCTGAGTCTCTCTAGTGATTACACGAAAAATCTAAACAAAAATAAGGGGTTCTGGATATTGGGGCCACAAATAAAACAAAGGAATTATGCTCACCAAAATACCACCAACCACGCATACCAACCACACATGTCTGTGTGCTGAAATAATGCATGCCCACTGTATTATTGTTGTACATGGCCCAATCTGAATACAAGGAGTGATTGTTGCTAAATTATTTTTCGGCGGTAAGAAAATACCGCCAGGCCCCAAATCTACACAAAATACCCAACATCTTTATGGTGCGTTGCAGGCCAGAAAAGTGATCACAGAGCACCTACTGGGCGTGGCAAGTGTGTCTCACACTGCCATCGGTACATTAAAGGGGAACCCATTTCATAATAGCAGTCTGTTACTTAAAACGAATTTCAGAATGTCACAAAGGGAAACCACATTTTCAGACCTAGTGCAATATTTAGAGGCAAAGTTGTTTGCACATGGGACATGGTCGTCGAACAGTACCTTAGAATGGCGTGACCGCATTCAGGGTGAGGTGCAGAAAGAAAAACTAGACAATATTTTTGCAGAAGGCAGCATAATTCAGGTCTGCCTTACAAGATTATTGAATGCTGCCGATAAAAGCGCAGAGAAAGACTGTTTAATACGGCTATGCGGCAAAATATGGTTTATTTTGAATAGGTCTCTGCGAATGCAGGAAAATGATACCCAGCTAATTAACAGGTTAAAGACTGAATTAGATGGGGCAAGTAAAAATCAGGAAATGTTAAGAGCAGAATTGGATGTATGCCTTAAAGACATGCAATTAAAATGCAGAGACTTTGATGCTCAGTTATCCAAAAGCAAGAAACAATTTGAGGATAGTGAGCAAGAATTGTTACACTTAAAAGCCTTAGTGGACCACATTAGACAGGATAAAGATGAGGTTGTTTCAGAAATGCAGATTTTACAAAAAGAACATTGTGAAAAAGAATGTGATCTCCAGAGTGCAGAACAAGAAATGATTAAAATGACTCAAGAAAGAGACAAGAGAAATAAAGAGTTCAATGAATGCCAAATGCAAATATGCGACATGCAGGAGGTGATTAATAAGATGAGTGATGAAAACAACTATTTGCAAAATGAAGCAAACAGACTCCTTAAAAAGTGTAAGGACTTAGAACAGCAAATGTGCATTCCCAGGTCCCAGGAGAGGCGGCAAGGTACCACATTCAATGGAGTGGAGGTGAATTCTAGTTCTGCCCAAAGAGCTAGTGCTCCAGTTACTGGGCCGGTGACTGAACTTGGTTGCAGCGCCCTTGGGGGAGTTGATACTCCCATTGGGGGCAGCCACCAATCTCATACACCTGAAAACAGGATTGAATCACAAAGTAGTGCAATTCCATCCATTGCAACAAGTTGCCCCATAAAAATAATGAAATCCATTAAAGCCCTGATGAAACCATTTAAAAAGGGAGGTGAATGCTGCATTGAGGATCACTTAGAAGCGGTGCATGACATTTTTAAAGCACTCCAGATACCTAAGGAACAGTACAGACAATATTTTCATTTAACTTTAGATGCCCCGACGACCAGCATCATAAGGGGATTAAATGAACAGCAGAATATGACCTGGGTGGAGTTTGAAAAAGAAATTAGGTGTAATTTTTCTCCTTTTCAGTCATTGCAGGAGGCAAAGAAAGTCGCTTACACAATCACTGCTGGACCTAATACATCCCCTCGCCAATTTTTACAAGACTTAAAAAGAGCATTTTCTCGCTTTGATGTATCTTTTGACCCAAATTCCAATGAGTTTAAAACTGCATACTTGTATGGGCTACAGAAAGACATCATATCCCAATTGGTCCGTGAATTTGACCGTGACAAGTCCCTTGAATGGATTGTACATCAAAGCACAAAACTATATGAGGTACTCTATTGTCAGGGTAGAGAACGTGATAACATGAAAGATACTAGACCTAAATCTAAAGAACCCTCAGCCACAGTAATGGAAATCAGGTCAGCCAAAATGTCCCTTGAGTCTGCTCAGAGCCAAGGTAAAAATAATGTGACACCTGAACAAGGGGTAATCAACAAAGATCGCCCTTTCCTGTACCAATGTTCCAATCACATGATCCTAGTAATAGGGAGAGCTACATCAGCCCTAGGTATTTAGGGGACAGACCCCGGGTAGGATATCGGCCTGATATGGCAGGTATGAACAATAACCAGAGACAAAATCAAGATCAAAGAAATGATGGTCCCTACCAGTCATTGGGGACACAGAGCAGGTTTGATCCCAACACCATGATATATGGTAATCAGGATAGACCCCGATATGTGGATCGATTTACTGATAATGGAAATCAACATAGGGGCCAGTACCCACAATCTGAGAGACAGGACATGAGGCAAAACATGAACTACAATCCACGTCAGTACAATGATTCCCCACCAGGGGACTACAATCAAAGGATGGGTGCACCCCGCTCCCCTCCACAAATGAATCAAGAGTTCAGAAACCATCCCAACAGACATCAATCACCTGAGAGGTATCAGAATAGATCCAATCAGGGGGAAAACAACCAATATCGACCTAGGCCACAGAAAGAGGATTCTAGAGAGATGGAAAGGTTCCAGTGCCTTGAGGCCCAAGTGAAAATGTTAGCTGAGCATATAGGAAAGCTCTATACAGCACAAAAACAACCATCTAAAGAGGGGGCTGATGGCCCTAGCAATGACCGGGGGGCTTCTGAGAAGTGACTAAGTACTTATGACACTTGCAGTGCCAAAAAGACAGATTGCCCTGATGTAATTTTGCATAATGACTCTGAGATGCCTAATGATTTAAAAGTGAAAGTACCAATAAATGAACATGTAACAGAAAATGCAAATACTTCTAAAAAAGAGGTACGGTTTAAACTAGAACTAAATCAAACATTGAAGATTTGTGCAAATAAAAAAGAAACACCTGGAATTCCAAAAGAACAAAGAGACAGATTTAAGAAAAATGACTCAGGCATGAGGAATACCAGTGAACAGGGAGTAAGTGGGGATGCTATAGCTCCTTCCCTGGGCAAGCAAAACAATGACCAAACACAGGTAGAACAAGGAAATACTCAAAAGGAGGGTAGGGGTCAATCACCTGAAGAATTCTTTGAGCCACATATTTTTGAAGAGGCTGAAAGGGCTGGTATCACACTAAATGATCACAAATGCACAGAATTAAACAATGACAAATTGCTGAATGATGTTGTTACACATGTTCAGTTGGAAGGTTGTAATGTGGTCTCTGATGTTACCCAGATGGATGGGCGAACAGTGGCCACACTCCAAAAAACCTCTGATCATGGAGAAATGAATAAAGTCTCTCGCGCAGAAATGGGTAAAAAGGAGGGAAAAATGTCTTTCCATTTACCAATGTGCTTAGCCAAAAGTGAAAAAGGCCTGAGAAAGGTGGGCCCTGAAATCAGTAAGAATTCACACTTCTTATGTATATTAGAGGAAGTTGAGGACAGATATTATGCTCCCATCACTGTAGAAGAAAAATGCCACACCTTTGCTATGATTGACACTGGCGCACAGGCCACAATTATATCCAAGGAGCTGGTAAAGAGTATCAATGAAGGGAGACCCCCACAGAGTCAGATCACAGTGAAGGAAAATCAAGGTCCAGTGCATAACTTTAATGGGGAGGAGGTGCCCATCATAGGTGTAACTGAGGTTGACATAAAAATAGGAAAGCACAGAATGAAACAAGAGGTATTGATCACATCTATTTGTGAAATTCCAATTCTGATGGGGACAGATTGCCTGAAAAGATTGTCTCCTCTCATAGATGGGGTGAATGGAGTGCTGTGGTCCTTAACCAAAAAACCATTGAGGCCTAAGAAACTAAAATCACAAAACAGCAACATAAATGAATGTCACACCGTTTCCAAAACAAATGATGCTGTGGAGCTATATCTCCAGAATAGTTGCATACCTAGTGTCACTGTTATATTAATGTGTCAAGACAAAATGCAGAGCGATAATAAAGGACTACCTGTACAAATCTACTTGGACCCAAAGAAAAATTGGCAGACTGCCATAGATGAGCACACATTACGTTTTTATTTAAAAGAGAAAACAATCACACAGAATATTGCTTCTAAAACAGATTCAGAAAAACACATTACCACTCTTGCTGAAATACACATGGAAGATGAGCAACCATGGGTTCATGTTGGTATAAATGACTGTTTTAAAACAATAAAAGCCACTTTAGCACTTGAACAGGAGAGGAGCTTCATTAATGAGAAATTGTTGCAAAAAATAATGGAAAGGGAGGAAATCCCGAAATTTAGGATTAAAAACCAATATCTTTCTGGGTTGGATAGTCCAGACTTTGAAAACCGAATTGCAGGCAGATGCATGCTTAAAATTGGCATTGGGCAGAAAACAATTTACCATAATGTATGGATAGTGAGTGGAGCACAAAATGAATTTTACATGGCCAATGACATCATGCACAGAATGTGTATGGTGTTAGATTTCCTTAATCAAAAAATATGGTCACGCCTAGGTGGTCGGCACCTGAAATTGAAGACAAAAGAAGGGCTTATCATTGTGCAAAACTGGTTCCTTATCCAATCGAATTACAAATGAGGAAAGATACTATTATTCCTGCATTTACAAAACAGTTTGCAATAATACTGAAGTGCAGAAATGGACAGCAGATGAAAGACTCTGATGCATTTGTGTGCCTGAATGAATCCATTAAAACAGCAGGGCCTGGATTATGAATACACTCCATTGGTAGATATTGGTGAAGGATCTGTAAAGATTATGGTGAATAATAATGGTTGTCAGGATATTCATTTAGAGGAAAACTCTCCATTAGGAATGGCCATACAAAAATCACATTATACGGCAGATTTAAATAACATGGTGATTGGAAATATTCCTGAAAAGTATGTAGATGCCAAGGGTGAGTTGCCAGAACACCTGGACTCTCAGCCCAAAGGAATATTTAAAATTCATTCTTTGTATCCTTATGATTCAAATGAGACAGTGTGCTGCCATCAAGAGGATTGCATAATATTTAATTTAAATGAAAATGAAACAGAAAATCAGCACATTGAAGTGGAAGCTGATGTGCCAAAATATTTAAAAGTGGCAGCTTTACAAAAAGACACAGCCACACAGTTAGAGGAAAGCGCCGAGATTCCCTTACCAGAACATTTTCCAGAATTTTCCAAAATGGTAGAAGAGCAGATCTCCTTAGCAGATGCGTGTGACAGCAATGAGGATAGAAACAATCTGAGGGAGATATTTATGGAGTTTAAGGATGTATTTGCAAAAGATGCTTATGTTTGTGGTTTAACTGATTAACATGTGGCCACACTACCAGAAGGGTGTAGCAGAAGTCCAGTGTTTGTACGCCAGTATAGACTACCGCTGGCATGTTTAGAATCATTGGCAGAGATTATTAAAAATATGGAATCGCGGGGAATCATCAGGCCCATTCATAGCACATCCAATACACCTATTTTAGGTGTGTTAAAGCCAAATGGTCAATGGCAGCTATGTGCAGACTTGAGAGAGTTAAATAAAAGAGTACCAGTGTCCAGATGACCATTGCCATTCATTGATCAGGGCTTAGCTCAGGTACATGGTTCAAAAGTGTTTACCACATTAGATCTCACCTCTGGATATTGGTGCGTGCCATTGGCAGAGGAGATACAGAATTTATTTTCCTTTACATTTGACAGGACTCAATACGCCTGGCTTAGAACGCCGTTCGGGTACATCAATAGTGGGAGTGAATTTGGGATATTTTTGAGAAAGGCCATGCCTGATGCAGTGGAAAGAGGAACCATAGTTTACATGGATGATGTCTTGATGAAAAATGAAGGCCTGAAAAGCAATTTTGATGAAATAAGACATGTGCTTGGCCAATTGCAGAAAGCAGGCGCCAAAGTATCTTTGCAAAAAGCACAATGGTGCAAGAAAAAAGTGAACTTTCTAGGCCATGAAGTGACTGAACATGGGCTAAATCCACAAAAGAAAAAAATAGGGGCCATACAAAAACTAAAGGACCCTAAAAATATGAAAGAGGTAAAAAGTTTATTAGAGATGACAGGCTATAACAGAAAATTCATTGAAAATTATGCTGAAATCACTCAACCATTGACTAAACTGCTTAAACTGAATACTCCCTGGAAATGGGAAAAATAGCAGTCTGAGGCAGTGGCTAAACTGAAGGAATGTCTGGTAAAGGCACCATGTTTAGCATATCCCATAAAAGGTAGGGATTTCTTTATAGAAATAGGTTTTTCTGAACATTGTATGTCAGCAGTTTTATCACAAAAACATGATTTGAATCACAAAACAATTGCCTATGCAAGTAAGGCATTTTCCCAAGTTGAAATGAAATTTAATGAATGTGAAAAGGCCCTATTAACCACTGTGTGGGCGCTACAACATTTCCGCCCCATTGTTCAGGGAGAAAAGTTGATTATTGAAACAAATCATCAACCTTTGCAGTTTTTAGAGAGTAAAAGAATTAGGTCAGGTAATCTAGCGCAGTCCAGAATCACTTCATGGACGCTGGCATTACAAGGTTTTCCTGTAGAAGTGGGATATGGACAAAATAAAAAGAGCCCAATTGCTCAAGGGTTAGCTGACTGACATGACTGCGCAGCTGAACAAATATCAAATGAAATGGAAGTGGAACCTAATTGGCAGGAATTTGAACAATCACCACACAAAGCTTTTGATGAAAAAACATGTAAGGATTTGCCAACTGTATATGTGGATGGTTGTGCTTTTCACATTTAAAATGACAGTAATAAACAATTAGTGTCAGGAATAGGAAATGTCTGGTTGAAATGTGAAGGAGTCCTCAGTATAGGGATGAGGATTGGAGCTAGGAGCAGTCAAGTGGCGGAATAGGCAGCCATTTATAAAGCAATTACTACTGCAGTTGATAGAAAGTTCAGTGAAATTGTCCTGGTGACTGCTTCTGACTATGCACGGAATAGTTTTGTGGAATATTTACCTGGCTGGAAAGCAAGAGGAATGATTACATACAACAAAAAGCCACTTAAACATGGAAAAATGATACAAGCCATAGACAAATTGGTGTCAGAGAATGATCTAACAATATACTGGAGAAAAATTTGTGGGCATTTAAAAACACCAGGAGAGGATAAGGAGGGAAATGATAAGGCAGACCACCTGGCTAAAATTGGGGCTGTGATGGGAGAATTGCTACCTATTGATGATTTACTGGGTGAAATACAGATTGATGCAGTAACACGTTCTAAAACACCAAAGGAGGTAGATCAACCAGTGGTGCAATGGGGCCATGACACGCCAGACCAAGATTTGATTGAGGCACAAAAGAATGATCGAATTTTGTAAATCTATTATAATCATTTGATAGATCCTGAACAAAACCCTTTAACAGAAAATGATTGTATGGGAAAAGAAGAGTTGAGGGTACTATTAAAGAATAAAAAACAAATTAGATTACAAGATGGACTCATGATTAGAGAGTCAATAACAGGACAGATACAGTGGGTGGTACCCCTTTCATTCAGAGGGCTAATGCTACAACATGCACATGATGCAATAACTGCAGGCCACAGAGGTTCACAAAAAACATTGGAAATACTGAAAGATTATGCTTACTGGCCACATATGTCCCAAGATGTGGAATTATATACTAGAGGATGTCTAGTATGCGCCCAATTTAAACCTGCTTCACCAATGCATAGAGCACCATTGATGAAAAGAGGCCTAACTCTCCCATGGTCAGATTTGCAAATAGACTATGTAGGCCCTTTAAAAAGGTCGAGCAGAGGACACCGTTACATTTTAAGTGTGATATGTTTGATATCGAAGTGGATTGAATGTATTCCTGCACCAGATTGTAGTGCACAAACAGCAGCCACATTGCTGGTGAACCATGTGTTCTCAAGGTTTGGGTTGCCACAAAGAATTGAGTCAGACAGAGGAAGTCATTTCACAAGTACCCTAATGAGTAAGGTATGGCAAATACTGGGTGTGAAAAGGAAACTACATATCGCATATTGGGCAGCCTCTTCAGGTGGAGTTGAACGGAGCAATAGGTCTGTTGTGGATATTTTAAAGAAATCCGTGGCAGAAGCAGGTTCCAGCTGGGATTTACGTTTACCGTTGGTTTTGATGGCAATCAGATCAACTCCTGCCAAAGCAACAGGTGTTAGCCCCCATGAGGTCTTGACGGGTAGGAAAATGGTGTTACCACAACACCTACTATACAGAACACATGAGCAGACACTTATGAGTGCATCCACAGTTCATGAGTACATTGATGAACTGAGGAAGCATTTGCAACATGCATTTGCTTTTGTGCAGAGAAATCTCGAAAGGGCTGCTGACAGTGCTAAAACATACTATGATAAAAGAACATCAGTGAGAGAATACAGTGTTGGGGATCAGGTGTACAAGTTTCATTTTGGAAAAAGTAAACAGAAAAATTCTAAATTTCTAGCAGCCTGGCAGGGGCCATTTCGAATTATAGATAAGGTCTCTCCTGTGGTTTATAACATTTTGAAAAATGAAGGAGCAGTTTGTTCACGTAAATCAGATCAAGCCATGTCATCCCAGACACGAGATCAGGCGGCTTGAGCATGTAGAAACAGAAAGCCGTGGGGCTGCTTCCCACTGATGCACACAATACAACAGAATGTCCCTTGAACACAAAAAGATAAGATAAATGGGTACAGTCAGGAGGCAGTGACAGAGAAGTTAAAAAGTTGATTATTATAATGGCACATAAACACTGTAATATATGTAAATAAATAAATAATATAAAAAGTAAAAAAAAATATATAATGGAAGCTCATGGTCGGTGTGCAGAATGAAAATGCATTGAATTTAAAATGTTGTTTCATGTATGCTTATTTTCTTTTTAACCTGTGTTTAATTTCAGAAAAAAAATGTTTTATTTTTGGCAAAAGGGTGGTTAGTATTGTGCTATATACTTAATCTATTTCTTTTCTATTTTGATTTAGAAAATTAACATTATTTGATCGGAGGTTCTGGGATCAGAAGCTACGGGAGACGATGGAGTCCTGGAGCCCACGTGGACGGATTCCGGGAAAGCCCTGAACGGGGGTGAAGACCAAGGCTGCAAAGCGATCAGCATTAAAGATGACACCAACAATATGTTTAATGATGATGATATTCGGAGGGAGAAGCACAGGTGGTCATTGAACCTGGACCAGCATCTGGTATCGCGGTGGAAGAGGCACCAGGCTTCATCATGAGTGATAGAAGGATGATTTTCCAAAATATCTACATACCATTGAATCCTGAGATTTTGATTGAAAAACATTTGAACAATACCGGAATTAAAATTGAACAGACTAAAGAGTGGCTGGAAATAAGAAAAGAGGACGCTAAGCAGTCGATAAGAGATATATTAATGCAATTGGAGAAAACATTTGTGAATTCAGCAGACATTAAGAAGAGGAGAGGAAAGAGAGGTGCGCTGATGTTCGCGATATCATTGGTAATGTCTATAGTTGGAGCCATAATAGGTACCACAATATCAACAGCGAATGCTATTTCGGTAGGAACACTGAGTACTAAAGCGCAACAGTATTGACCTAGAAATAATACAAAAAACATTAGATGGGATTAGAGGGGGACTGGATGAACAAGTAAGATTCATAAATGAAACTGCAATCATTCTAAATGAACAAGCAGATGTGATGCAACGGGCAACAAAGCTAATTATTAAGCATGACAGAACTTTAAATGAAATATTGAACATAATGAGTCCTGTTGATAGAATATTAACGAATTATATGAGAGAAGTTCAAACTGCAGTTTCACAATTGATTCAAGGACATATCCCCTTGTATTTTGTTTCGCAGGATACTATTCGTCAAATGATAGAAAGATTGACCAGGGGGGAAATTTATGTGGTACAGGTAAAAATTGCTTTTGAAATGGGTAATACAATGCCATTATATGTGGACTTGGAAAGACTAGAAATTGGATTTTTGCTATGCATCCCATATGTAGCTCCTGAACTTATTTATCAAACAAAGTGGGTACACAACATGGGATTTTGGCAAGAGGACAAATTTATTAAGATTAAGACTCCAGAAGTGGTGGCATTTCAGTCATGGGAACCTGAAGTTTACTTAATACCAAACCTGGAAACATGTGTCAAATTTAAAGAACAAAATGATATGTGTCCAGGTAAACCGTTTGTTCCTGATGCCACAGATGCTATTTGTGGTTTGAAATCTGACCCAAGTATATCAGAAGGATGTGAAGTGATTATTAGCAATATGGGGAGTGAAGAACTGGCACAGGTTAAGATGGTCAGAGGTAAATGGTTGGTCAGCACCTGCTTAAAGAACATGACAGTAGTACATTTGAACCATGGAACATACGTGGTTAAACAGGTGAAATATAATGTTTTTTATTTACAGGTTCCAAAGGATACAATTGTGTCAATTGGAGGGTTAACATTGTTTCATGCAACAAACGATATTTGGGAAAGCCAAGTGGAAAATATCGATTTTTTTCAAAGGGGCACTTTTCCAATAGATCCGGATGTGGAATATTTATTGAATCACAAAGAAAGACATGTTATAAAAATGAATTAGAGAAAAAACAATATTACAGTTAGTAATCTGGGGATAATAGAAGTGGAAAGATTTAATTGGGGAACCTGGGGGGAATGCTCAATAGTGGGTTTGGCTGTCCTGGTGCTAATCATGGGTGGATGGTTGATTGTGCTATCAGTAAAAATAAAAATGTTGCTGATTCTGGTAGCTACGTCAGGAAGAGAAAGATATCCCAATATACATGCATTTTAAAAGAAGGATGGGGGGAAAACTTGTTTTTAGAAATTGGCTTGGATCGTAGCCAAGTTCTAAAAAAAAAGGAGGGTATATGTAGGAGTGTTTAGCATGTTTTGGGAGCACAGAGTACAGCACCACTCCACAGGATCAATGTATAGCATGTTTCTTTTTTTTTAAGTGCAGCGCCACTGCATGGGTTTGGTGCATTGCTATGATGCAGTTGATTCAAGCTATGTGTTGCCAGTGTAACATGGACATATAAGTAAGGGCAGGTTAGTCAGTCAAAAACGATTTTTACATATAAAATGCAAATACATTTTTCACAGTTAAAAGCACACATCTGTACCTTCAAAATGTACACTGTTTCTCACCTGAAATGCCTATGTTGCAAGAGACACATTTGGTAATTAACAAACTAATCTCACTAACAAGACTAATAATTATAACTCATTAATAAAAGAATGTGTCTTCACTGCAAAAAGAGGCAGACTCTGAAAATCAGTTTTAAACACACATTCAAGTTTTTTTTTTTCTTTGCCTTCCTGTGCTCTGTCCACAGTAACTGCAGGAAGCAAAGACTTCGAATAAGCAGGAAATCAGCTTGTTACAGTTGCAACTGTACAAGAAGAACCATTGTTAAAAGTAGGAGGATAGAACATGATTGATTCTGATTGGAGCACGCCACATCAAGCATCATGTTGGAGGCTGTGACTAGTGCTTTGCTGCAGAATCTGGGGGAAGAAAGGCAGGGACATCTTGACACAGCTCAAAGAAGGACGGGGTTGACAGCTGGGGAGGCCTGATTCCTAAAGCAGATTCCACTTGGTTGCAGAGAGTGGCTTTTCCAGTCAACAAGTCCCAGTTCGAATGACGGCAGATGCTTATCCTTGCTGGGTGAACCCCTCCAGAAGGCGAACAGCCAAAGAAGTTACATGCTGAATAAGCCTGGTAATTATCTCGCTGAGGTGTGGGGGCTGAGTGTGTACGAGAATATTCAGTCAGTGTAGGAAAGGAGATTCCTGTGCTTTACTCACGTGTTTAATGTTGCAAATTGAGTTCTTGTCTCCGCCACTCTCTTTTCAGTGTATCACAGATAATGCTGTTACTGTGCTATTTCATTTATTTCTGTAAAGAGTGAGATCGTGTTTAAATGCAACTTTTATAATACACAAAAATATCTGAAAGCAGACGGGTGGTGTGCTTTATATTTACCAATACAGTGCTGATGATGTGGGGAGATGTTTAGACAGTGCAATTGTCATTTTCAAGGTAGCTAAACATAATATTTGGCTGCAGCCGTGTGCACAATGTAATTCAGTATGAGCAATTATAACTAACTGTGTGTGTTGTAGTCTGTCGGAGGTCTATGAGTCGGCAGAAAAGGAGGCCCGGGACATAGTTCACTACCGTATATAAGATAGTGAAAAATACCACATGATAGCTCGCTGCCGTAGATAAGACATAGAGAAATTGCACATGGTGGCACACTAAAAATGAAAATGTGGTGTTCCTGAAATGCAAGCCTGAGGTCTCTGTAGTGATTACACGAAAAATCTAAACAAAAATAAGGGGTTCTGGATATTGGGGCCACAAATAAAACAAAGGAATTATGCTCACCAAAATACCACCAACCACGCATACCAACCACGCATACCAACCACGCATACCAACCACGCATGTCTGTGTGCTGAAATAATGCATGTCCACTGTATTATTGTTGTACATGGCCCAATCTGAATACAAGGAGTGATTGTTGCTAAATTATTTTTCGGCAGTAAGAAAAAACCGCCAGGCCCCAAATCTACACAAAATACCCAACAGGGGAAACCACTGTTTCCCAGATCTGCATTTGGCCTCTGTTCTTCCAGATTTGTGCATCTTCTGCAGGTTTTTCCTTGAATGTTCAGTCTCGGGTTTGTTACCCATCGTGTTCCTGATCCTTTGACGTCAGCATTCTCGTATCTGATCACGTGATTCCTGGTGTGTGCCCTGTTTCTTGTTTTAATGTCCTGGAAGTAGCCATCTTCATCTGGGTAGTCCTTTTTGGTGGCCCATATCAGTGAAGCGTCTCTTCCCATAAATTATCCTCTGGTGTTGCACATCGCTACGTGTGACATACAGTGTGCTATGGGGACATCAATTTCTACAGCCATGAAGATCTTGGATTTTCCCATGCTGTACGGTAGGAGTGCGCAGACGAAGCATTCTCCTTCTGATTATCTTCGTCCTACTTCCTTCATGTGTTGATACCATACGTTGTTTCCGAGATGGGCTGTGCTGTCCAGGTAATCATTGAGTTCATTATTGTCTTCATGTGGGTTTCTCTTGACCCTCAATGTCCTTTTGTAGTTAGCTATTGCCACGTCTCTAAATGTGTCTATATGACTCTTTCTTGCTGGAGGATTCATGGGCATGGGCATGCTTGTTAGCGGAGCGGGTTTCATTACCTGTATTGCTGTGGTAGGAGAAGGTTTTGCGTTTCTTTTCCTTTCCTTTTTTAATTTTCCACCAACTCCCCAACGCGTGTCTGTGTCGTAGGTCTGGTGCTTGTTCCTTGCGTCTGGGCTGGCGTGCTTTCTGTTATAGTCTCTGTAGTTCTAGTTTTCAGTTCCTCGTGTAGTTTCTTAGCTCTGACTATGAATGGGAACAGATGATCTATCAGTGCTTGTGTTTTCTCTGAGAGTTCCTTTGTGGCTACTACTGTTCTTTTGAGGGATTTTGTTATGCCCTCTTTCATTGGTTTCTCACTTGGTTCTTCTTGGTTGCTTACGCTATTTTCTGGAGCTGTTCGTTCTGTAGGCAGTTTCCCTTTCTCTGTTGCCCTTGTTTGAGGCCCTGTTGCCATTGATACTTGCCCTTGTTTGTGTGTGTTCAGGGTGCGTGTATGTGCAGTGGTCAGTGCTACATTTTCATTCACTCCGTGCTGACCCTGTCTCCAGCCTTTGTCTTCATTCATTACCTCAAGTGTGTATGAATCACTGCTAATTACATTTAGTTTTATCTTGTTTGTTTTACCATCAGCTTTTCTGGGGACTGAGGTCACTATATAGGGTCTGGGTGCTTTCGTGGGCCCCAGACATTCATTATCTGGTGGATGCACTGAAATTGGGACACTTCGTGCACCAATAAATAAAGCAGTTCTGGAAGTCAACAACAGAAAGACAATGATAATTGCTAAGCATATACACATAATAGACTTGCAGGACATCTGGCAGCATTTTTTTCCAGAGAAGCGGGGGCGCCCCTCTGCTGGTGGTAAAACTAAGTTACTGTTCTGGGCCCCCATTTCGAACAAGTCCATAGTCAGTTATTTATTCCTTCTCTTGCTCTGATCTCGTAGCTCAAGAGTTCATTACTACTTAAAGTGACGAGTGCTTTTCAAGTGCCTCCCCTCTTGCTGGTGATGTCAGTAATCTCTGAGTATGCAGTACAGTTTCTTTTGCTAGCCTATGGAAAAAAGGGTTAGGCTAGCATCAACAGGTGCATCACATTCATAATGCATATTTATAGTAGGTCCCAGTGCACTCCTTGAATTTGCCTTGGTCCTGAGGACATGCTGGAACCTGTTCAATGCGAAGGAATGAAAAGGCGGAACTTCCAAAAATCACACAAAAATAAACTGACGTAACAATAAAAATAAAAATAAAAGTGAACATGGAAAAATAAGACTACATATAAGGAAAAATAGAGGGAAAAAGTAAAAAAGGAAAAATAAGATAGTGAACTTTCTTGTTTCTGCTCTTCTTGATCTGTCCATTGGCAGAAAATATGGCATAGTGTTTCTTTCTCTCGGTCTGTCCCACAGTGGAAATTGAAGAACTGTGTCTCTGTCCCTTCGATCTGTCCCACGGTGGAAAGATAAGCACTGTCTCTCTGTTTCCTCGATCTGTTCCACGGCGGTAAGTCTCCCTGGAACCTCCTTAGGTATTCTCGCTGGAAGTTACATAGCTCCACCTGGAGCATTATGCCGTGGAGGAGTGTGCCCATGTGTGAGATGTTGGCTGGATCTCTAAGGAAGGTGATGACGTCAACATCTGCAGGCCTCCCCACCATTTCCAGATAGTCTGTGACTAGTCTAAGCAGGACGTTGTGTGCCAGCCGGGTGTCCTCGGGTGATAGGGACATTTGGCCTGTTTGGCTGGCTCCTGATCATGAGCTTTCCTTTTGATTCGGACAGTCTCTGCACCTTCCTGTTGGGTGGACTACCACGAGGTGCTTTAGTTTAGTCCACAGCTGGTTCAACTGAGCTAGGTTTCTTGGGTCTCTGATGAAAGTACGTGTGTCAGTTGTTCTCCCAATGAGTCCTGGGCAATTCTCGATTATTTGAAAGAACAAAGTGAATGTGAGTTCATCAATGTCTACCGGCGGCGGAAGCATTTGTTTTCTCTTCGCTGTGCTCGGGTAGGTCGGCAAAGGCTTCCGTGATGACAGTCAGCAGTTGCAAGATTATTTTCTTCTTTGCAGAGTCTTGAATAAAGTCTGTGACATTGGTTTCTCTCCCTATGAGTGTCGGATATGATATTGCCACCAGCTGGAAGTAGGTTAGCACATCCCACTTGAGGTCACTGCTGGGAGATACCATAAATTCTGTAAACAAAGTCTTGACACTGGTTGCTTTCAGGACGCTGTGTTACGCTCTCAAGAAGAACTGTCCTTCTCCTTTTTTTTCTATCAGAGTCTTGATTCTCTATACTACTTGAGCGTGACGTTATTTCAAAAGTTTGTTTTATCAGCGTTGTTGTGGCTTTGTGTATGTAGTTCCCTTCTTTATCCTGCAACTGTGGTGCCCAGGGTGTCCATTTTATTGTTCTTTATCACCTTTCTCTGGTTTGGGGAAATGTTCTCATTCAAATGTGACAAATTAAAACAGAGTTCTTTGTCATTGTGTTGCTGATCATGCGTACTTCTTCCTCGCCATGGATCTTGTCTGCACGTGCTGTGGTTCTTCTCCGTTGTCTTTGGCTTCTTTGTGGTTGGATGCAGCTGGAGGGCTCTCTCCTATATAAGGTTTAATGTCATTCAGGAAGAGCCATGACTTTCTGCCCTGGACTTTGACGGCTGAAGGAGTGCAGTCCTCTACGATAAAAGGGCCATTGAATCGTGGCTCATCCCACTTCTTCCTTGTAAAGTTCCTTATGAGAACAGCGTCACCAGGGAAGACGGGTGGCGCACATAGACTTTGCATGGAGTCTGTTTCAGCACTTCCTGTTATATTTTGTGCGGCGCTGCACCCTTTTCTTTGTCGCTGCAGCTTGCCTGAAATGACAGAGATGCTGGATGTCATACAATTCAGGCAGTCCTGCATCTCTGTCCCCAAGACCTCTTTTGTTGGCTGGGCATCACATCTAGCTCTATCTCGGGTGGTAAGAGGGGTCCTCATCCTTCTGCCTGTGACTATCTCGTGCGCCGTGAGATGATGGTTGGAGCCTGGTTGGTTCAGAAGTGCATACAATTCCAGTGGTAGACAGTGCAGCCATCCCTTTTTCAATGTGAGTTTCAGCTTGGCTATCCTCTCCTTTAAAAAGCCGTTGAGAACGCACATATGCCACTCCCCTCCGGATGATACGCCGACGAGAACTTGTGCTTTATACCAAGCAACAAGCTGATCTGCTCGAAAACTTCATTAACAAAGTGAGCCCCATTGTCTGACCTCATTACCTCGCACACCCCTCATCTAGGGAACACTTCCCTCACTAGATGTTTGGCAGCAGAGGTTGAGTCTGGGTGTGCACAGGGACCTGCTTCTATCCATCTAGAGAATGGACACACCACCACAATTAAATACCTGTACCCATTGCACACTTGAATCATGTCGACGTAGTCGATATGAAAGTGCTGGAATGGTCTATTTGGTGGGGGATAACTCCTCTTACTACTTTTAGTGTGTGCCCAGCGGTGAATTGCTGGCAGATTATGCAGTTCACCATGAAGAACGCAACATGCTCTGATAAATTTGGTGTAAACCAGTCTTCTGCGAGCATTGCAGCGAGATTTTCTTTTGACATATGTATAGGGTAGTGTAATTGCTCCAATGCTACTTTCAGTAGGGCGACAGGCATTGCTGGTTTACCAGTGCTGTCTTGCCTCCACAACCCGTCAGAGGGGTTTAAGGAACACCCTCGACGTTTCCACAAATTTTTCTCCTCCTGAGGTGCCTCCCCTTGGAGTTCCATTAGCTGAGTCTGTCCCATGTTGCTATAGGCCTCTGGTGTGGCTCGTGCTACCATCATACGCTCATGGGTACGTGCCACCTCCACGTCCATGATTGTTTCACCCTTAGATGCCATGCGCTTGGCTTCCGTGTCTGCTTCATGATTTCCACGTGGCACAAAATCTGTCCCTTTGGTGTGGGCGGCGCATTTCACCACCGCTATGCCTACTGGGAGCTGTAGTGCTTTTATCAACCTGTTGTCCAATAAGGCTGCATGTTGCACTGGCGTGACGTCCGCTCGGAGGTAGCCCCTCCTTTTCTAGCGTGCTAAGCCTGCATGCACGGTAGATGTCACATAGGCAGAGTCACTGTACACCATTACTTCCTGGTCTGCATGATTCTCAATGGCGAGTATCAACGCCAATAGTTCTGCAGCTTGCGCAGAATAGTGAGATGGTATTCGTGCACTGACGAGTACCTGAAACTCTCCATTCGCTAGGTGTTTTATCACGGCCACGCCTGTGTATCTTTGTCTATCTTCTTGGTTGATTCTTGATGAGCCGTCAATAAACACGATCTAACCAGCTTCCAGGGCATTTTCCTTTACCCTGGGGATTTCATCATATAATTCCTCATAATTTGCGCAGTCATGTACGGGTTCTCCCTCTGTGACTGGTTCAGCTATGAAAGTAGCTGGATTCAAAGTTTTACATCACGCTATCTTGATCGATGGGTTAGAGATAATCACTTCATATGCGGATGCTCTCTGTGATGTCAGCGTGCACTTTGGTTTCTCTAGTATGGCGAATAACGAGTGCTCGACGTACAATGTCATGGAGCACCCCATCACAATGGATGACGCCTTTTCAATGGCAAATGCGGCAGCAGCTAGATTTTGTTCACATGGGAAGTGGCCCTTCATGACCGGGTCCAGACTCCCACTGTAATATGCTAGGGGCTTGTACCCCAGTGAGGTTTGCTGAGCGAGCACTGCTGTCATAAAATTGCCATTGGTATGTGAGAACAGTTAGAATTCCTCTGCATAATTAGGAATCCCAAGTGTAAAAGGGGACAAGATATCCACCGACGGGCCCGTAGGTCAGTGCTCACCCTCTAGTACTTGTAAGACAAGACAGCTGCACCATGTGAGGGATGGGGGTGCAGGATTCACTTACTCCAACACGACTCAAAAATGAGGAATTTGGCAAAGGGAAGTCCGTTTAATGACAAGTACATCAAACAGGGAAGCAGTTGGGAATTAGCATCGTTGCGATCACCTGTCTCGCTCTGACTTCCTCGAACTTCAGTTGAACAACAATTTTTATACACAAAACGCGTCATCATTGACGTCTAATTCTAAAAAACTTATCATGTAATATAATTGGTTAGGAAAGGTAACTTAAATATAGGTGTTATATCTCCTATATGATAATGGAGAATGCAGATTGGATAACTCTTATCGGGTGGGTGTCTACACCCCTCCCTCTACATCACACATGATAGACGTCACTACAAGTACGACGTCTCATTGGTTCTATGATATATAGGACCCTAGATAACTTGGTCCATTGTGATTGGGCAGGTTACACCCCTAGACATAAATTTCCACTTTTAATTAGCAGCATGCAGAATGGACACCCAGGTGCCAGGTGTCTCAAGTTTCACCCTGCCTCCCTTCCATCAATCAGTATCTTGGGCTATGTGTCAATTAGCTGGCTGGGCATGGCCTCGAAACTGTAGCCTCTTATCTGGAGAAGTTATGGCACCCTTGGATCTGGGTGACATCAGACGTTGGTAATTCTTTGCGCCTGTCTTGGTCACATGTCTGTTCACTGTGAATATGCTTCAGTTTCCAGCTTTTAGTTATTTAATTCTGTTTTCAGCCTCGCCACCTGCATGGGCCTCCCTTATCTTGACCTTCACGGGGCAGGCTGGTATGCTCTGAAGTTTTGACTCCTGTTAGCTGACGCTCTCCTCCCCTTCTCTGGTTGACCTCAATTTCCCAGGCATGAGCTGCTCTTTGTTGAGTTTCAATTTTGCTCCTTCTCCTGGCTTTGGCTGGGATATGAAACCAGGCCTGTTAGGCCTCTGGCGCCTGGGCATACTCTGCTTTTACAAAAGGGAGTCGCACTTGTATAGTGTGCCTTATTGAGGCAGATATAGTTGGCGCTTGCTGCTCTATTCTTCTACTAATCATTGCAAGCAGTATCGTTTTCTTAGCTTCTTGCGTTCCAAGCCTATTTACACGCGTTTAACTGGTTGGTTACTTCCGTCTTGTCTCATAGCAACGTTTCCTCAAGTTTTAACATCGTCTCTTTCCTGTATCCATTACATCTATTTTCATAGTTACTCGCACTGTCGTGCTATCTTCGATAGCTGCTTTTTGTTCATTCGCGAGTCTGTCAAGGCCCTTGTGTCATTTCCACTGGTCTTCCATTACAGCTCTTTGGGTCTCTTCATGGACCGTCTGTAGGTACTATTCATTTCGTCTCAGCGGCTGGTACGGCTATCTGATAGGGTACCGTGCTGCCCAGGGCTGTCTGGTTATGGGCGCTTCTACCGGTATGGATCTTCTAATGTACACTGGACAGAGTCCCAGTGCAGTTCTTTGTTGGTTCATCTGCTCCTCATACGTCGCATACCTTGGTGAGTACTCTACTGGTACCTCAAAAAGAGGGGCAGAGGTGCAGGCCATGTCTGGGACCTCCTCTACACACCTATGGTTACCCCGACTCTCGGTTTCTCTTGGGGGGCTGGTGTAACTGATAGGATAGAACACATCAAGTCTTTCTTTAGGCTGTCCTATTGCGGGTATAAATCCAGCCATGTGCCAGTGAAAGGATTCACTCCCACTACTGTCACACCGCCTATTCTAGATGTGGGTGCCTGTGGTAATATGTTTGAGTTCTATATTGCCATTGCATTCTGTTGTGTAGGTGCTTGCATCTTCATCGGTACCTGCTGTGTCTGTATTGGAACTTGCTGTGTTTACATTGGCCTTCTTTGCTTTGCAGGTTGCATTTGTGGTGCTTATGTCTGATACTGCATGTGATCTTGGGAATAATATTCCGGTGGTTCTGCGCTATATCATGGAGGATATGTGTTCCCCCCTCTTGGATAAGCTGCTGTTTGTCGATTCTGTTGCATCTCTGCCCTGAATCTGCATACGCATGAAATGTGTCCCACCTTACCCCATGTCCAACTTTGCTGTGTCTGTCCCCCAAACCTAGGTTGTCCTTCATTAAATCCCCTTCCTGGGGAGACTGAAATCCGAACCCTTTGTCTCTGGGTGCACCTCTTCATACTCACTGACAATAATTATATTCTCCCTTACTGTTAGCTCCTTGTACCAGTGGTGCCCCTTGTGTAACAAACCCTTCCACTCTTGATGTCAATACTGCCCCTTCCACTGAGAACTTACAATTACTTCTGTGCTAATTTTGCTTCCTCCATCTTCCTGTCCTCCATTTTCTTTCTGGCTTTCTCTTGATTTAACCGACAGTGGTGAACTATGGCCAGTTGAATCCCTGTTCACGGTTTTACTTCCATCCCTACAATATGTTTCAATTGCCTCTGTACCATATCAGACAACCCCAGGCAAAGTATGCGAATAAAATGTATGTATTTGTCCCACGGTTCTCTTGTTTCTAGCCACCACTTTTCCTTAATCTCTTGAATATAGGCAGCAGCATCCCCATCATCATGCATCTTACCGGTCATAATTGCACTAATATCTGATAAATCAGGGTACTCAACCCTAAGTGCCATCCATAAATTCGCTCAGCAATTATTAAAGGGTGCTGCGTCATGATTGGTGTTCTGAGCTGTCACTCCAGGATAGCCCACCTGTTTCCAAAGGTCATCTGTCCGCTCTTCTAACATGGCGGTGAGCAATCTTTTCATGTTACCCACCGATAAAGTTAATCCCGCTGTCATTCTTTCTAATTCTTAAATCCATTTACCCGCCCCTGATGTCAATGATGTCAGCTTACAAATTAGATTGTTTTTGTTCATTTGTGGCCATGGAACATAGAGCAGTTGTCCCACTGCTTTCTCTAATAAAGGGAACTGTTTAAACCCTGCCTCTAATCCAGGTGCAGCCGCTCCATTTGTCTCTGTAACTGCATCTGTCATGCTTATTTTTTTTCGCTCTGGTAAATTCCTCAACCTATTTATGTAAGGAACTGCTTCTTCTAAGCTGCTTGATCGCATGTTTAGGCATTTGGGCAATTCAATGGGTTCTGCCTTCTCCTTTCTGGTTCCTCTAAATCTAACGTGCTGTCTCTTTCCCTGTCCTCATGCTGGTAGAAGGGGCTTGCTCAGCCTCCTCTTCATCTTCCTCTCTCTCCTCAACTCTAAAGATCACATATCACTTTCATCTCCTTCAGCATCCTCCCTGTCCTCAAAATCTATCCTTTTGAGGGAACTTGTTATATATATCCCACTCATCAGGTCTTCCAGTACATTCCTTCCCCCATCTTGTGCAGACCCTCTTCTGTTTCCCATTGTACTACTTACGCCATCCCTCTTACTTCTGTTCAACTTGCCAATCCTCCTTTTCATGGCTTCTGCCTCTACTTCATGTGGAAGCGTATGATTTTTAAATAGCTCATCCACTTCCTTGCGGCATCTTTCTAAACTCCTTTCTCTCAGTTCTTGTCTTTTTACTTTCTCTCTCTTTCTATATCTGGGAGTGTACATCCCCTGATAATCTCATCTATTTCTCTTTGTCATATTTCTTTTATTCTTTCCATCTCTAATTGTTTCTCCCTGTTCCTTTCTTCCGCTTTTTCCTTTGCATGTCTCGCTGCTGTTTCCTTTCCTTTTCTTCCTCTCGCCTTTTCTCCTATTCTCTGTCTGCCTCCCATTTCTTTTCTCTCTCATTTTCTCTTTCATACGCTCTTTCCCATTCTCTTTCTTCTCTTTCTCTTTCCCTTTTTTCCTGTTCCCTTTTCTCTTCTTCTATCTCCTGCTTTCCTCTAACTTCCCTTTCTCTTTCTTTAAAATCGTCCATGCCTTTTTCCATCTATTGTGAGCTTTGTTATCCTACCCATTCAATCAGAGCACTCATCATCTCCGCCCTATTGTCCTGTCTCTCTTTGTGTCTCTCGAGCTCTTCCTCCGCCTCTGTCAATTTTTCCTGCAACTCTCAGCATTCGTTATATTCATCATGTGTGGACACTGGTCCCTGTTTACTTATTTTGTCCTTATTTATGACATCTTCACTGCTATACTCGGGGAGCGCATAAGTGGGGTTAGTGTATCCTGCCGCTGCTTTTAATTCTCATAATGGGTATAATCCCTGTGCTTTGGGGAATGGATCACTACTCTGTGGAGGGGGGGAGGAGCTGTGGGTTCTGTGTCCCCTGCGCCATGCTGGTTGATAATCCATACATTCTTTTATGGCTGATTCTCCTCTCCATACACTTTCCATAATTGCAGAATGGCTATCGATGCTGCAACTGTTTCCCTTTATATGCAGCATGTATATATGTTATATGTTGCAGTACTGACTTTGAGTGAGTACCCTCCTGCTGCCAAGGCATAAACATCTTGCCTGCAGTATCCTGTACCCTTTGGGCATAGGGCTTAAGGATTTTGTCTGTACCAGTGTAATGCTTTACATAGGTGATTAATGGGGGTATCTCTCATGATGATATGTCACAGTTAAGTTCACCAATACTTACCAAATCCCTATTTCAATTCTACCTCACTCTCCTTGAACTCTGGTTCACACTTTTCCCCCAACAATATTCTCCCTACTCCCAACACTTCAGCGTCTCTCCCCAAGACCACGCCTTCTGCATCACCCAAAGTCCCTGAGCGGCACCACAAACACTGCTCATGCACCAGACCACACCCTTTGGTCCACAACTCCACGTTCTCCACAATATACACCAATATGTGCTCCAAATTCACTTTTTGCAAAATCTAAACTATCGTACAACATACAGCTGGCGACAGCATTCACTACACAAATAAATACAATTCCCACCTCCTGGTGAGACTATCTTCTCTTTATCATTTATTACCTCGCAATGAGGTTTACTAAGCAGTCTTCCCTGGCCTTGGCAGAGGATATCTCATCACTATTACCTCATACTGAGGTTAACCGCAAAGTCTTTCTTGACCTTGTCAAGGGTCATCTCATCATCTTCATCTTAATTCCCTAATATAAAAAACCTCCCTCCCCCTTTTTGTTTTGTTGCTTTACTTCAATTCAAGAAAATACCATCCCTCATCTCTAGGCCATGAGCCAGGGGGATTGCCCCTTGTGGTTAACCTTGTGTGGCATCTCGTGTCTGGGAATATACGCAATGAGTGAGGCAGGTGTCCTATCTGTGATCTAATTAATAGACACTGTTTTTCAATTATGGGTCATGTGTGAGAGGACCGCATTTGGAATTATTTCACCTTGGATTTGAGACTATTTCAGCTAATATTAATACAGATGTTATGTTCTCCTCAACCGCTAAGACTTCCCTGAGCTTATTCTTCATAGAGTTTTCTGACTTATAATTACCCTCCACCTGGCTCACAGTGGTCAGTTGTACTTTTCCATACTTTAATTAATTTGTGAGAATTCCATTTGCGTTCTGGGAATACTTATCTCATGACATTTCTGTGGTAGATACTAATCAAATAACAGTTAAAGAGAACAAAGCCCTCAAGTCACTGCTCTGCATTCCCTGGTCCTTAGCACCAGTTTTGGCTAGAGAGGAGCTGGGGTTAATGGTTATTAATGATATCTTTGCATTAAAGACTTGCCTGTTTTAGGATTTGGGAAGAGCCAGGCGCTTCAATCTACAAAACCCATCCCCTGGAAATTAAAGTACTGAAGGGTAGGGGCCTCCTTCCCTGGTTGGCACACATGGAATCCTGGCTTCTGAGACTTGGCTTAAATTCTTCTTGGGAGTACCCATTTTGTATTAATAAAGAAGATGTGTGATGTGTTAAAACTGAAAGTGTTTATGGAGAGTGGATTGAGGCTGAGTCACTAATGGTTGGCAATGGAAATGCTAGGGTGCAAGCATATTTTAATACTAAGATTTCTGGACACCTGGAAATCTGCTTCGATGAGGTTATCCCACCCCTCCCATATGATGAGGGAACTCTATATTAGGCTGGAATTTGGGAGTTTGCCAGGATTAGTGCAAACTGGCAAATGGAGGGGCTTGGGTGTGTGCTAATGCTCCCCCTGCAAAGGTTTCAAAGCCTAAGTGTCTGATATTCATTTCCTGTGTCCATGTCCTGCCTATTGGAATTAAGATCAAGATGTATAAAACAATTGCTTTTAGAGGATTTTACTTGGCATGCTCAAAGGTTCCTGCTATTTGCTCAATGTATGGCTTCTCCCCAAGAGACGTTTGCATTGGCTAGCTGTCTTTGGCGTGCTTGGAGTGTAAAGTAGAAAACCAGTGAGACCCTTGCTCTTTGTAGGGCTCAGTAGAAATGCATCATCTTTTAAGTCATGTACTCATTGTGTTCTATTTATGACTGTTTTAAATGTGATTTGATTTTTGTGGTAATGTTTTTACTTACTATATATTCTTCTATGGATATTTTCAAAATAAAGATTTGTTGTTGACTAAAGGTGGACTGAGAGAACCTTTAGCCACCTAAGTGCAAGAACAAACTATCGCCTATGTGAAATTTGTCATTTTTACTAAAGGAACCAAAAAGATGGGTATTCCTAATGCCACACACATCATTGTGCACGGAGAAGGGCTATCAGCAATACATGTCCATGTGCTGGCTGATAAATGTATCTTATTTTTATTTTCAAGTATTTCTTAAGGTGTCTCTAACATAAAGACATGAGGCACTTTACAAGGATATCATAAAATAAAAATTAAAACATAAGAATTAGAAGAAAAATGCAATGTAAATTAAAAAAAAATCCAGATATCATAAAACACACTAAAAACTCAACTACTTTGAAAGGATGAATTTGTAGAGCTTTCGGAAGGCTTAGTAGGAATGAAAGCAATGTCATTTCACCTTGCAAGGCATTCCAGGCCGGTAGAGCAGCATCAGAAAATGCTTGCTTACAAATTTGCTGTGTTTAAATGTAGGTATTTCTAGCATTTCTTGCCTAATAAAAGTGCATATATGCAAGAGAACATATGACTTGAAGAGAATCCGGAAATTAAAAGGAAGCCAGTGCAAATGATAGAAAATGGTATGATAGGATAAAGTTTCCAGGCAACCAATAATCAATCGAGCCACTGTTTGCAAAACAGATTTCATTAGTGCTAGTGTTGAACTTGGCAAACCAGAAAGCAAAGCATTTGGCCATCTACACTAGAAATACCCAGACCATGAAGCACAGATTGAACATTAGAGACAGTTAGGAATGGTTTTATAAGCCTCAATAATGTTGAAGAGTAGAATAATAAGATATTGTATCAATGTGGTGGTGGAAGTTCTAGCAGAATGAAGGATATAACCTAAAGAATGAAACAATCAAACCAAAGTAAGTGACATTACAAGCTCTCTTGGAATGTCACTTACTTTGGTTTGATTGTTTACGTATGATAGAAAATCGGATGTCTTTACATTCTTTATGGTTACAACCTTTAATGTTTCTATTGATTTGTTACCTGCGCAATTGATCCACTTGCCCAGACATGGCTTGGGATTCTATCCTCTGGATCAGAGGCACAAATAGGGGTATTTTCATCAGAATTACTGCAGGGGTAATTGTGCCATGGTAATTGCACCAAAAATGGCTGGAAAGTCATCGGATTTACCTCTAGCTCATAGCTGGAGGTGAATCCTCCAACTTTCCGTCTAACTCGTAGTTGAGTGGTGCAGTAATGTGGCAGTAACGCTATTACCGCCACATTTCTACTGCAGCGCTCAACTCGTGGTGAGGCCCTTTCCTTCAGACAGTTTGAGGCCAAAGGAATCTTACTTGCTACAAAGGTTTTCTTGGCTCAAGAATTGCTGCTTTCTATCATAAATTGTGTTCCTTTAAGAGCTTTTTGAGAACAAAATCCATTGAATGACCCCATTTGCATTTGATTTTCCAAATATTAGATTTTAGCTTTCTGACTAAAGTAGAATATCAAGGATTCAAACATCTTCTAGTTACCTTACTATCAATATGATTGACTATATTTTCAGAAATAGAAAACAATGTATACCTTCTGAAAGGCATTAGGGATGCTTTTGGGACATCCTGACCTTCATGGTCTTCAAAAGGTGCTCTGCACATAAAACCTATCAAAGACAGCAAAGGTCTCTTACTCCTCTGGGATTCCCTGCTCACCATCACTTAATCCCCTGTTGCCGGCCAGGAGACACTCCCATGCAGAGCATAAACAACACTGACCCTTTAAGCGCATCTCAATTGGTCAGGCTCTTGCCACAAAAAAAGTTTTTATTTTCCCCGAGGCATACCGGGCAAGAAAAAGCCCTGGCATACCGAAATTTAATGAAAACACAGTTGATATACTGGTTACGGTCACAGCTGGCTCTGGGAGTGGTGTGGCTCTGATGCAGATGCTGGGTGCTGTCGGGAGTGCACAGATGAACATGAAGATCAAATTCAAGTTGGTCAATGGGCTTTTTCAAGCTATGGTCTGCCTGCCTAACCGAATGCTTAACTCCCCATGAGACACTTGTGGTTCAAATAACTGAATAATAGCAAACTAATCCTGCGTCCGGGTCAATTATTACATATTGGTGCAAACACTCAAACAATTCCCAACATGGGAGTTAAACATAGAGTATAAAAGTCTGGAACAAACAAAAGTAGTGTGGGTGTCTGGAGAGGGAGATTGTAGCAAGAGTTTGGAGTGAGTTTCCGTGCTGGTGGGGTTGTAAAGTGAGCTTTGAATGAAGGGAAGATAGTTATTAGGGTGAGGTTAAGGAATATCAGTAGAAGATTTCTGTTGGGTGTCAGTAGGAGGAAGTTAAGGAACATCAGGAGGAGGTTGGAGTTGAGTGTCAGGGGGTGGAGGATTAGGAACATCATTTAGAGGTGGTAATTGAGTACCAGGAGGTGGTTGGAGAACTTTAGGGGGGGTTTGAGTAGAATGGCAGTAGGTGATTGGAGAACATAAGAGGGGCGCAAGTAGATTGACAGAAGAACATTTGTGTTGGTCACCATGAGATTAGGCCGAAACACGTGTCTGGGGTTGCTCTTGGTACTCTCGTTCAGGGGAGAATTGCACGCATTTCGGTGCTGGACTGCTTAAGTGGGTGGGACCAGACTGGTATGCAGTTTTTCTCCTCTGTGAAAAGTACGGTGAGCTAAACTGTGGTTGTAGACCCTCCTGAGTGGGCACCTTCCCACAGAACAGGTTATTTGGCTGCGCTCGTTCTTGGTAGTGGGGCTCCCAGAACTATCTTTGAATTTTTAGGAACTTCGGGTTTCACTCTAAGTTACCCAGAGTAATCCAGACGTGGACCACTTGCTCTTTGTGCTTATAGAGGCACAGCTTCACCTCACCGATGAGGCCCGACTAGGCCGAAACACGTGTCTAGGGTTGCTGTTGGTGCTCTTGTACAGAGAAGAATTGCCTAGCATTTCGGTGCTGGACTGCCTACGTAGGTGGGAACAGACTGATATGCAGCTTTTCTCCTCTGTGAAAAGTACAGTGGGCTAAAATGTGGTAGTTGACCCTCCCGAGTGGGCACCTTTCCACAGAATGAGTTATTAAACTTTGTTCCTTCTCAGGGAATCGTACCAGTAATGCGACCATGTAAGATCACCTGGTACAAAAAAGTTGCCTTTGTGCATTAAAGAAATGCCAACCCCCATTACTGCGACTAATGGAAGCAGGGAGTGCGGTGGTGATCCCCGCTCCTCTTAGTCGTGCCAATGTGGGTCAGGGGTTGCGCCATTGTCCCCCGCTTCTGTTAAATGGAGAGCAGGGGACAAGAAAGTTTACAGAAAAAAAAAGAAAAAAAGGGACCGTGCGGCGCCAGCGCCGACCCACGTAAGTGTGTGGGAACTGATGCCGCAGGGATCGAGGGAAGTTGGCAGCACACTTCTGAGTGTGCCACCGTCAAGGTAAGTTGCCAGGAGGGTGAGGGGCATGGGCTTAGGGGGATGCGGGCCACAGTGGTCTATCTTATCACTCCACTGCACCGTACTGGTCATTGACATTTTAGTCGGCAGAATTAGGGGCGGAGCAGTGATCACATAGATTCCATTCTCAGTAGAGGGGATCCCAGACCTTTTTTTGGATAACATAAATGATGTCATCAGTAACTGCATCAGTCTGCTCGTGTACTGCTCAGTGGGGAAGCTCAGAGTTAAGTTGGCATATCTTCCATTTATTTGACTGAATTTCAAAGATTTGGTTGCCTTGAATTAATTACATTTTTCTGTCGCTTAACTAACGATGTTTCACCAAATTATATAAAAAGAGGTATAAAACACTTCATATAGTTGTGCTAGTGACACCATAGTTCAGATTACATCAATCCTGTAGCTATAGGGAGTGTTTGGAAGTAGTGAGTAAGTAGTACAGCAGTAGAGGCGAAGTAGTGGTGTAGGTTTTGTTAGGTTCAACTAGAAGTTTAGGGACTGAAGTGATCATCTGGTTTTTTTATGGGAAACTGGTGGGAATTTTCAGAATGCAGAGAATCAATCAGGGTTGTGCATAGGTGAACGCAACAGCGGAGTGCAGGAGATCCGTTTGTACTGGGGTAGAGAAGGTGCAGGTCTGCAGTGGCTGTGCAGTGAATTTGTTCAGTCAGCATGGCAGGCTCTACAGGTTTTGAGCTAAAACACTTTGCATCAGTCTAGTACATGTTCGTATTGCCATTTTGTTTCTTTTATTATAAAACAGCCTAATTTAAGGCTTTTTTTATAAAATCAACAGTAACATTCCAGTGAAACACTATCATACTGAAATCATCAGAACGCATTTTATGTATCGCAATAATTAAAATCGTTTAGCTTCTGTCACTCAAGGGCAGTGATGCCAATCCTGCTTAAACATCCCTGGACAGGACAGCCAGGCGATATACCAATGAAACGTCATTGCCTTCTAAGAAGCGCTGCTAGAGTTCATCTTCATCATCCTGTAGGCACCTCCCTATGGCTAACAATGCCCTTCTTTGGGTTCCTTTTGAAAAACTGACAGACTCAATAGAACCGCTCCAGCATAGACGTCACGTACAGTGAGCTGTGGGTATGCCCATACGTGCCCCCATTGTATCCAAGGTCTCCACCACGTTAAATTTGATCCGTATATATTCCTCTCGAATGTTTTGGTTAGGGAACTCTTGCACATAGGTTCCGATGGAAGGAGGGTTGCTGTTTGCATTGATACCATCAGTACTCTACCTTTAACCGCTAGGTCCACCCATGTCGATTCGCTATCCATCTTGTTGACATTTGTTTTCAACAAAAGTTAACATTTTTGTGGCGATAGTGACAGGGAATTAGTTGTTAACTTCTCTTCCAATCTGGCACCGGCTCCCCACATTCTGTCACAGGCACGTGGGATTTGATCAGCTACTGCATTCTTGCTGGTAGGCACCAGTGCTTTTTTCCACCCATCACTTTATGCTGATGTTAGCCTTTTATAGTAAGTGGTCTGTTGCTTGATTAGTGCTGAGTTTGCAGATTCTAGGTTGAGCTTGTATCAAATTAATTCTATTGGTGTAGAAGGTGACAGATGAACGAAGGATCTGATGCAAGCATTCTCCATTTTTATTTTAGCATTTTATGATATGATATGATATGATAGTTTATTTATATAGCGCCTATACACAATGTGTTTCAAAGCACTTCAAGGCAAGGGAGGGACAAGGGAAAATACAACGACATTCTTACAGGCCATGAACAGTAAGGATGTGAAATTAACTATTGTACTCGGCCTGACGACATTTCAGATAGTGCAAGAGCTAATACATAGATAAGGAAGGGAGGGCGAGAGTGGGAAAGAAATGGAAACAGACAGGCGTCTACCGTACTAGGCCTGACGACATTTCTAGTAGAGCCGGAGAAAAACAAAAGGTGAGGGAGAGGGGTGCAGAAAGGGAGGGGAGGAACAAAAACGAGCGACTATCGTACTAGGCCTGACAACGTTTCAGATGGTGCTGGAGGGAGGGGGAACAGTAAGGGGATGGGGGAGCAACAGACGAGGTTGCTATCTTACTAGGTCCAGGGACAATTCTGAAGAGTAGGTGCATTGAAGAAAGTAAGGGGAGGAGATAGGAAAAGGGAGGGGAGGAGAGAACAGAGAGTAAGCAGTCAAAAAGAGTGGAGAAGCAAGAGGGGAGAGCGAATACAATTGCAGAAGTCAGTAGTAACACATAATGTTGCAAGCCAGGATACAAGATGAAGATGGGAACAGCATGATTCAGGGCCACCATGAGTACAAGATGCAAAGGTAGTCCAGCATGAGAGTTGAGAAAGGGTGACGCACCGTGAATCAAGGAAGTCCATAAAAGTAAAATCCAGCATTGGCCACAAGACAGTGATGGTGAAACCAGAATGTATCAGGACAGACTCCTGTGTGCGGGAAGGGAGGGGGGCACAAGGGAAAAACACAGGTGGGACCAGAGAGGGTGGGGATGGCCTGTGGGGACACGCTTTTTCCAGCCCCATACCATGCCACCATACAACAATTTGGGGAGCATCTTCATAAGATAGATGGTCCTGATGGCTGTAAGGGAATAGCCAGCGTGCTGATTCATAAATGTGTTAAGTGCCCCTTGTTGCTGTTATAGTTCTTTCTCCAGCCGGCGAATGTGTGCAATCCAGTTTAAACTGTTATCGCAAATCACTTTCAAATATTTGTATTAATTCACTTCTCTGATGAGTGCATCGTTCAAGCTCCACCTATACTTGTTCTTATTGACAAGCTCTTATATATTTGCAATTTGGTCCAAGAAAAGACATAAATGGGCATCATTATGAGTTTGGTGGTAGCTCGGCGATAATACCACCAAGTTACTATCAAATGGTATTACCGTAAATGCCCCTTGGTCGGGTGTTATTACCAGAAGGTCCGGTTTGGTGGTGTAAATCCCCATTGCATGCAAACCACAGGACGCCATTGGTGATTTTTAGCGGTATTACCACCAGTGGAATTACTCAGTGGTAATTCCACTCATTTCTGTAGGTAAAGTGGAGGTATCCAGTATCCGTCCAGTCTGACCTATAGCTTCAAACAGATGATTAAGTATCTCTGCCCATCTATCCTGGTTTAGTTTAATCAGGGCAAGACATATCCCATCTGGCCCTGGTGCACAAGATCCCTTACCGTGGAAAATTAATTGAACAATTTCTAGAAAATTGTATCACCAATTGGCTGAAGCCTAAGGTCCCACCCAGTCAGTGTTGGGCTCCTTGTCGAGGAATTCTTAATATGCCTTACCCCTCCTCCACTGATGTTCTGACGGTCTCAGTGCGTCGATTCTCCTTGGAGCCGATAATTTTCCAGAAATTTTGTACGACATTCATTTTGGTTGCCCTCATCAGAGTTCTCCAGTTCTTCAATTTCTCATCTCTTCTAAATTTGTGTAGACAGATACGATACATACTTTCAATGTTTAGCAATACTTACAGGATCCTTCACATACTTAAGTGCCCTACATAGATCATTTCTTAGCTTCCGTTTCTTATCCCTGATCTGGATGCAGAAATGATGTTTATTGGTGTTAGTCTGATTCATAGTCCTTATTCTCACATTATGGTGGTCAGAAGGTGTTGCTAAGCATCTTTGCAATCATACTCTGATACTCCCTACAGTAGCTATAGTACATTTGCTCTGGAATCTCTGCGGACACTGTAATCGCCAAGCCCTAGGTCAGTGATGCATTACTGGGGATGCAAAGAAATTAGACGCTTTCTCTAAATTGTGTGGTTGCCAACTCACCCTGTAAGTTCCAGTGTTATGTTCCACCTACCTGTCCAATAGGATCCTCCAGAACTGGCTCTTTATCTCTGACAAAGCAACTTATTGTTAAAGGTGAGTGATCGCTTTCTTCTAAATTCCCAATTTCAAAAGAGGCTACCAGGTTATAAAAGCGAGATTGCAAAAAGCAATAATCAATAGTGGTGGCACTGTTCTTAGTGACCCTTGTATATTCTCCTGGGATCCTTCCAGCAGACCGGCCATTGAGAACCCATATTTTAATAAGTAGTCATGCCACTTGACCCATTTGGCATTATGCTTCTTTTGTTTTGGATGTGCCTTCAGAATACCTAGGGCGCTTTCCTTTTCCAATTCCTGGTAAATAGGTAATTTGGCATTGATGTCTCCCATAATTAGTATGGGTATATTTTAGGTGAGAATTTTGTTTTAACTTCTCTAAACTGCATCATGATTGCATGTGAGTGCTCCAGGCCCAGCGGGTCTTAATGGCTACGGCTTCCTCAAACTCACCCAGCCAATGTCCTTTGACCAAAGCCACTTATAGGTTAGGCAAGTTTGCAATGGTCTCAAGTGACAGATGAATTTTTGCGCTAATCAGCAGTCCTCGCTTAGGTCTTCCAAGAACCTGGCAGTCCCCAGGCTTTGGCAATGATTTCCCTTATCAAAATTTTGCGGGTTAACGGCCCATGTATCCTGTAGTATAATTAGATAAAAGTTCTCAATTCATTCCCAAAGACTTTTCATTTCCAGATAATTGAGTGTTCCATGAGAGCACTCTAATCAAAATTCTCGTTTGCAGCACCTGGCCAGCCGGGACGGCACCACCTTTGCAGGCACAGCAGACTTGTTCATTCTAGTTCCTGTATAGTAGGAAGTTCTCATCCCATTGCTTACCACTTTCACTACTAGCTTATCTTCATGACTGTCCGTATGGATTGCATTATGTTCCAGGCGATGTATAGCCATATGATGTCGTGGGAGCTCTTGCTCCGCCTGGCTACAAACGTAGCCCATATTATGGAATTCACTGCAATGCAGCTGAACCATATTTTTGACAGATTCCGAATAGAAATAGACAATTGATTCTGCCAAATTCTCGTCTTCTAAGTGCTGAATTTATCCTGATGTCGCCAGAAATTCATTTCAGACCAAAGACTGTATATATTACATTAAAAAAGATCCTTAAAAGCAGAGCTTACTTGCATTACAGGTACAATGCCTGCCTTCAATAGCCACTTAACTAAAACCATGCAAAACAGACATGCATAGGCAGATCCAGGAACTTCATTAAGATGATATACAACCATTAATACACATTTAAGCAGGCTACAACTAAACAAAAACTCCCTCAACCTGCAGAGCTAAGTTCTGGCCTAATGGCCTAATAGCCAGGCTTTTACTTTCGGATTCTGCTGCCTGTCATTCTATTAAATAACTATTTAAGGTACAATTTACTGACACTTCAGAGTAGGCTGCCATGATCCCCAAGTACTTTGAAAATTGTAACCTTGAGCCACAGTCAAAGAAGATTTAAGTAGTTAAAACCTTTAATGAAATAGTTTCCTATGACATCATGTTTAGGTACAACATCAGGGATCGAAATTGAGATTGGATAAGCAGGAGCTAAAAGCAGCTCCTGGGTATCCAGCATTAGCCAAGGACCAGGAGCTATCACTGGGGAACAAGGAGCTAGTATATAGCCTTCCGCAAATATAACTTCCACATAAGATGTAAACAGAATTTTGTGCCCTAATGTATATTTATAGATTGCACAGAGTTACATTTACATAGGTGTGTTTGTTCGGCCTGGGGAGCCAAAAGTTGCTCCTTGTAGCTGTTGGTTATAAGCTAATCAGGCTCTTCCAAACTACAAGCAGGAGCTAAATAGCTTCCAGCTCCCCTCAACTTCGAACCCTGCAACATAGACACGGAAAACGAAATGTCCTCTTGATGGTGGTACCCATGGGTCGTTATGACTTCTATCTATGGAATCCATTTACATTTGTAGTGATTGATTTGTCAATATGGCGGATTTCCAAGTTTTCCAGTTATATGGACTTGATTGAAATAAGAATCTGTTAAATTATACTATTTTACAATTATACCAAACTGTGCTAAGCATGATAATGTAAATTGCATTGATACTACAGTGCATGTGAAGCCTTTTCAAGATACACTCCTCGAGTTTTACAATTAGTTTTAATTCTTCTTTTGAGTTGTTGCACTCTGCTGTAATGTATTTTCATAACAATGGCTACACATGCCCAACGTGGCAGAGCATGGAGCATTTGCTTTGGAAAACAATCTGTGAATAGTAAAAGTTAGACATTAGGCCTTTGCATGGTTCTTCTATCTCTTTACTTTCCTCAGAAAATAAAATAAAAAATAAAAATGTTGCTTGAACACACATCGCTTTTGTGGCTTGCATTGAAAACAGGTCAACCCTATCATGCAATCTAAAAGGTTCAAATGCTGTTCTGTATATTGCCAATTGTGCTTGAGAAGAGAATGTGTCCAGGCCAATAGATGTGAATGCATGTTTGTGTAATGCAGCCCTGTCAAATTCAATCGGAATGTCCCCATGTTTCCAGCTGCTGCAAGAGGTTTACATCACCAGAAGACAGAACCCATCGCACCTGCTTATGCAGTAACTTTACATAAATCACGAAGATTGGGTTTAGATACAGACTTGATTGACATTAGACTCAAAGTCGTTATTAATGGAATGAGCTATGCAGCCTTATCCATGGAATGCACAGTCCAAGGTTTGTACACACTTAATGTTGACGTCTCAAAAATATCTGTCCACATACCAATCATAAACAAGTGTAGCAAAGTATGCTCTCTATAAGCTCACGTATACCTCCAATTGACATCCACCAAAAAACAATTAGAGCACAGGAAACACAAATAAAGGCTAGACAAAACACAACCGCAGATCATATTAATATCCCTACTAACGAAAAAAGACATTGGTAATGGAAAGCTGTAGACATTGGGGACTGGGGACTGCTACCTGCAGTGCAACGCTTACTCTAACAGTGATGTATGCAGAATCCCCCAGGACAAGGATCGCAACCCAGCATCCTATGTTCCATGTTACCAGCCCACAAAAGCAACTCTGCAAACCACATACAATCTTTGACAGTTACCAAGTGCCTGTGAATGACCGGTATGCAAGCGTCATTCGCAAAGAGCCCCGTGTGCCGATGTCGTGCAGCCTCGAAATAATTAATTAACAGATCAGCAACACAGACAGTCACACAAGTAGGGGATCCCAGCAGCACTACAGATCAGTGGAACCGACCTGGCGTCGTGTGGCCATGTCTGGAGAACCCAGTGACACAAGGATGGTGAGCTAGTCTTATATATTTCTCAGTGGATGGAGCCGTGCCACTCTCTGAAGCATAATTGGAAGCATATGCAAGAATTGTATTGCTTACATGTAACGTCTACATGTCATTTCCAAGCAGAAATCCTGCTCCCACGTTCCAGTGCTGAGTTATGGTGCCAATTGCATATAAAAGAAAGACACATGCGAGAGTTCGGCGATTGTTGGCAAACACAGAGAGGGGCTAGAGAGGAATACAGACGCAAGAGGAGGGAGAGGATGGAGTAGTGCGAGTGAGAAAGACAGCAGAGATGAGGAGGAGAAAAACCAAGAGAAAGAGTGGGGAGAGGTGATGGAGCGCAATCTGCCGCATGACGAAAGAGAGAAGGAGGAGAGCAAGCTCTGGACAGAGAGAGGAGAAGCAGAAACATCTGAGGAGTAACGAAAGATAGGAGGAAGAGGAAAACACCTCTATGTAGCGGAAGAAGAGGAAGAGGTGAAACACTATGGGGGAGAGGATGAAGAGGAGGTGGAACGGCAACACAGAGAAAAGTGGAAGGTTGGAGCAGGGAGAGGGAAAGAGAGACAGCAGAAGGAGGAGAGTGCATATGAAAAGGTCTGCTAGAGAGCAGGGATGATGAAGGCAAAGGTAGCTGTTTCAAGATTTGTGCCATGCAGATTACGGATGGAGGAGGTGGTCACGGAATGGCCAGAGACAAGTGATACCCTAAAATAAGGGAAGTCAAATTGCAACCACTGCCTGAGAATCACAAGGGCCCAAGATAACCTGCCATTAATGGTAAAGAAGAATGTTTCTTGCCATGTGCAACAGTTCAGGAATAATCTGAATCCTTTCCCCCGTCATATCTGGTGGGGTAGTACCTGATAAGAGAGTCCAGGAGGACCAATGCAACATCCTGACAAATCTGACACCAATCCAAAAACAAAAACGACCAAGAGAGGAAGGTGATCGGGATGCAGCACAATAGCAGAAATTCTGTGACTCTTTGAATCATAAAGGATGAGGCTGTGACCTAGTATATAAGGAGGAACTGATAACTACTGTCCCGTTGGGTTTTTGTTGGGATAACCCCTTGTATAAGTATTTATTCAGAAGTATAATAAACAAGTGAGTTACCTTAAACTGGCCTAGAGCTGTCTGTTGATTCCCGAGTCATGACACACTGCACAAGATATGCAATATAAACAGACCCCTGACAATGCAATGCACTTACAAAACAGTCTGCCTGCCCTTATGAACTATACAGGAGACAGAACAGAGCTCAAGTCCAGGGTACACGCGGGTGGACTTGATATGCTAATTTCTGGTGATGCCACATTCAATTGGTGTGTTAATGAGCCCCATTGCCCCCACTTTTATTTTTTGGACTTGACACCGGAAGCAGGATGCTGTATTTATCGCAAAGACGATTGGTACAATCGCACTGCACGTGTGCCCCAAACTTCTTTAACGAAAACAGAAAACACGTGTTTCGAGCTCAGCTCTTCTTCTAAGGCTTGTGATCCCTTGTATACTGAGTCCAAACAAATTGAATCCAAATTCTGGTGCATTCACTGATCACATATCATACAGTACACCACCATATATCTCCTCACTATTGCGGCTTTTGCGCGTTATGAGTTAGAAGCCGAAAGGTCTTTTTCAACAGTGAGTTTTTGTGCCGCAATTGGGAGGAGATATATGGTGGTGTCTTGTATGATATGTGATTGGTGAATGCACCAGAATTTGGATTCAATTAGTTTGGACTCAGTATACAATGGATCACAAGCCTTAGAAGAAGAGTTGAGCTCGAAACACGTGTCGGGTGAGGCAAAAATTGAATTTTTCTGTTTTCATTAAATAAGTTTAGGACACAAGTGCAGTGTGATTGTATCAATTGCTTTCCTCTTTCTAATTGCTGGAGACCTGGGCAGAGGCACCACGACCAGATATTTTCATCCGCTGCAAACTTGTCACTTTTGATTTTTTGATCAGGTTTTGAATTCTGTATAGCTGATGTCACTGTGTACAAGCGCTGGGGTTTCCAGTCTTTTTCTGCTCTGTTGATATCATTTATCTCATTGACACTTTGAGGAACGTAGTAATCATATGACAAATTCCTGACAAAGGAAAACTGTTTCTATATGCTGCACTGGTAACTTCACATTTTCCTGAACAGAAAGTCAGCAATGAAGGTTGCGATTAGAAAGAGGACTTTAAAAACACAGTCTGTTCTCTCGTGCTATGACGCAGATCCAGAAGAGCACAGAGCATTGTAAATGAAGAAGTGTGAGAGAGTTGGTGGGGGGATAGTAGGGAGGCAGTGGCTCAGAGCAATGGGGCTTACAGGGCTGAAACTTTGTCTGGGGTCATTGGGGAGAGTTGACCGGGAAGGCAGTAAAAGGGGGAATAGGTTATTTTGGCGGGCATTCCCTCTGATATTGGGGGAAGATTGTCGGACAGAGACAGTCGGTTGAGTTGAACTGTTCCATAGGAGACAACTGCTGTGCAAATATAACAGTACAGTTCATCTACAAATTCAGTCTTTCATTCAACAAATCCAAAGAGCCAAACAAAGCAAAGTCACTGCACCCTTCAAAACTTTAATCACACAGATAAAGCAACATTCACCAAATTCACATGCAAGAATTTCAATACTCAGTGATATTGACAATAATCACAAGTAACAATGTTTTTCAAATGTTGAACAACAGGATTGTTATGAATTATTGTTGTTTATCTAAACTCCTGTACAGACTCCAACAAGTTTAATCAAACTATCTCTTAATAGATGTTAATTACACTTATGAAAAAGAAGGCCACTCTTCTCATAGAACTAAAAATGAACACATGCAAAATGAAAATGTCCATATTCCATATGTTTGAAAAATTCCAAAGAAATCTTCTAACTGTGAAATCAAAAGAAAGTTATTAAGTAACACTACATATGGATTGCCTAACTCTCATACTCCTAACCTTTAGAGCTCTTGGTGTAAAAATACATACTTTCACCACCATGTACATAGTCAAGTATCCCTCTTAGGGGTGAACCCTTACACACAAACAATCATATATCATCATGGCAATTCAACAACCAATGTATATTATGAAGTGCATACTCTAAGAAATATTTGGTATGAATGCAATGATGCTCAAAATTTAAATCTAAGAGAGACTTCTCTGTCATTTTTTTTACATAATACTATTAAAAGGAACATTACCAAAATTCAAAAATCCTACAGTGAGTAGTATTCAGTCGACTCACTGAGTTGCTTGATACTCAACCCCCGGTACCCTCTTCAATCTGGCATCCGACCTTTGCATTTTTCTGCACATAATAGAACCACTCATCTATTCTTATTCTTCTCAATCTATCTGCTGCCTTTGATACTGTCAACCATTCTGACCTTCTCTCTACTTTATCTCTCCATGGCATCAGAGATTAGCCCCTTGCTTGGGTTGCTTCATACATTGATCCTAGTCACTTTTTATCTTACTGTTATAGTTCCTCAGGAGTCAGTCCTTGGTCCAGTTCTGTTCACTCTTTATACTTCGGCTCTTTGCACCCTGATCTCCTATCAAGTGTTTGCAGATTACACTAAGATCGTCTTCTCCTTTCCCTCCGTATGCAATGAGCTGTTGTAAAAAATGTCAATCTGTCTCTATGCCAATCAGTATTGGATGGCGTCTCACTTGCTCATGCTCAACTCCACTTAGACTGAAGTTCTCCACTTCCCAGCCACACAGACTGTGGGCCCGATTCATGGAGCCCTTTCCTATAGGATTGCGCCATTATGAAATGTTTATGTGAATCAGGCCGTATGTCTTCCTCGCCCCCTCTTTTTCTCTTCTCTTCTCTTCCGACTACCTTTGGTACTCTGCTTCAGCTCGTGACATTGATGTCATCTTCGACCCATCTCACAACTTCTCACTCTTCATCTCCAAATCTTCACTGCAGCCAGGGTCAACATCCTTAATACTCAGAAAAATCTGTCATCTACGTCCATTCAATACTGCTAAACAGCTAATCTCCTCAGTATTCCTTTCTAGATCTAACTACTGTAACAATCTCCTCCATGGCCTTCCTAACTATGCTTTTTTACCTGTGGACAAAGTCCTCAACTTCACAGTCTGCGCACTTTACAGCCTTTCTCGTTTTACCTCTACCTCCTATGCCTGTCGCTAGATTGGCTGGCTATCCATAAAACAAGGAGCTAAGTATAAACTTCTCCTCATCATCTTCAAAACTATCCATGGACTTGCCCCACTCTACATATCTGCTCATCTGATCTTTACTCTCCCCCTCACTGGTTATGATCACTCTCGGCTCACCTTGTTGTCACTACCGGTGCCCCCTGCGCTCCTTCTGGTTTCCAGTATCTACCCCTTCTCGATCATGAACACTGGAATGCTTTTCCTCCCACTCTCCATACTATTCCAACTGTACCACTATTTAAATCCAACCTCAAAGTCCTACTCCTTTCTGAAGAACCTGTTTCCTAGCACTCTACGTTACTCCATCACCTTGCTTCCCTATCTTCTTACCCTCACTGACAACCCTACAGCACCTTTCATATTTAATTTAGCACTTCTTTCACCATACTGTTCCTCTGTTATTCTGTCCTGTGCTCAACCCATGTTTCCACCTTGCTCTGCATATAAAGACACAATAGCCCCTTAAATTATGGTCTCTCGTGTGTGTGGCGTATATCCAAATCACTTAATTATATCAATTGGATTGTTTTAAAAAAACAACAAAACACTTTTTTTAAATTAAATCCAACAATTCAACAATACATTGCACTTAATAGATAACAATAATGTTTCTGCAAATGTTTCCATCATGTAGATGTAATTCTTTGAGTCATCTCTAAAAACCTAATATTCGGCCTCATTATAACATTGCTGGTATCCTGGCGGTAGAGTCACCGGGATACCGGCAAATGTTACCGTTTCTGGCACCCGCTTCGGTGGCTTTGCCGCCAGATTACGGGTGCCGGAGTGACAGTGTTAATTCCAATTCATGGAATCCCAAAGGACTTTATGAGGGGATTTTCCATCATTACCTGCACCAACAATACTGGCACCCGTAATTACTGTGTTGCTTGCCGGTAGGTTGCCTGTGTTAGCTGGAGGTAACGCAGGTGCCCCACTGGCATACCTGTAGTCAGCCAGTCTGGAAAAGTGCTGGTATTTGTGAATATTGGCACTTTTTTACTGGACCGGCTGACACAGAATGAGGCCCATTGTTTTCAATGGGGGTCATTATGAGTTTGGAGGTAGCCATGGCGCTATTAGCGCTATTAGCACCATGGCTGCCTCCAAACCCGGTCCAGGTCCGGTCTGGCTGAATGGGGACTTACTGGGATATTCCGACCTATGCGGACCCGGTAAGTCCCCATTCAGTTGACCATTTCCCATTCCCATTTGAGCCCCCATAGGGCTTAATGGGAATGGGGAAGGCACTAATAACGGGCCCACAATTGCGGTCAGACCAGCCGTTCTTGCTTGGACCCGCTAGGGGACCTCAGAATAGGGGGGTAAGGGTTTACCGGCACCGGCATCCTTACCGGTGCCGTAAACCTTTACCGCCCACCTCGTAATGACCCCCAATATATTGCTTCTGCCCTATTGACCAAATTAATTGCACTTTCACACATTCACTCATATGACCAATTATCCCACTCAAACATACTAATTCTACATGTTTCATTCCACACAACCTCATTAAAAAAAATTGAACTGAAATTCATCACGGAAAAGCTCTAACATAGAAATGCTCATTAATATAGCACTTTTTGTTCCCACTATGAACTCCAACAAGATACCATCTGTTATTATTTTATTAATAACTATAGCAATGGACTGTGCAATTTAGCTACATTAATTGCTGACAAAGTCTTACAACAGTTCTCTAGTGTCCATGTGGTCTATTCCGTGTGACACAGACTCTTAGGGCATTATCACAAGTCCGGCGGTAAACCAGCACAATTACGACTGGGCGCAAATAGCGTTACCGCCGGGTCGTGCGGCGCAATCAGCGCCATATCATAACCTGGCGTGAACGTGCCCCCGACACCGATGTTACCGCTATTTGTGCCCAGAGTTAATGGTTCCGGAATAAGGGCTACCGCCAAGGAAGCAGCGCTTATAGCACTACTGCCGACAAACCCGGCGCTATTAGCGCCAGCGGAAATTGCGTCATCACCGGAATGGAAAGTATTTCAGTGGCTATTTTGAAAAACACAATCCATTGAATATCTCCATTACCCACAGCCATCCGGTCGTGTTAAGCTGCAAATATGTCCCAGGAGAGGCTACGAGGAAAGGGGGCAGACCATTGCCTGAGAAAGTCTACATTTAGTGAGGGGGAGCTTGTGGTCCTCACAGATGAGGTAGTGGACAATTGTGAGGAGCTGTACAGAAGCAGGCAAAGGAAGACCAGTGGCCAGAGGTAGACAGCAATCTGGAACACCATCGCCCAGAAGGTCACAGCAGTTTCCAGTGTACCCGTGATGGTGAGGACTGCCGCAAGAGGTGGAACGACCTGAGGGTAAGGGGGCAGGGACTGCTGTCCCAACACCACCGTGAGTCCCTGGAGACAGGAGGAGGCACTGTCGAGCCACTGGTCCTCGCTGCCTGGGAGAAATGTAGTACAGTGCTGGACCTCGAGGGGATAGAGGGAGCCGGCAGTGTGGAGGCAGGAGCCAGCAGCCAGGAGGCAGGAGGTGAGTGACCACCCCCCCACAAATGCATGCACAAATGACAAACTGACACACAAAGCCCTAGTGGACAGTGACACAAGCCAGCAGACCCCAAAGCTGGGCATGCCGACAGGGCAGAGGTACGGGGAAGCACGTCAGCCACGCTCCACAGCAGCCATGGGGCATTGCACCAAGAACACCCCTGAGTGTCACATTAGTGGGAAGGGCAGGCAAGTGAACCAAACAAATGCCTATTGGTGCACACTGTGCCAGCAGGATTGAGGTGCGTGAGCGACCATGACACAGTTTAGCAGACACCCCAGCAAGAAGCTCTCCCAGTAGGTTTGCCCCATGAGAGCATGGTAGATAAGCCACAGGGAGGTACATGTCCTACACACAGACATTTGCAAATCACTGTGCACCAAACTACAGCCCTGCTGTCTGTGCATCATTGCCCCAAATAGCGATGACAGTGCCATGGAACAAGTCAAACCCCTAACCCAACCACGTGAGTGCCACCCGGGGAGGGGATGTATGGCCATGAAGGTCCACCAGCATGCATGTCAGACATAATCTGCCCCAGCATGGACACCCTGCCCTACCAAACACAGGCCAATGACCAACAAGCCATGTGTCCCATACCCATCACCACAAGCAACCCCATGACGGTAGTTCCTCATGCATCCTCCCATGGCCAACCATGCCCATTTGCCCAAATGTGTGGGATCACACTCTGTACCATTCCAATTGTGTCTTGCATGCCTACACACTTGGGGGAACCCTACCTGAGGGCATTTCCTAAGTCCCCTACAGACACTCACGCATTACCAGAGGCCTCGGAGGAGGAGGAGGTTGAAGGCCCATCAGGGAGTGGTGCTTCAAGGCCATCAAGGTCTGCCAACACCACCCCACAAAGGAGCACACAATCCTTGCCTAGGTGCATGGACCACCATGCAATGCCTGCAACTAGCAAGGCCAAGCCTGTAGTTGGCACTGCATGCCCTGCATGCCCTGCACCAACGTCATCAGCCACCAGGAGCAGGGCAGGCCAAGCTGCACCCACACCCACAGCCGTATGCATGGACACAGAGCCAACACCTGCTGCCAGGGCCACTGAGGAGCCACAGGGAGATACCAGCCCAGAGTCAACACCTGTCGATGGCCTACACTCCCCAGGAAGCCCTCCTCACCACCAGCGCATACCAGAGCCGGGTGTGGACACTCCATTTGATGGCTCACCTGCATTCAGCCCTGGCCCAGTGCAAATCCCCCCACCCAGACCGCGCAGGCTATCATGCAGCATGCTGCTGCAAAGGCTGGATGACATGGAGTGCAGGTAGCGAGAGAGGAGATTGGGCACACTCACTCTGCACACCTTCAGGCCATCAGGGAGAGTATCTAGGGACCCACCGGCAGGGTTGTGTGGGAAATGGGGCAGAACAGGGCCCAGATGAGTGCCAATGCATGCGCCCTAACACTGTATGCACAATGGGCCTCATTACAATAGTATTACCGGCGCTGTTGTTACCATGCCACCACATTATGAGTTCTGCTTGCCTGGTCAGACCAGGCGTGCAGAGCAGCACCCGCAAGCAGAGCAGGATGGTAGCAACATTACCGTTATGGCCCACTGCTACCATCCTCCCCATTCCCATTCCCCTATGGGGGCTCAAATGGGAATGGGGACGTACCGGTTCCGGGTCCTGTGCAAGGGGAATTACCGGGCCCGCCAAGGTCAGAAAGGCCTGGTTATTCCCCTTTCGCGGGACCCGGTGCCGGACCCGAGTTTGGGGGTAGACATGCCGGTATGAATGGCAAGGCTACGTCCAATCTCGTAATGAGGCCCGATGTGTCAGAGAAAAGACAGAGGATGTCTCAGCCCTAACGGAAGTCATCTGACAGGGCAAAGAGTTGCAATGGCAGCAGTACCTGGTGACAGGCTCTGTCACGTCCACCTCCATGACACCCACGGAGGGGTCAGAGCAGGGCACACTGCAATGACCGTCTCAGTGCCTTCTTTGCACAAAGTCACCAGGGGCCAGCAGGGGGGGCGGGGGTGAGGCCCAGACAGTGAATGACTCTGGGACACTGGCCACCATGAGTGGGCATGCTGGTGAGTCGATGGTGGGAGGATGGAGGGGGGATAGTGTGCTGATGAGTTGGTGGTGGGTGGGAGGATAGTGTGTTGGGGAATTGGTGGTTGGAGGGTCAAGAGGGATACTTGGGGTACTTTATTCCATAAAATAGGTATACATGTATCAATGCGAGGACATTCCTGATTGTGTCATTGTCGTGTTTATTGATTGGGGTCATGTCACACAGTGGTGCATGGCTTGTGCCACATGAAAGTGTCAAAATAAATTGTCTATCAGTCCATGGTGTGCCATTCTTCCATTCCTCATGTCATCTCTGGCAATGTGTGCATTTGTCTCTGCCACAGGCACTGCTTCCTCATCCTCTGGGAGTGGCATGTCCACGTCAGGGGGTAGCGGAACATTTCTTCTCAGGCAGATATTGTGCAACATAGTACACAAAAGCACAATTTTCCCAACTTTCTCTGGAGAGTACATAAGGGCTCCACCAGAACGGTCGAAGCAGCAGAAACGTGCCTTCAAGAGGCCAATGTAGACCCAGGTCCTGCTGTGAGCGTGGTTGTAGCCATTCTCTTGCAGTGTTTGCGGATCACCACAGGGGTCATTAGTGTGGGGTGGACTTACACAAGATCAGGTCAATGAAGTACGTGTGCATGCAGACGGACCTTCATTTTATGGCATGTGTCTATTCATGCAGTGTCACTCGTGCTTTGCATTGTTTGTGCTTCACATGCACCCTGTTCCCTTGCAGCACATGTTACGTAGGGTGTCTGTTGGTTACATGTGCAGCGGACATGGTCGCTGTCATGTGGATGTGTATTCACACCGAGCAAGGGGCATGTTGCTGGGCTCCCCGTGGATCCTCCTGGGTGTCTGGTGGCAACGGGGGGCATTGTGGGCTGCCCGCACATGGGTGCATGGCCGTGGCACTGGCAGGGATGTTGTACTGTGTCGGATTTTGACAATTTCTCTGCATTGCTTTGGTGGGTGCGTGTTGCACTGTGTTACCAGTAGTCATGTTGGTGTATTTGGTTTATATATGTTGGTGCAGGAGGGGGTCAAGTGCCGATTTCACATTTGCTTGTCATGCCAGCTTTTGTGTGGTCAATTTAAACCCCACACCCTGTTTTGTGCAAGTGACCAACAGCGCATTGGGCTATCTTTTCTACTCACCCACTGTCCATGTCTGTTTGTCCTCTCTGCCTCTCTATGTATCCTGGCAGTGTGCTGTTCCACAGGACCATGGCATCGTGGGTGGAACCAGGGTAGCAGGCTCATCAATGGGTGATGAGGTTGGGGTCGCAGACCACCTGCACATTCATGGAGTGGTAGTGCTTCTGGTTTCGGTACACTGCTTCGTGGACCCCAGGGGCCACCAGCGCAACATGGGTACATTCCAGGGCAGCGATCACATTTGGCATCTGGGCAATGGCATAGAACTTTGCCTTCATGGCGTTGACCTGGGCTGGGGTGGTAGGCAGTGAGATGTGATGTTGTACTTGCTGCAGGAGAGCTTCAAGCACCTGGGCCAGCACTGCACAAAATGTGGGCTGTGCAATGCTGTGCATCTTAGCAACAGAGTGCTGGAAGATGCCAGTTCTGAGGAATTGTAAGACATGCTATTTACAGCATTGGGGCACAGCTGTCCAAATGTTGTCCTTGCTCCCTATGTCGTCCTGTATTGTGGTGAGCAGCACTGTTATGGTCTCCCTGTTGAGGTGGTACAGTGAGGGTCCAAGGGGAGCGTCTGACCCTGGGGATTGGGGCACAGCTTGCTTGGGATCTACTCCTCCTCCTCCAGCTCCCACCCCTTTACTCCCTGTGCCCCGTCCTGGCTGTTAGGCCTCTCTACTTCCAAGTGCAGCTTGAGCAGCTGCCTTTCCAGCTCACAGTGGCTAGGAGAAGCATGGTGTTGTAAGCAGTATTTGGGGTACGGGTGTGTCTTATGTGGGCCTTATGGGGGAATTGGGATCACCTATGGCTTTATTTCAGGCATCTGTCTTCATTTACCACCAGCTGGAGGCTGCAGGTAACTGCACCGGGTTTTTGTCGGTATTAGCACCGGTTTTCACCACTAATACCACCGGACATGGACTTGTGATGTGGCTGTGTTTGCACTTCATGTGGCTGGCCGTAATTGTGCCGGCTGTAATTTTGATGGCTGTGATAGTGCCGGCTGATTTCATGTCGGCGATATTTGCACCGGTACATGACCTAGCGGAGGGGTATTGGCAGCACTAATTTTCTAACCACTGCTGTTAAGGGTTACCGCCTGACTTGTGATGAGGCCCTTTTCTCAGGCGCCACAGGTGAGTAAAACAAAACTTGGATTTGCTAAATGCATTACAATAATGCACTAACCACTAGCATTGAGTAACTCCCGCTGCACCATATGTTAATATATGTGTACTCACAGAAAGATACTCTCCATGCTCTAGAGCTCTTGTTGGTTTAGCATCTTAGACCAAATTGGCTGCTACAACAATTCTTCAAGCATCATATTTTAAGTGGGTCCTGTAAGAGTGAAAAAGCTTATGCCATCGACTACGCTACTCTCCTTCCTCCAAATGTATAGGGGTTGCTAAATCTAATCCCATCTCACAGATCAAAAACGCATTACCTAAATAAATAACAGTTTTTAAGAACACTGTATTGTCTGTACCCAACTCAATTACAAAGGTTGCGAGAATAGTTTACCTCATTCCATGACCGCTTGCCTCGTCACAGAAATTGGGTAAGGATACCATACAAACTTCTCCTAATCTGCTCTCTGCTTTCGGCTTGGTTCTGCATGGAATTCCCACCGGGGTACTATATAAAAAACGTTTTACATTATAGTACGCTTGGTCATATATTAGCGTGTTGGGCACAACAACTCATCTACTAACACTTTCCTTGCTGACTTTAACCATGCTTGCCTACCGTCTAACTGCACACAACGGATTTCTCAAACTCGCCGGCTGTGCTATTCAATCAAGCTATATTTGACCTGTGTGGACATCATTACGTTTCCTGTGTACACAGGTGCTTTCCTTCATTAGTCATCACAGCTCAACTGTTCTACATGCAATCTCACCTGTGCCTCCTCATCACAGCACTACATTTACTAATATATAATACATTAGAAACAAATGGTATAAAGTTCAACTAATGATCTGTTTCTACTTTACACCAATGCAACTGGAATTTCATTTTGATGTAAGTTCTTCTCACAACTTATATTGTGCGTAAACAATGGCCCATTGTCTTAAGCAGCCCAAGTTATCGGCCCGGGCGAAGGGCTCCGGGTTGTCAAAGCGGTAACCTGGGATGCTAAAAAAAAAGGATTTCCCTTCATTCAATGGGACGCTGCACGCATCCCGTTGAATGAAGGAAACTCCTTTATAAAGATGGCCGCCATGGAAAAGGGAAGGCACGGCTACGTACGGAGCCCTTCTTCTCTTTTCATGGCGGCCAGCTGGAACCAGAAAGAAGGAGCAGCTGCGCTGCTGCAGCCGAAAAAAGGAGAGTGGGGGACGGGAAGGGTTTAAAAAAAAAGAGGGAGGAGGGTGAGGGGAAGATGGCAGCAGGCTGACTGGAACTCGGGCTTGCACTGGCGGTTAAAGCCCATGTTCCTAGCCACCTGATTGGCTGGCTTCCCCCATCTGGGTGCTAATCTGAGTTATGTAGATAAGTTCTTGTTCTTCCTTAACCGATTTATTTGTAGATATGTTTACATCATTGCCTACTTTTACCTTATAAAGGACTATCCAACGTAGACATTATGCCTGATATATCCACTCAATGAAATGTGCGACCATGGGTTCAGTAAGAATTTAGTTTTTTATACAGCTATTATGTTCTGTTATTCTTCCGTATTTGCCACATATAGCTTGTTACATGAACACCATATTGCTTACACTGCCATTGTGGATTTACAGTTCGAGAACACACTTTGTTTCCACAGTCTAGGCAGGCCCAAATCTACCTGTGGGCCTGTTTTGGTCTGTCCGCAACAAGTACATTTGCCGCAAGGAGCATAACCTATAATTTGCATAATGCCCCATGATTCAGTGAGAGTGAGTGGTTTAATCGCTCGCAAACTGACATCTTTCGCATTATCTGGTCTTTGATGTTATTGCTTCTTTTAAAAGCAAAGATTGGTCTCTCTAATGGGCACTTACCACTTTCCGGAACGTTCCAGATTTATTTTTAATATTTTACCAATATTGTTTGACAAGTTTGTGTATGTGCTGACGAACAGCAGAAAACCAAGTTTTTTTTCCAGCATGGTGCCTGGCATGGATTCACATGCTCATGAATATTCCCAGCGGTCAGGCCGGAATCCTCAGTAAGCAAAGAAAGCAGTCTTGCTTTAAAAGCTTGGACGATGCATTTCTCCCATTATCCAATCACTGGAGACTGGGTCATACTGCACCACCAAAATGCCAACTGTCTCCCTGAGTCCCACCCCCGGCGGCCGTCTTCAGATTTTTACAGCACGTTTTGGTGCAGAGAGTCCTCGTGTGTTGCTCTTTGAGCTATTTTTCATAATTGCTGTTTTTCAACGGAAGAAGTGTCCTATTTTCATCCTCAATCTCTCATCCACTGACTCGTAGTCAGTACCAATAGCAGCGATCCATTGCCGGTGAAGATCAACAACTACACTGTTGGATATTCATGCCAAGTGTTGGAAGGCCTAATGAGGTCTAATTCATGTCTCACCATGACAGAAGAAGGCAGGAGGAGTCTGTTCAGGCTCTGCTCCCTGTGTGGATTGAGGAACATCTAAGTGGAGGACCGTCACACAAGGTGCCTTTATTGTCTGCATCTCGCATATGAGGAAGACCGTTCTGACACCTGCCAAAGTTTTCCAGCCAAGACTAAGAGAGACTGTTACTGATGGTTGGTGGCGTGACTGAAGGAAGACAGGGCCCCTGGTGTGGCCTCTAGGCATGCTCTGGTATATCCCAGATCCAGTCAACCCCTGGAGCGCATTCCCTCAGGTAAGTGGTCAAGATTGGCCAAGGATGTATTCCCGCACGGTGTCCGTAAGGTCGAGCATCATGCTGCAAAGCCAACTCGAGATGCTGTGGCCACGGGTCCTATTTCGGGAGAAACACGCTCTCCATCACCATGCCCGCCCACGGTAAGGTTCGAAACATGGCCCTTTGTCTAAGGATAAAACGAGAAAGCATTTCCTTAAGGAGGGCACGTCAAGGTCGACGTCGACATCTACGTCCACGATTTCATTGGCGGCGATGCCGCACAAGTAGGGACCACCATCAACAATAATAATAATAATAATATAGCCGGTCAAGTGGCACAGCGAGTAGAGCGCCCGCTTTGACACCCGTGCAGAGCCTGTTAACGCAGGTTCGAATCCCGGCGGGGCCAAACTCAGCCTTTCATCCTTCCGAGGTCGATAAATGAGCACCACACACCGTGGGTAATAATAAGCAGCGCTCAGATACCTGAGGGTTTGTAGCGCTATATAAAAGCCTAATTATTATTATTATTATTATTATTATTATTATTATTATTATTATTATTATTATTAATGCCTTCAACCACGACTTTGACGACCAGGCCACCGTCAACGGTTGCCCCATTGCCAACTGTGGGTGGCACATCCCCGTCGATGACCCCGTCGACTTCCCAGTCATTGACCCCATCAGCAGCTACTGCGTCGACATCTACCCCGTTGACGACGAGGGAGAAATCCAAGGTATAGCTGCCCTCAAGGCCCAGACCCCTTCTGCCTCCTCAAATACCACTACTACTACCGGTGGTGTCTTCTGCTTGGAAGGAGGTGGCAAGACCAAAGGATCTGTTTCCACCAACATATTTTCTTCCAAGACCAGGAGAGGGGATCGGAAGGAGGTCACGAGCGGCCCGATCATGGCGATCTACATGAGTTCTGAGGAGGAAACATTGCAGGAATGACTGGACACAGGTGAGAAGTATTAGTCCTCCACCAGTACTCCCACCTGTGGCCCCCCAGATGCCTCTAGAGATATGCCTCAGGATATTTTCACTGTGCTGAGTGCTCTGGTCTGGGAGATACAACAGGATCTGCCACCAATAGCAGCCCCATTAGGGAGCAACCCCAAGTACAGCCCTCCAATGCCTCTTCACAGGCATCACTCGGCTACCCCGAGGCGACCACCAATGCTACCTCCCATCCCTGCAGCAGCAGCAGGGGACGCACCACAGACGGATACTGCAATGGGCATTGATACCGGCACCACAGACACGGATGGGTTTGATGACTATTCCTGAGGATGGGGACCCGATAGGTGTTGATGATACACTCAGGGCTTCTCCCCTAGATTAGGTGGGGTCGTTCCACTCCATGATGCTAAGGGTATCAACCGTCTTCAACCTAACACCCAAGGAAATGAGAAAGGAGGGTTTCCTTTACCAGAGGCGCACATTGGCCAGGAAGACGATATCGTTTGTCCCTTTAGTTGATGAGGTGTGGAAGGAAGGCCTCGTTCTAATGAAGACCCCAAACTGCACCAGCAAAATGAGACAGCTCTAGAAACACTACAGGGTGCCAGACTCAGCCCCCAAGTGTCTCAGATCACAACCATTACCGGATTCCGTGGTCTCAGCCACAGCAAGCAAACAATCTGCAATACCTGTCCTCCAAGTCTATGGTTCGGTTCCAACAGAATAAGAAGTAAAGAAGCTGGATGCAAGGGGGCAGCGTGCCATATACAACACAGCACCAACCGTCAAGGTCGCCAATGCTCTGGCCATTCTAGCCCGGTATGATAGGGAGTTCTGGTTCAAGCTGGGCCCACTTCTAGATTTATTGCAGGATGACATGAAGACAAAGGGGGTCATTACGAGTCGGCCGGTAAGGAGACAAGTGCCGGTAATCCCTTACCGCCAGATTCCGAGGTCCCTTGGAGGGAACCGTAAGGAACTTGTGGTCAGACCACACATCCGTTACGGGTCCCGCTAAGGGACCAGGGTGCTAATAACAGGCTTGCAAGTCGCGAGCCCATTATTAGCGCCCTCCCCATTCCCATTGAGCCCTATGCGGGCTCAATGGGAATGGGGAATGGTTTGTTCATTGGGGACTTACCGGTCCCGCCAGGGTCGGACTGCACTGGTAAGTCCTCATTGAACTAGACTGGTGCCGGACCCTTATTGTAGGCAGTCATGGTGCAAATAGTGCCATGACTACCACCAATCTCGGAATGAGGCCCAAAGGTTCTTGCCCTTTTTTAGGAAGAAGAGATGGCCTCCCACCATGCCATCACAGTAGCCATGGATGTCGCAGATTCAGGTTATCGTCAGATGGGTAATGGTTGGTACTCAGGCGCCAAGGCTGGCTGAAAGCCACGAACTTTAGACCTAACGTCCAGGCCAATGTGGTCGACATGCCCTTTGACGGGGATAACCTCTTCCGAAAAATAGTGGATGAGACACCACAGGCGATAAAGACAGACAGAGACAGCAGGATCCCTAGGGACCCTGCAACAGCATCAGTCCTCATCCTTTTGATCTTCAAGGGGAAAGTTCAGAAGATCTTCCAGAGGATACGCCTCTACCTCCTACCGTCAGCCCTCCCATTCCATGGTGCAGGAAGCATACAGAGGCTAGTCGCAAGCCTTCAGCGGAGTGTTGCAGCATCGCTGACACCCGCAAGGCAAGATGCAAACACCCAAGCAAGCCTAACTCGGCAGAAGGCCGGGACCCCCATTTTCGCAGTTTGTCTATCAGGGGTTTGTCTATCAAATTACGTCAACGTGTGGAAGGACATCACCACCGGCGAATGGCTGCTGGACATACTTCGTCAGGGACACACCCTGGAGTTCGAACACAGGTTCCCTCGTATACCCCCTGTAGCGAGGAAGGAGGTACACATGGCCCAGCTGCTACAAGAAGTGCAAGCCTTGCTGGCAAAAGAGGCAATAGAACCCGTCCCTCTGTGCCTCCGGGGAGGGTCGGACTGGGACAAGAAATATCCACTGTATATGTAAATGAGTGAGTGCTTGTTCACTCACTTAGAGATTATGTGCTGTGAGGCCCTGGAGTTGTTGGAACTTGTCTGGCCATTGCCCGGCAGACTTGAATTTTAAGTGTCCATTATAGTCCCTTTTCCCTCTTAATTACTCGGAGTCCCATACCGGGTTGTTCCACACCGTACCTACCACCAGCATTCTGTCATCAACTAATTTACTACTGTTTATTTTCATATTCTTGAATACTTTCTTTCGATTTTAGTGCACTACTCTGTATTATTACCTCGTAGTGTATTACATATCGTCTCTATTTCCTGCTGCACTTCGTTATATATATCACTTTTTACATACGCACCATATTCCAATATGGCCGCTTTACTGTTCGCCTGTGGACAGAATGAGTCCCTTTTTGAGTTCTAGCAACCTAAGCATCCTTATTGGATTATACATTTCACGTGTTCAGTATTTCCCTTTCTAAAATGGCGGACCTAGTTACCATGGTAACGGTCGCCGATGCTGCCACGCTCATTCTGCACAGCACTCCCGATCCTGCAGCAACAGGTTAGTACAAGCGCATTAGAACCAGAAAGACCTTTAGATTAGGAACTCTCAATTAGCAATAGGTTGGGAGCACTCTGTGACTAAACTTTATTCTTTGCTACCTGTCTTTAGAATCGGATACCTATTATCGATCTATGACCGAGCCTATCCTTGGCATATTTTCAACCATGGCCCCTCTGACTCCATGCAAGGATGTCTGTCGATCGGACTAATACCCAGTCTCCCCCACTATTTGGGTACGTAAATTAGTATTATCTCTCTCTTAGTTCTTTTACTTTCTTGTCAACTCTACGGCATATTCCCGTTCTTTAGCCACGTATTGACAGATTATACGCTGTACTCTTATGTATTTTCAACTTTTTTCTACTATTCTGTTTTCTTTAGAGATTGTTTTCAATTGGGTGAAATTACGTTCTACGTGCTATCTGGAACATCACTGACAGTCGCTAGTGACTAGTGTTCACTTGAACTGGTTTTATACCCAGCATAAGTATTATGTTAGTTATGCATAATCTGTCGGTTAATTAATCTATAGTATTGCGTTACTTAGAATGACCGCCTTTTGACACGAGTCTCTTTCCTCTACCCATACACCTTTCAGATTGAACTAGCCCCCTTAGGCTTGCCTATTCCAGGCACATTTTGAGTTATTACCAGCATCTTCACTTTCAAAGTCAATCCCGGCATCGATTGCATGCACCACCCCTCCCTGTCTCAGGGATGTCTGACACTGAATCTATATCACTCAACCTTCCACTACCAGGCAACTATGTTTATTCGAGTCTACGGGCAATGCCATGTAGCTCCTTTGCCCACGTGGGCACTTAACGAATTTCAAACAAGTTCATATAATGTACATTTTGGTCATTTGATCATGGCATTTCAGTGAGTTAATTTAAGGTAACAAATAACAAAAAACTAATGTGGATGAGAATATACTAGCACTGTTAATGTTGAAACCTTAGAAAAAGTTACTCTCTTTCTGGAACTCCCTTGAACTTATAGGTATTACTGTATAAATATATGTTGACAAATCCCCGTTTTTAATATAATACATTCTGTCTATAGTCTGTTTAGGCCTAAGAAGAAGAGGTGTCCATCCTCGAAACGCGTCGCCACTCAAAAGCAGACTACTGGCAACACTTCTTCACATTTTGTGTTTGCTCTTTGTAATAATACTGAGATTGTTTTTGTATTTGTCTTTGTACTTAAAGTTGCAATTTAAAAAACAAAATATAAACACCTACGTGTTTTACAAAAAACTAGTTTTGTTCGAATTTCTTTGCTTAAATATTCTTTGTATACCTACAGTAAACAGTACCTTTAGGTTATAGTAGTTGGTATATCCAACACATTTACAGTGTGCAGAGGACGGGAGGGTTCAAAGCTTGAATCTTCTTTCTTTGTTTGGGACAAGAAATAGGCCCGGTCACCAAAAATAAAGTGGCCCACCCCTCGCCTCACGACACTTGACCTCTGATGACATCACCAGAATTGATGTCATTTGACCCCACCGCAAGGTGACAATCCGGAAGCGATGAAACATGACCTTTCACCCCTTTGACAAAACAGTAAATGGCATCAAATCGCATTTTCCCTAAGTACACTAAATTACTGTGAATCCAAGCAGAGGTCCAAGGCCAAATGATGAGCTATTGTAAGCACTTATGGTTAAGCTCTTTTTTATAGAACAAATATGCATACAATATCACCCAACCTGTGTTAGTCCTCATTTATCGACCTAAGAAGGATGAAAGGCCTTTTGCACAAAAAAAAAAGTGTTTTCATTTTTTTTTTAAACTGGTCCAGGCATGGCCAGAAACCGGCCCCCACTTCCCAGGGAGGATTTCGGCCCGGCCACGGGCTGAAAGGCCGAGGGGCCAATCCGACTCTGCCTCCGGGGCTCCAGAGTATACTCCAGATACTTTCTGGTCCAAAAGAAATCAGGAGGGTGGTGCCCGATCCGTGATTTGTGATGCCTCAACAAATACCTAAAATCCCAAAAGTTCAGGATGGTCAAGTTGCAGCAAGTGCTCAGCCAGATGAAGGGAGGGGATTCCATGACAACACTGGACCTGGACAGTGTGCCTACTTTCATATTCCCATACACCCGAGGCATCTAAAGTTCCTGTGCCTTGTAGTTTTGGTTCATCAATATCGATTCAGAGCTCTGCCTTTCAGCCTAAAATGATCACTGAGGGTTTTCAAAAAATGCTTGGCTCATCTACGCCTCAAATGTATACATGTATACCCTTACCTGGACGACTGGTTCATCCTGTTGTGTTCTCAGGACCTGGCGATACAGCACACAGAAGAGACCATACGCCTACTAACAGAGCTCAGATTCTTCATCAATTATCCAAAATCCTGCATAGTGCCATTGCAGGCTGCTCTGTTTCTGGGTGACCGGCTCAACACAGTGGCATCCTTGGCATACTCCTCGGAGGAGAGGGCGGTGGTCATCCTGAGGAAGGTACATCAGCTGTCCACGATGCGATCCGTGAGCATCCTAGCAATCAAGTCACTACTGGGCATGATGTACTCTTGCATCCACCTGGTAACATTTTGCAGGCTGCAGAAGAGGCCGCTTCAAAAGTTTCTGGACGCCGGGTGCACCAAGTTACAGGGAAATGGATGGAAAAGATAACCCTAAACCTGGAATTCAGACAGACCATACAATGCTGGGGAGTGCACTCACACCTCACTCAGGGTGCCCCATTTAAAGTCCCACCTTTCCGGGCTTCAGTCACCACGGTTACTTCTCTGGATGGATGGGGGACTCACACCAGGCAGTCCCATGTCAGGGGTCTCTGGCGGCCAGAAGAGAAGAATCTGCACATCAATGTGCTGGAATTACGGGCCGTATTCTCGGCTCTCAAGTCATTCTTGCCTCTTCTGTGGGGTCTGGTAGAAAGGATCTTCACAAACAACTCCACCACAATGTTCTACATCAGGAAGCAGGGCGGGACACAATGCCCTGCTCTTTCGCTAGAGGCTCAGGCCCTGTGGCACTGAGCGATCCTTCAAGGCAAGTTCCTCAGCCCATTTCACCTGGCAGGCATCAAGAACACTGTCACGGATGCCCTCAGCAGAGATCTGCGATCCTGCCACGAATGGGAGATTCAACAAGAGCAGGTGTCTTTCCTCTTCAGCAAATGGAGGCATACCCAGATCAACCTCTTTGCCACGGTGGTGAATTCCTAATGCATGGATTTTGCCAGCAAGTTTCCCCACCCGGGAAGCCTAGGAGACGCCTTCTCAATCAGATGGGAAGGGTGGTTTCTGTATGCCTTCCCTGCAATTCCACTTCTACTGCGTGTCGTCAACATACTTAAACTCTGTCACTGCAAGATGATACTCATCGTCCTAGCATGGCCCCACCAGATCTGGTATCCGGACCTGCTCTGCTTCTTGGGGGCTCCAGCCATTTGTCTGCCTCCTCTTCCAGACCTACTCCCCAAAGAAGGGGGGACCATTCTGCATCATGACCCAGCATCATTGTCCCTCATGGCTTGGCTCCTGCGGCCCTAGAGATTGGCCACTATGATCTTCCTATGGAATTTGAGACAGTTCTGGCCAAGCAGAAAAACACACACCGACTATTGCTAGTCGGTAACCCTCTGCTGCACTCCTAGCGGGACCTAGTCCCAAGTGGTGGTTATACCTTGTATATGCTAAAGACTCCAAGCTAGGAGTGTTAGGTGTACAAGGGTTGAGGTCAAAGTAATTGTTGCCAAATTATAGTTAATTTTGTCTAATACTCAGAAGGCAAACAGTATGTGTGGGGTACTGTCAATCTGTAAATCTACAGGCAAGAATACATCAGGCTGAGAATAGACAGATATAAAGTAGACCCAGTAAACAATATAACAAAACATAATCCATTTAATATGTAGCACACTACTGCATTGGAGTGTGTTAACACTAATTGCATTCACAGGTCGGTTTGTACAGGTCCATTAGTAATTCAAAAGCAGAGGACAAAATTAAAATTTGAGCTGAACAAAAAACTCAAACAGAACTTGTTTAATTAAGAAAAGAGCACATATATGTAGTGTACATTTACACGGTACCAATGGTAAGGTAATTCATATGCAGAGTAGACACCACCATGGTGTTGCCCTGCTACTGAGCAGTTACATTCACTCTGCTCAGGGTTCCTAAAGACACTCCTATTGGGTAATCAGTGCCTACGCGTTTCGGATTAATGAGAATCCATCTTCAGGGGAGGACGTGTTTTAGTTTCATCAAAGTTTAGTTCCAATTCCTACAAAGTATAAGAATACACTAATTAGGTCTAGAGCGAATTTGGAGGACTCTATCATTTAACGCACATAAATGGAAGAACACTGACCTGCTCTTCTTGAGAAGCAGAATCGAATCATAATCACCTGTATGGTTGAAATAACATAAAATGCAACTTGTGAAAGTTTGTCCCTCTGCATGAAGCCATGCTAAGAAGTACTCATACTGTAATCTGTGGTAACTCACCCAGTCACAAGATCGCAGTGTCTCGCCGAGTGCAAGAGTAGTCCCAGGTTGGAATTCCGGGAATGGGTAACTGGAGGCATGGAAAAGAATCTGGGTTACTATCAGCTCCAGGCATACAATTATGCATTCTATGAGCATGGTAGAAGGAAAACTCCACGGGTTCCAAAGGTGTTGTTAGTGCGAGAAATCTACATTTGCCAAAGCTTAAGGCGAGTCAGCTCAGAGATTCAGTGGCCCCAGTATAGGACATTAGCTATAATTCCTGAACAAAGTACTATAGAGAGATAGAGGCTATTCACTGTGATAACACAGTGCTCGTGCTCATCGACTGTCAGAAAGCATTAGGATCATGGTTACTTACATTGAGCGGATTGCCCACGATACGCCAGAACAAAAGAGCAGACGCTCGTACTGGCGGGCTGCACGGCACTCCCAAGCTAAATGAGTTGCCAAAGGAGCGGCGCGCAGACGCGTCCCCGCGCGGGGCGCCATCTTTGTGTGGGACAACACGTCCCTGGTAGAATTTAGCTTGAATCAAGCATCAAACTTTGTAATAAGCTGCCGCTCAGCCGTAGGTAAACGGTGGCGCGGTGAAGATGGGAGAAATTGGTAAAATTAGTCAGACAACTTGAAAGTTGTATGCACAGAGTACGCCGTGTCGCGCATGCGCGATACATGTTCTGTTGCTAGGGACGCGTGTGGGTCTGCGTTGCGCTCATATTCTCTTGCAGTCTACAGATATCCCGGCCCGGGGCTGACGAGGGGATACCTCGACCGATGTGCGTGCGGGCGTACTGAAGTAAGCAAAGTGTTCACATGCCGCAGTTGAACTGCATAGTGAACAGAATCATTACCTAAAACTTAAAGAAGGAAACTTTCATAACAAATGGGCGAGTATGGGCACGAATCTCCTAAGGTGTTTGGGATGCGGGGGGAGGGGCAAAGCAGCATCGGGGTGCTGCCGGGTGCCCCTGTCCCCCGCAGAATTACCAATGAATAACAGACCTCACAAGTGGGACAGGCAAAGGCATCCTGCCAAGACCTATCCTCTGTGAATGTTATTCAAGTCTTCACTTGATAATCAGATGGAATTCAACTAAGCTCTGCACTCTGGTGAATGTGGGTTAATGAGCCTCACTTGGGTCACTGTCCTCTCTTAGTGTCACATTGAGGATATATTTGGGCTCTCGGCTCAAGGGCCGTGCCCAATCTCATGTTGATTCAAATCAGATAACAATTTACTGAAGTAACAAAATATACGTTCCCTATGCCCATCCAGTTCATACTCAGTATGTCCACAGTCTCTTATAAACAATACTCCGGTATTTACAACAGTATAGACTGTATAGACAGACCTTTTAGCTGGCATAACACTGTTAAAACACTGCTAAAAACACTATTACCAACACATGGTAAGATCCACATGGAAATCAGAGGAAACACATTAGGTCGAATTCACAGTTCATGCCTCTCGGGCTGAGGCAGTCCAACAGGTCAATCCAAAAAATTACCCTCTGGAGTAGTCTCTTTTGTACATCACCCCCTCTTGGACCCATTTTCACTTGTTCTAGGATCATGCATTTTAGTTGAGCAATCGAATGCCTTGCATCCTGGAAATGTGTTGCCACAGGTGATCTAAGACTTTTAGTTCGAATGTTGGACTTGTGTTCCGTCCAACGCAGCTTTGCCTTCCTTATGGTAATCCCCACATAATAGTAGCCACAGGGACACTTAAGAGCGTAGACTACATTAGTTGAATCACAGGTGCACGAATGTTTGAGTGAGATGGGTTTGCCTGTGTGGGGATGGGAGATTATATTGCCTGGTATGATGTTACTGCAATGCTGGCAGTTGTGGCATGGTTGGGTTCCCTTGTATTTAGTAAGTGACCCCTGGATCGTGGGCAAATCTGCTCTAACCAAGCTGTTCATTAAAGCCTTGCTATTTCTGTAGGCAAAGATAGTAAGATTTTAAAATAGTGTCTGTGTCTGTGGGTCCATTTGCAACATGGGCCAGTTCCTTTAGATTATGTTCCTAATTTTCTGACTTTGCGCTGAGTATGTGGTGACATATACCACAGAGTCGTCTTTCTTGGTGTTCTTAGGTGTGAGTAAGGCGTCCCTTTCAATAGTAGCCACTCTCTCCTCAATTTGAGATAGTGTAGTGGAGTTGTATCCACGTTCTCGAAATTTGTGCCGTAAGGATGATGCCTGTCTCTGGTATTTTGTGTTTTCAGAGAAGTTCCTCCGATACCTCAGAAACTGACTCAGAGAGAAGCTGTCAATTGTCCTCCGAGGGTGAAAACTCGTTGCCAACAGTAGGCTATTTCGATTTGTGGTTTTGGTGAAAATTCTTGTCTCCAGAATGTTTTCTTTCACATAAATCTCAACATCTAGAAAATTCATCAGCGATTTACTCGTCTCAGTGGTGAATTTGATTCTCGGATGCATAGCATTCATCATGGTAAGGAATTCATTCAACTCATCATCTGGGCCTGACCAGATACCAAACACATCATCAATATATCTTACGAAGATGGATAGATGACGTAGCCACCTTGCGGATGTGAGGATGTTTTCTTCTTCCAGATGGTACATGTATGTGTTAGCGTACGCTGGGGCCATTGCGGCCCCCATGCTGGTCCCTGAGACTTGAAGATAAAATGTATCCTTAAATCGAAAGAAGTTATTCATTAACACCACCTTAAGAAGTGTCAATACAAACAACTTGTCACCTTGACAGTTTTCGCTCCTTAGGAGTAGCCATTCCATTGCTTCTAGTCCAGCCTCATGTATGATGTTGGTGTAGAGGGAGGTCACATCCATGGTAAAGAGGGTATCTCTAGTGTTGACAAACTCAACCTCCTTGAGTTTTTTTAAGAAGTGAGTGGTGTCTTTGATATAGGTCGGGGTTTCTTGTATAAGCAGTTGTAGAACTTTATCCAGGTACTTAGCCAGTGGTTCCAGTAGGCTGTCAGTTGCCGCTATAATGGGTCGGCTGGGGGGATCCAACAGTCTTTTGTGAATCTTCGGGAGAATATATATCACTGGAGTGATCAGATGTGTCTTCGTCAAAAACCTCTGTGTCTTCTCTGAGATCACCTCTCTTGCTTCAGCCTCATCCAATACCTCTTTGATCAGGTCTCTAACCTGTTCCGTAGGATTGTAGTTCATTTCCTGATAAGTTTCCCGGTCAGCCAGTTGTGGTTCGATTTCTGCGACGTATTTGATCTTATCCATCAAGACCAGGGCGCCTTCCTTGTCTGCAGGTTTAAAGATGATCTCACTGTTGTCAAGCAGCTTTTTAAGGGTTTGACGTTCGCTCATCGAAAAATTACCTCTCTCTTTCGATCTGAAGGGGATTTTTTTTAATTGGTCCAACACTGTTTTCTCAAAGACCGCCAGCACGTGATTGCTCACTGGGGGATTGAAGACACTCTTGGGTTTAAGTTGTAGGAACCTAGAGGGTTCCATAGTATTTCCTTCATCCTCAAGTTCATTAAAGAAAACTTTCAACTTTAATTTCCGCATAAGTTTGAAAAAGTCAATCTTTTCCTTAAGTAGACTGGTGTTGTAGTGAGGTACAAATGAAAGGCCCTTCTGGAGGACTTGTAGTTCCATGCGTGACAATTGGTAGGATGAGATGTTCACAACAATGTCCCTTTCCCGGGATGTTTCTTCCTCTCTGATTTTTTTCTTCCCTTGTCCACGTCTGGTTGGCCTTTTTCTAAAAAAGGAGCGGGTATTTGTGTAGTTTCTTTACCCCTTGATGTAGAGGGTGCGGGCACCCCGATGTCAGTGGTGACTTCAAGTTCTGTGCTGGAAGCTTCTGAAGAGGTCGCGTCTGTATTCGCAGGTCCAGTTCTTGGCGTGCGGGGTTGAAATGGTCTAGTAGGACGTTGACCATAATATTCCTGCCAGGTATAGACTATGTCTAGCTTGTAATCCTGGGTGTCGCGTCTGAATTTGCAGACCTTCTTTGTTTCAAGTTCTTGTTTGTATCTGGCCAGTTTCTCATTGGTATCATCCAATACTTGTTTAAGCTGGTCAGGTGTAAAGCTCTTACTCAACGTATTCTTAATCGTCCCGATTTCCTCTTCAAGGGATGTCAAACTGTGAGCAAGTTCTTCGATTGTCAGCAAGATAAGATCAAGCGAGCACTTGTTGAGGATCTGTCTCCATTTCTTTACAAAATTAGGATTCTCCTTACACAAGGTTGGTTCTAAATTCACTCTTAATCCACGTGGGATCCTTTGTGCTTTGTAATAGTGTGCCAGTGTTGTGGCATGAAGTTTCAGGTTTATCTCCCTACGAATCTTCCACTCAAGTTGTTTGCTTAATTAAAGGCCAGGGCATCATGTACACTATCATGCTATGGCCACAAGTGGAAGTACTTTACATTGTGATGCAGGTCCCAGAAGCTCACGTCTCTGCATGTCAAGGCCCAACAGCTCCTGCCGTACATACTGTCGCTAGCCAAGGCTGAATTGGCCCATGCTCTCCGGCTGCATCATGCACTGTCATCGTCTGGCCAACAGACCACTCCCGGGCCGGCCTAGAGCTCATTCGACCAGAGCCATCGCTGCAACTATGGTGTTTCTCTCTGAAGTTCCCCTGCTGGACATCTGCAGGGCTGCAAGGTGGAGGTCTACGCACACCTTCACAAGGTTCTACTGTGTCAATTGGGATTCCGGGGAGTAGTCCACAGTTGGCCAAGCAGTGCTACTCAACCTGTTTGCTTGAGGTGAATCTGTTCCAGGGTAAGTGTTTGTACTTCTGTTGGGCCTTGCCACCTCCTGTGGTTGTGTATGTGTGTATTGCTGTATAATCGTATTCATGAGCATTTGAATCTATGCCGGACCCTATGCTGGAGAAGGAACAAGTTAATTACCTGTAACTGTTGTTCTCCAGCATGGGTCTGGCATGGAGACACATGCAACTCTCCCTCCTTCCCTGCTGTGCTCTTCTGAGTTCATACTGGCACCTCACATGCTTTGAATCTGAAGATGGCTGCCGGGGGCGGGACTCAGGGAGACGCTCGTCATTGGATGGGTGCAGTATGATCCACTCTGCAGTGTTTGGATAATGGGACAAAGGCAGTTTTCAAGCTTTTAAAGCAAGACCGCTTTCTTTTCTTACTGAGGTTACCCGGCCTGACGGCAGGGAATATTCATGAGCATTTGAATCCATGCCAGACCCATGCTGGAGAACAACAGTTACAGATAAGTAACTTGTTCCTTCTTTCTTCTTCATTTTTGTCGTACTCAATTAGAGCCCCTCTGTTTAGCCCTTTTAAACGATTGTTGGATAAGCTTCTGTGGATAGCCAAGTTGCTGTAATTTCACATACAGCAGTTCAGCTTCTGCATAAAAATCACTTTTAGCAGTGCTATTTCTTTTCAGCCTCAGAAACTGACCTAAGGGAAATCTGTCCCTTACATGTTTCGGGTGAAAATCGGAACAGTGTAGTAGGGAATTCCGGTCAGTTGCCTTATGCAATGGTTTGACTCTGAAGATTTAAGAGTCCCACCTACAAAAATCGTGATGTCCAGAAAATTAATACTTTTAAAATTCATCATTGATGTGAACTTAAAAAACCTATCACGTTTATTCAACCGGTTCACAAATGCATTAGCCTCTGTCTCAGAACCTGTCCAGAGAAAAAGGATATCATCAATATAGCAAGACCACAAGCATTTGGATTGGCATCTGTATATATTTTGTTAACATCCACAGATTCAAAGTAAAGATTTGCCACACTAGGAGCTAGAGTAGCTCCCATGGCTGTACCATGAATTTGCTTGTAGAAGGTTTTGTTAAACATGCAAAAAGTCTTTGTCAGTGCCATTTCTTTGCACCACAAGATAAAAGAGTTATGGGTCATTCCTTCTCAAGTTGCAAATGTAGTCATTCTTCAAGAATTACTAATGTAGCGGCTTGCAGTATGTTTGTATTTAACAACCCAATGCCCACCCAAAATAGTATTTGTTTCTCAGGGTGACATTTCTGACGTTCGATCAACTTAATGATTTGCATGGTATCTTGCACATACAATCTCATCTCTTTCACTAATGTTTTACGGTAAACCTCTGCAAGTGTGGACAAAGGTTCAAGGACTGACTCTACCCCAGAGACAATTGGACGTCCTGTTGGATCAACTAATGAGTTGTGTATTTTTGGCAGAATATAGTATTGTGGTGTCCTAGGTTTCTCAGCCAGCCAAAAATCTACCTCTTTATTAGAGATACACTCTCTTTGCCTTTTCAATGTTACTATTGATCATTTTTTGTAATTTTTCAGTTAGATCACTATCTAGTTTTATGCAGAAGGACTCATCCATCAATTGTCGCTCGCACTCTTCAATGTATTTATTCCTGTCAAGAATCACAGTCGCACCTCCTTTATTGGCCCTTCTAATAATGATTTCTTCATTTTGAGCAAGATGCTGCAACACTATTCTTTCTTGTTTGCTGTATTTTGAAATGCTATAAAATTCAACGTGTCTTCAAGTGTCTGTACATCTCGTAGGACCTTACTCTTGAAAACCAAGGCTTCTGGACTCTGGCTCTGTGTAGGCAGACAAAACGTAGTGTGATTACTTAAACCTGAATCATTAGTGGAATTTCTCAATTCTTTACCACTCAAGAATTGTTTAAGGTGTATTTTCCGCACGAGTTCATAGAATTCTTGTTGAAACTGAAATTTGTTATGAAGGTTCTTGGTAACAAACCCTAAGCCTTTTTGCAGCACAGCATGTTCCTCTTGGCTGAGCCTGTAATTTGACAGATTTACCACAAGGCTCTCATGCTCCAGGTCATTGTGGGTTTGTACTCCCAGTGCTGTCTTATCTGATCTATCTCTAAAGAAAATCTTCTCCCTCTACCACGTCTGTTGTTACCTCTCCTATTTCTAGCAGAACCATTCCTCATACTAACAGTTAATTCGTACTTTCTTCACTTGAGCTACACTAGGATTATAGTTCGCTTGGGTGTACCTGAAAGCTTTTTCATGACTAAAGTTGATGAGATCCACCTTGCTCGGCAACCTCTGACCTTCAAGTCACATTCTATCACCCCACTGTCAAGGAACCATGTCCTCTGCTTTGTACTCAATGTTACATTTTGTAATCGTTTTTGTACCAAAAATGTATTGCTTTCCTTTGATTTCTATAAATGAATCATCATAAACTAAATTACACTATTAAACACATAATAGACAAGCAATAAGAGAACTCTGCACTCTATGTTATAAATATAAATATTTGATTAACCTAACCATCCCATGTAAAGCCAGGAATAATCATTTAAACCACCCGACTAATTATCACAAACATGTACGAATCCATGAATACACTTTCTTCAAAAACATCATTTGAAACCCCACTTTTTTGTAATTTTTTAACAAAATATCTTTCCTCACTTCACAGATTAATTGTGTCCAAGGTGTTAATAAGTGCACAGTCCAATACGCATAATTACACATCATTTTTGTTGCAAACATTTACAATAATATTTTTCGAACAACAGTAGTTTGGTCTGGCCTGTTCTTTTCAACATTTTGTAAACCATGTTGAGTTACCCCATGCCTGCCCTACTCTTCACCTACAATGCTGGCCCAGAGGGATAGCACAGGGGTGGAAAACGGACACATGGGGGATATACACAACATGAAATGGGTGTCCCGTCAAAGTTTCGAAAACATAGTTTCGAAATACAAAGGTTTTGAAACAAAAGGATCTGAAAAGAAATTTGAATGCTTTTTTGTAATGTAAATGTTTTTTTTGGGTTCGTATAGTAAAATTTGTGGTTTTTCACAAACAAAACATGCATTTGAAAAAACAATATCCGATCCTTTTGTGTCAAATCTTTTGTATTTCGACACTATGACTGTCGAACAAGTCACTATGAACCCATGAAATGTATACATGAGTAGTTTTCAACCAGGGTATGTATTCCACTTCGGAGTTCCGAGCGATATTACAGACAAGTGGAGCTTTGCTCTCATCGTCTATTAAATGTCACTCGAAGTCCTTTGTGGAATATGGCTCTGTAGTTGCAGTCTACCAATGTATACCTCTATACATTAGAAAATAACAAATAATATAGAGATTTGGGAAAAGCTGCAAGAATGAGTTTACTATCAGTCATTTCAGGGAGTGTGGCAGTGAACGGGAGAATGTGGTTGCTTCGATCATTGTCCTCAAAATTCTATACTTTTTTGATTTGTATGCACATTTTTGTTGTACCTATTTCACCTGTTTGTTGCAAAAAGGGAAGATGAGTTTCTTGTGCATGCAGGCCGAAATGCAGGATTCACACTATAACTAACCAGGTTCTCAACATACTCTGTGTTCACACTAAAAGTGTCAATTTTGTCCATGTCCTTGAAGATTTTTTAACGACATCCTTTAAATTGAAATAGGTGGTTTTAGCTGTTGACTACTTCTCACATTTGCTGTTGACAAATGACAGTACTTTGTGGAATATTGCCTCGAATGCTGCAAAATTGCTGTCAAGGACTGGGGCTGCAGCAATTAAATAGAATGTCAGCACAGCCCAACTCCTCTCTTTGCATCGCCCCTCCAGCTTCCCGGCCGCATCGCGCTCGCGCTCCTGTTTACTGGAACGTTCTCTAGCTCTGCTATTCACAGGGGCGTCAAGATTCTCGGTACACGGTTTAGTAACGTGTAATTCTGAAGTGTTCAGCAGGTCCCCAGTGAAAGGATGGTAATTTCATTTTAATGACACGGTTTCTGCATTACCAGATCATATTCTTTTGTGCTACGTTGACAGGATGCATTGTTCATTTTTGTTGAAGAACAATTTCAAAAGATCATGGCTACTCTTGAAATCTTTTTATGCCACACTATATGTATATGAAATATCAAGTACGTGTTATTATAATAAAACGCAGCAATAACACATACTTTCCTATCAACTAAGTGTATGCGAATGAGTAGATTGTGTATGCCATGTTAACATGGTAGGGCATTGCAGCAATCACTCTTTTCCAGAAACTTCTACCTCTCACGGTAACGTCTAAGCATTGAATGGCAGCCTGCATAGCGCCTAAATGAGTAACTCTACTAATGCTTTTCACAAATGAATTAAATTATGATTATTTTTTTGTATTACACTGGTGTATGGTGCACAAACTGCAAAATATAATCTATATAGATTAAAGTCGGGTGAGTAAGGGACACACAGGTGCTTATTATTATACACAAGTCGTTTGTACGTATGTATGTATTGCACATGATCACCAAAGTGTAATCCTATGTGCAGACGTGTAGTTCACCATTTGGCAACTTTAGTACGAATGACTTCATTGCAAACGCCCAGTTTACTGTTAGATCTGCATAACTGAGCGTTCAGAGGAGAAGTGCAGGAGTGGTTTGAGGAGGACAATGCAAATGTTGGTAAACAACCACCCAGACATGCCCTTTCAGTCCTTAACAGACGCATTTTCCGCAATGTGTTCAATATGCAGGCGCTGTATATTTTCTTTGGTGAACAGCATTGTAATTTGGAGGAATAGTTTACACATCATTTAATGTACACTTGGAATTACTTCTGTAACTAATTGCTGCCTCATCCAGCACCAACTTGTAACCCCTTCCCTCACACTAACCGCCATATTGTCTCCTCTGCCTGCACATTGTATGTGCAACCTTCTGTAACCACTATTGATCGAATGATAAAGCGCCCAGTTACCCCAGGGTTCGGCTGCGCTATACAAATAAACAAACTAAACTAAACTAAACTTACCTGTATTGGCTAAAAGTAGAGCTACAATAATGCATGAAGCAAAAAAAAGTTACTTAGCAATCGGAAAAAACAAATTAACCCGTCTACAACGGGGCTGGACAACAGCTTGATAAATAAATAGCAAAATATCATAGAAAGTAGACATAAAGAAGGCTGGAAAAGCAGTCATAAGGAATTTGACACAGTGTTTAAGGAACAGATGCCAGATATTTTTGCTCTTGTGTGTAGTGTTTTGGCTAAGGTGCATAGTGGCCAGAATGGGACTTATATCCATTATTCCCTTTCTTTGTGAATGACGTGCAGGGACCAGCTGAACACTGAGCAGATGGGCGATTTCCCTGTTTACAAGCCAATTGGTGAACTACAAATCTTCCCTATGCTAACCTTCACCCACTGAATCCCCATATGATTCACTCGGGCTCATTTTGCAAGTCCCTGTAAATTGATGGCAGGGAACTGTTTCTTTTACAGTTCAGAATAGACAGGTTCCCACCACCAAATATTCTTCATTTGCACAACAGAATGCAAAACTGGAATGTAAAAAGATGACGTAAACATTTGTATGCCGCCCTTTTGCACTCCACCCCCTCCACCAGGCAAATGAAGTAAACACTGCCTGCCATGTACCAATGGCAGAAAGAATTTGTGAGGAATTAACTTCCGTGGCAACAGAAGTCCAGGGATGAATATCATTTTCTAACCCATCAATCAGCCCCACACCTCTAGTACACCAGAAGGGATCTGAACAGATTGCGAACACAAGCAATCAGTCTTAACTGTTCAAGGTTATTTGATTTCCGCACCAAGGGAGCAAGGGGTTGTAAATGTCACTAGAGGCCAACAGAGAAGGACAAGGGGGACAGAACCACAATGTACTTGGTGCTTGAGAGGATCTTGATGTACATCAGCAGTCAGTTCCAGGATGCTCTGCAGCTCCTGCAACAGATTTCACGATGGGAGACAGCTGCGGGTATCAGGTGGCAGGCAGTTTGACAAGCAAGGCTGGACTGACAGCTGCAGGCTGGCCTACACGGCGGCTTGCGGTCAAGAATTGTTGTCTCTGTGCTAGTTGGCTGATCTGGAATGTTGGTCGAGGCATCTGGGACGGCTTTGGTGACTACGGCGTGACAACAGTCAGTGGTGCAGTTCGAGGGCTCAACTGTCTCGAAAATGTGCTTAAAAGATGGACGCTGGTTGATGCTTGTTGTGGCACTCCTCCAAGCTTCCTCGCAGGGCTCGTGTTGTCCTTTAACATGGACGGCCCAAAGCTGAGGAGAGTGTTTGCAGGCAACAGCCTTGTCTTTTGTTCAGAGACTCTTTGGCACTTCCCACATAGGAAGCTTGCTGGCAGAACCTAGCAGGGCACGCTGTGTGCTAGCTGGGTACTGGTTCTGAAGCTACCGGATATGTCATCCGAGTCCGGTATCTCCCTCTGTTCCCTGGGAGATGTTTAGGGGAGGGATCTTGCTTCCCTCTTGGAAATCCTGGCCTTCTTTCACTGGCTGAAGCTGTAAGGCAGACTGTACCTTCAGCCAGGGTCCAAATGAGTCCTTCTTACTCCTTTCAAAGTCGCTGGATGATCTGCTAAGTGAGGGGCTCAGCCCTCTTTTAAAGCCAAATGGACCCCAGTGATTGGTGCAGGCTACGCCTACCTTAATGAACCAGTCCTGGGTCCCTACCAACAATCTTCTGTTATGCGTGAGGTCATAACCAGAGTGCTTTGCAACAGGAAAGGTAAGGGGTGACAACATATACTACAAAGTCCCACCCATCTCCCTGTCTGTTGTGGAACAAAGTGTCACTCTGGTTAATTGAACTCTCTGTGACTCCCTTGAGCGCATGTCTCCCTTGAAGTTTGTGGCAAGAACAGACTATCTCTCTCCATCAAATCACATACTTCTTCCCTCTGTAAGGGGGTTCCCTGCAGGGGTTGGCCTACTGTAAACAGTTGTCCCAGACATGACATTCACTGCCCTTCATACAGAGGGATGGGAGTGAGCTTCAAGTTGACACATTGCAAATCAAAGAGGTGTTGGTGTTTCCTGTCCCTTGTGTTAGTTCTGTGGTCAGGCCTCTTTGCAGGCTTGTTTCCTTTAGCTCTCATGAGTATGCGCTGCCACCACACAGAAGTTTGACAATAGAACAGGACGGATCCATGGAGCCTTTGATATTTTAATTAGGTTGGCCATGGCCGGAGGAAGGTGTTGCCTTCCCCCTTCTGAGATGCTTTGATGTACCTGTGGCTGTCACATTCTAGCTAAATGTGACAGGGAGGACTGCGCCTGTAGGCTGTGTCCCCCCGGAGTACACTTGACTATGTGTTTGTTGTGCGGTGAGTATAGGAAAATATGTGCAGATTAGCCCCACACATTTTCTGAGTTTGATCTCCCATCCTTCATTTTAATTACAAAACTTCAAAAAAGCACGGGCGAGCACACACACCCCATGTGGATGGTCACATTCCTCACAGCATTTGCAATGGATTCCTATGGAGTCAACCTGCATTTTGCTGGTGTAAAAAGCCAGTGGTCTCCATGGGAATCCACAGCATTTGCGTCGGCATGAAAATCCATGCCGGCGCAAATGCATTAGTCTTTGTATGGTGGAGAAGAAGTGGGAGGCGGAATCAAAGTTACGATCTGCCCCTCCTCCCCACCATACAAATATATGAAAATGAGCTGTGATGTATGAAAAATGTGCAAAAGCCTTATGCAAGGTTTTACACCTTTTTCTTACATTACGGTTCATGGTAAAATGAGCCCCAATGGTTTATGTGAAATGTCAGTGATGGTTAGTTGAATTGCTATGTTTTTGGTTCAGACTGCCACTTCAAAGTTACTTTGTGTAAAAATTGCATACAAGGTGTACTCTAACTTCCCTAAATGTTCCCCGTGGGAAACTCCATCCTGTGGGATTCCTGCAGGATTTGTGATGCATCAAACACCACCTTGGGTTCTTGATGCAGGGCTCGAGTTGTCATGTACAATCAAAAAATTCGAGTTTTAGAATGAGATTTTGTCCAGCCAATCAGAGTTCTAGCTATTGAAATGAGGGATAAGGAGCTTTGAAAGATGCAGCTCACTTCCTGGTACTTCTATGTTTTTTGATATGATTTTAATTTATATAGCGCTATATGCCAAAGCAATGTACAAGGATAAAAACGGTACAAATCATGTCAAACAAATTGAAAAGTGTTGGTCAACCAGTAAGCAGGTGGGTCTTACGACGTGAGCAGAAAGCAGGAAAAGAAGACAAAGATCGAAGAGAAAGGGAAAGCATGTTTCAGTGTTTCGGGGCCAAGAGGGAAAAAGAGCAGAAAGGGGAATTCGCCCAAGGAGGACGAGGAACAGTAAGAATAAAACTTGACTGAGAAGGAAATGGACTTTGTGGGACATCAAAAGAAATAAGAGAAGTACGATAGGGAGGGGCAAGACTGTGAAGTTATTTGAAAACCAAACAAAGTTAAACAACGGCCGTGAATCAAAGTGGGGGCAGTAGAATAATGATGAGGATAAAGAGAAACGAAGGCAAACAGCTGAGTTATAGATAGAAGGGAGAAGAGAGAGATGGACCACAGGAAGACCTAGTAGAAGAGAAGAACAGTAGAACAACTGGGGAAACATTTGAGAAGAAACAACAATTTTAGTATCAGGAAAGGTAAGCATTGTTCTAGCCTTCCAGATATTGAAAAGCTAGATCGGACAGGAGCTGGAGAGAGCAGAAATATGTTATGTTATTGGGCATTTGTGTAGCGCCTTTTACCATTGGTCTGATTCCAAAGCACTGTGGGTTGAATGCCCTTGGGAACAGTAGTCCAGGTCAGTGGAGCGAGTAGTTTAGTAAATATTGCTTGAGTGCACTCGTTATGTGTTCAGCCATGGCAGATTAACTGCCTGATTCATGGAATTATTTGCATGAAAAACGCAGATTTGCGCGCCTTTCTGCCTGAAAATCCCCATACTTGAAGCAGGGATTTTCGGGCAGAAAGGCACGTAAATCTGCGTTTTTCACGCAAATAATTCCATGAATCAGGCTTAAAGTGGTGTGTAGCTGCATTCTAGTTCTAGGCATGTTGCAGTGGTTGTGGGAGATCAGTAGAATGTGTGCAGCAAGGCCAATTGTACTTGGTTAGCTGCATTCTGGCAGCAGTGGAGTTTGTGAATGGGATTATGTGTGCAGCTAGGCCAATTTTCGTGGGGTATAGCTGCATTCTAAAGACAGTTGAGGTGGTCATGGAGGTGTACAAAAATGTGTGCAGCTAGGCCGAATTAATCGAGGGGTTTAGCTGCATTCTATTGTTTGTTGATGCAGAGGAGAGAGTTAGCATATTGGTGTGTTTGGGTGTCTGTGTGGATTTGAGAAAGGAGACCTTGTTCCTGATGACCTTCCAGTGCCTGTTGAGGTGACAGTATCTCCCTTTGGGGTTTGGGGCTATTAGGCTAAGGTCATCCCTGTGTCTAGTTGGGTCTGCAACTGCTTATTGGAGTACTGCTGCATCCAGTTGTGTTCTATCGGTCCTACTACTTGTCACAATATATTACACGGCACAAGCAAGTCAGGGATCTCCTTCCCCTACAATGAGTGTGGCGCACAATAAAATGCTTAGATTTTTTTTACAATTTCGAATTCTACTTGAGATGGCTTCCAACCCGTCTCGCACCCAACCTCTACATGCACCCCATGTCACAATGGACTAGGAACCAGGCCGTTGTGTATCAATGCATATTTTATTAATTTATTATTTAATGTTAAATTAGAATAACAAATTACAACAGCCACCAATGTTGTGGCAACAAAAAATGCAAGGACTACTACAAAGTGACCAGGTTAAGATAAACTGTCACAAATACTTCCTTTTTAATGGCAACACAGAAGAAGAACAAATCAACTCACAAAGATAGCACAATAGTTAAGCACTCCCCCTGCAAAACTCAATACCCAAACATCAATTGGACTTGATTCCTTTGAATGGAAGACAGTGGCAGGGAGTAGAAATACAGGGGAAAATCACTTTTGGGGTGGTGCCCACAGAAACAAGATGGGGAGCCAGTAAAGAAGGGAAGATTTGTTTTAGCGCACAATGAGAAACATTGTTTTTTTATTTATTAAGCACAACTGCTATGGGACAGAACAGAATGGAATTCGTACTGCTTACACTTATAAGACAGGCAGGGCTTAAGCGAATACTAGCCAGCACACAAGAGGAAAGAGAAACAGAGTAGGAACATCGTTTTTTAGGAGATTCAACACATGGGCAATGGGAAAGAAGACTAAAGGGAAATTTGTTTTTACTGATGCTTAAATGACAGGCAAACTCTGGGAAATGGGGTAGCTCACAAAAGGAAAATTGTTTTTTGGGTAGAATGACAGATGCAAATGACAGGTAGGCTCTGGTAACGGGGCAGCTCACAATAGAAAAATAATTGTTTGGTTAGGATGGCAGAGCAAGGGGAAAAACAGTTGCAGATGGAAATTCGCTTAGCTGGGCACAATTTAAACATAGGGACAAACTAATTTTTTTAGATCACAATGGAATTAATCCTTTTGGGCAACACTTTTATAACTATAACAATTCACAATGCACTGGGAAAAGATGGTTGGTTCCGAATTCCAACGATACAGATCCTGTGCAATAAATAGGGAAATTAATTGATTTACTTATAAAAATATACTAAGGATCTACACAGGCAAATAAGGGATTCTTCAATGGGAAACTGAATAAAATGCACAGACATATAAAGGATTCTTCAATGGAAAAATGATTAAAATGCACAGACAACTAAAGAATTCTTCAATGGGAAAAATGACTAAAATGCACATGCAAATAAGAGAGGGGATTTTTCCATGGGGAATCTTTATGGAAATGCTGAAAGAGTATAGGGCTTATACAATCTATGGCTTGGGGCATTAATACTTACAGGAGAGGGCTATGCTGGACATCAGAGAGTGTCAGAGCACCACTGCTGGGACAGCCAATGGGGTTAGTCAATGATTCTCTCTGTCCTCCAAGGGGTCCCAAGTCAGCTACTAAACCTCCTGGCTCCACTGCAAGTTAGGCCTCCCTTTGCTGGGATGGGTCCAGATTCCGCCAGCTGCTCACTTCAGGAGTTAGTGGGAAGAGTCCTGATTTGAGGCGGGGTGACTTAGTTATAGGGCAGTTGACATCAATGATGTGTCATAGTTCCCGCAGAAGGGATTGGTTAATGTCCACTACTCCATACCCACCTGTAGGTCTAGAAAAGGTGGGAGTGCTTGGACCGGCTAGGAGAGGAGACCACTCCATTATCTTACTTCAACAGGGGGGCTTGGTCTGGCTTGGGGACATAGAAATCTCCCTGCATGACAAGTGCCCTTAATCTCCATATTTTGACACATATGTAGGCATTTTTTAACACTGTATTTTACTGCGAGTCAAATGACCCTACTTAGGAGTTTGTAGGTTATTCTGGTGTGGAGCTATAGTTTTTCTTCATTTACTCCATGATTATATCCGTGAAAAATATGGCGCTCAGTGGGCAGAATATGGATCATATTTTACACGTTTTGTCAAATTGTCATATCTCTCAACCACACAGGGAGGGACACATCATGTTTTCCTAAATAACTTGATTTGTGTAGGTCCCACCACAATCGTTTTTGGTTGCGGAGAAGCAGTCAACTTCCACCTTTTCAAAGACCCTACCATGATTATTGTGAGACAAATATTACCACTGTTATACAATAAAAAGCAATTCTCCCATTTTACACAATGGACATTTCAAATCACTCATTCACTGGCCCCCACCCTTGCCATGTGCCCGTTCCTGGTTGTGACATCAAAGAGGGGTCCTGTGGCTTGCACATTCCAAGAGCTAATTGCCAGCTAAGGCCAGTTTTATTGCGGCCTAAGTGACCTGAGTCATAAAAGGCTGGGGAACAGAGCTGTTTTTATCTAGCCACACCACAAAAGTGATTTATACAAGTTTTTAGTTTGTATTTTTAAAAGGACGGCCATCAGATCTGTAGTGAGCCAGGCCTAAATCCCCATGGCAACATGGGCTTTGGAATTTAGTTTAATTTCTAAGGAAGTCACAAACAGAGAGAAATGAAACCAATGACAAGCAACTCCCCTAGCGAATATAACCTTTTAACTCACATTTTCACTTTATCTGACTCTTGAAAGGCACACAATTTTAACATGGATAAATGTTATTGCAAAGTTGTTCCCTACATGCGGTAGTTAAAGTGCATCATAATTACATTTTTAGAGGCTTTTGTTGTACATCTGGATGTGCAAAGTGTCACTTTAAAGGCACAATTGAAATGTCATTTTGGTAATTTTTGCTGTGAAAAGGCCTTCATTTTCTGCAGCAGTTTTACCCAGTTCAGCCTCCCAACATGACAGAAACGGAATTCACATGTTGACCGTCTTGCACACATCTTGATGAGCATATTTTTAGTTGAAAGGGAAAAACTGAATTACTTATTTTATTTAATGTTCCTGACAGAAAGCAATTTGCTTCACACAATGCTGACATCTCATTGAGGGTTCTGTGGACGGTAGTTTCTGAGAGTGTTACTTCAGCTCTCCAATAATTTTGGCATACATTGCAATGTGTCTTTCCCTTCTGCCAGTAATTGACATTTTTATGTATCTCAATGTTTTGAGTCTCAATTTCACTCCTTTTTGCTTTGAAAGTGCAGGGCCTCATTTCCACATCATTTCTGTACAGGCAGTTTCCTTTTGAGGAGCCCTCATAACTGACTCCGGCCTTTTACGTATGACACCCGGGGCTATTTCACCCCACACACTACATGCTAGAAAAGATGGCTGGTGCTCCTGGGCCCAGCCAGCATCAGCATTTATGGTAATTCCTGTGTCTTGCTGTGTCCGCAATTCCTTGCTTTTGGCACCTTCTCAGTGTGCGGTTGCATCAAGTTCTGTATTAACGGAAGTATGAATACATCTTAGATATGGTGACTGGTACTCAGTGAACCTGAAGGTCCAGCATCTGGCCAGGCCTTGTTGTTTGTGCTGTGTCTGAGTAACACAGTTAAGTACAACACATCGATGTCCCTTCCAGGTACCTGCCTCGCCAGTTTTGTTGCCTGAGTGTATTCCCTTGCAGGTGGAACTAAAGTTAGAGCATAAGTGCTATTGGATCCAAATGTTCGAGTCACGGGTAATTGTTTACAGCAGGTAGTCAAGTATTCCTGTCCTACTTTATGGTTCGAATTTAAGAAAATACACTGCTTCAAAGTCCCATGTGCAAGCTGGGTGTGCTAGAGCGCTCAAGTGCTTATCTGATAGGAGAGCGGGTCAGTGGTGGCTGGTGACTTTGAAAGCTGGTGGGGCGTAAATTTAGCAGGGTGAATTTGTAAGGGAGTGCAATGAGGGAGAAATGTTTAGGAAAAATGGTTTCCAAAATATGCAATTTACTGCCCAAATCCACACAAACATGACCTAAAACGCATGTGCACTGCATGTATTCATTATGAGTGGTGGGACCATGACCTCAGGAGATCCTGCTCTGGTTGGGGTCATGAAACTACAGCTGTTTAGTCAGTGGTCGAAGTGTACGAAAAGAAGTAGTGGAACTATGTTCCCTGCTGGTCTGCACCCACTCCCCACAAGCCCTATCACCACGTTCCCTCCCACACACAATACACACCCCAAAATACTTGCACCTGCTGTTTAAGGGAACGTTCAGTGCAGTGCACTGAAAGTGCAAGTTTCAACATCTTCCTACACTTTTATTTTAAAACGAAACCATTCCGGAACGGTTCCTTTTTAAAATAAAAGTATTGGAGCAGTAAAAGATGATTAAAAATAATAGAGGAGCATCGCTCCCGACCGCTCCCGCTCACTTCGACCACTGTGTTTAGTCAACTTAGAAAACTGTTTGGACTGCCAAACATTACAGAGGTGCTGCGATCTGTGCATGACTTGCAGGTTGGAATCCCGGCAAGACAAATTCAGCTTTTCATCCTTGCGAGGTCAATGAGTATCAACTTCGGTTGGGTGATATTGTATGTAAATACGTTTCATGTAAAGAGCTTTGGTGAAAACGCTATATAAATAACATCATTATTTAACGTGCAATTCTGCAATGCAGTCTTTTCGAAGTAGAAGCAAGGGTGTGTTCTGGATGCAAGGTTTCTACTACTATAGTCTGCAATAAGGTGCTGATAGTTTAAATCCAGAAACTGGGTGCAGTTAATTTGGCACTGTACTGTTAAAGTAATCAGGCTGTACATATCGAGCTGTTTCAACTGCCTTAGTTCAGGGTGGTGGGTATTTCAGCTTAAATGACGAGGAAAATTATGAAACCAGCATGGACTTGGATAATATTTGAGGTGTCAGACAGAAAACAAATTTTGCATGTTGAAGTCATGTGGCTATCCCTGACTAGGTAATTTGTCGCTGGTTTGGGGTGTGCGCACTATGTGTCATTGGGCTATACCAATTATGCTGAGGAAAGTATTATAGGCAATTCTGTGCAGGTTAGGTGCATACTTGCTAACATTAGCCATTCCTATCTGTGGGTGCTTTTCCAGTCTTGTTTTTTTCTTTGTATTCTGAGATTTGTAGTCCCCATTTTATAATGGGAAATGTGGAACTGCAAATCACATAATGCAAAGAAAAAAATCAGGACTGGATAAGCACTTACAAAGTGGAATGGGTCATGTTGGCAAGTATATAGGTGGATGTATGGAATTGTATTGTGCAGTTAAATGAAGCCCCACATTTGTGATTCACTTGTGTCAACATTTAGATCTGTTTTGTTTAATTGCGAACTGGTATCATTATTCTGTTGCCAGGTATTTAGAGCCTTTTTAGGTACATATAAGACTCACTAATAGGTTGCTCAAGTGTTTGCAAAATTCCATGTGTACTCAAGATTAATTAAAATAGGGTGAACAGAACGTAATTAATGACTTAAAATGTGTAGTTGTCTTAAATATTAATTATTAAAATGCTAAACCTGAGCTATGTGCCCCCCCTCATCCCGCCCCCTGGATGTTTTGTGACAATGAAGACCAAGCATTCACTACAGTATTGCTGACTGCGACGTATAAAGCCCCTTGCATTTGGTCGGATTGGGCCATAAAATAGTCTCGGGCACCAATGAAACAATGGCCCACATTTGCAAATGACAATTCATTCCTTTTGTGACACTTTTTGACTAGTACCCAAGGGGAGAGTTTTTGATAAAATGTGAAGCAGATTCTGCAACACTGGTCAAAGCTGTTAGCCGCAAAGTGAAGTAAGTCACCAAAATGGCCCACATTGGCCAAAAAGTGGCCCACTGTGACCCAAAACACTGGCCCACACCAACATTTTGCATTTCGAGTTCGGCCATGGGCTATTGCCCTATCGCCTAGCCCGATATTTTAGGTATCGTGCACCTAAAAAGGTGCATTTCATAATAACTGTCTGCCCTTGAATCGTGAAGATGCTAATTAATCACAGCACGATTCTCTAAAACAGGACAAGCATTTCACCGACCATCACCGGAAAACAAAGATACCTTACCCACATCTTGCTGACGTGATAGGCAAAGCACCAATTCTTATCTAGGTGAGGCACCTGCACAGACAGTTTAGCCATGCAATTTGGGGGTCAAGTTATGCCTAGTGTCGGCGAATGCTGCAGGAACTTGTGCAGCACGTGGCGGCGGAGAAACGAAACACCCCATACCTCCACGGGCGTCAATTAGGGGCCGCCAGGTGTAACAATTGCCACCCCTGAGGTCTCTCTTGCTAACCCTGTGGTCTCCCTTGCTACCCCTAATAAAAATGCACAAATTCACATTCAATTGAGGCTCATGTGCTGTGGCCAGCAGCATGTGGCTCTTTGTTTCTGGAATGGCTGATTTTCTGATAGCTATAGCCAGTAAGATAGCTCAGTGTGTTGAGCACTCGCTGCTGTAATGTGTGTGTGATCTGCAGGTTGAAGGTCCGACTCCCAGCAAGGTCAACTCAGTCTTTCATCCTGCTGAGGTTGATAAATGATTATCAACACAGGTTGGGTGATGTTGTATATATATTTGTTCTATATGAAGCGTTTAAGCGTAAATGCTCTCAATAACACATCATTATCATTTGGCCTTGGACGTCTGCTTGCATTCACAGTGATTTGGTAACCATATTTTTCGTAGTGTTCTCAGAAACAATGCTATGTGATGCCACTTCCTGTTTTGTCAAGGGCTGAAAGGTTGTGTTCCATCGCTTCCTGTGATGTCACTTTGAGGTGGGGTCAAATGAGGTCAAGGGTCATGTGATGTGACTCCCACTACACCTGGCATTTTGGTGAAATGACGTCCCTGCATACTTCCTCCTGCTGGGACACAGTGCCCACCGGAGGTCGCTCATACAGTCCAGCGCAGGGGTGTTGCTAGGTCTGGAAAAGATCCGGGGCTATGCTAATTTTAAGACTGCCGGGACTGGGGGCAAGCTAGCCTTTTTGGTTGTAACCCCAGAGCTTCTTTCTGGGGCTACAACCAAAAGACCCAGGGCTATAGCCCTCTCAATCCCCCCCTAGCAACGCCTCTGGCTCCAGCACCATAATATCTGAACCCATCATTGTCCTTTGTGTTGAAAGGCGCAAGCGAAACAGGCGGCAGGTACACAGCAAGGCTCTTTCACGCCGTCAAAGGATTTCTTGAAAGGAGCAGGAATTATTGCACGTGACTGTCACAGGCGCATTATGTGCAGTTTGTTTCAAAATGCGCACTTAAAAGAGAAAACAAACTTTAAATACCAGCACATGTTATGGATCTTGTGCACTGATTGTTTGGGACTGTTGTCGGTTTTCGCTAGGTACAGTTGTAGCATACTTGGCAATTTGGGGAGGGGATTGTATGTATGTTCATATAAGACCTAAAGTGTGCAAAAAAACAATCTAAACTGGGTCCCCACCCCCCCAGTGGCAAGGCCTTTTTTGGTGATTTCGGTATTTCACCATTCAATGCCTTCTAATGTTTTCTCCTTCATTAACCCCTTAAGTGCCAAGGACGAGCTTCCTCGTCCTTGGCACCAGGGAGCTAATCCCAAGGACGAGATACCTCGTCCATGGCACTTAAAATAAGGAACCCAACCCCTGCCTTTATTACTTTCAAGGGCCCACCAGGTGCGTCTCATTGTCTAGAGTGGGAGAGATGGCATTTCAGCTTCCTTGAATATATATTGCAGCGCTGGCTTGTACCGTGTTAGCTATGTCAAGGAAGTGTTTTTTTGGGAACACTATATATATATATTTATTTTTTAAATCATCTTGTAAATGAGTTTATTTCAAAACGATACTGCCCAAATAAACGAAATTATCGTTATCCGTGTTTAACTTGTATCCCAGTTCGTTTCCTATTCTGTAGAGGGCTGCAATTTAAAGTCATCACTTAAAAAATGCCTGGAAACACCTGTTAATTGCCGCGGCAGTTTGCAGAATCACATGAATGGAACGACATGATATGACCCCACATAAATGAGATGGCCTTTAATTAGTCTGTACTGCACGAAGCGAGTTTAATGAAGTTTGGAGTCGTGCCCTGATCAACAGTAGTCTTTAGCCGACTGCCACACAATACTTTCCCTGTAGGGGACGGAGTAATAGGCAGGGAACGGATGTCGTCGGTCACCCTTCCGTTTACTTGAGTGAAATACATTTCAAGTATTGCGACATTTCAAATCTCGCAGGGGCCGCGGCGTATTCTGTTCCCTGGGCTCCACAGTGGCTGCGGCCCTTCGACGTTAATATTCAGTTCTCAAATAAATAGTTCGATTTGTGTTTCTTGTTCTTATCTTAGAAAGCGGCTCACCCGTGGCTACATATATTACACGGTTGTAGGCATCAAAAACACACGTTTGTCAGATAATTCCACAAGTGGCAGTCCAGTGGACACAGCTGCCCCTCCCCAGCGCACGTTTTACTTTTTATTGTTCTCACCTGCGTGTCCTGCACGTGAGTAGAATGGACAAGGCTGAACGGACCTCCGCAATATATATAAATATAAAGGTCTCGAGCGAAATCCAAGCTCATGCCCGGATGCCCCCACTACTAAGGCAAGTCTTGCTGCAGGACTGGGGGCAGGAGCCAGGGCTGGTAACAACAGGCCCAGGCAGAGGGGCGCCAAGCAAGAGCTCCAGAGCGCACCACCTTCAGACTGGAGGCCCTCCCGTGGCTGAATGATGGACTATTGGTCCAATGCAGTCCAGTAGGCCTGCTGGCACCCGCGGTACAAACTGGCCCCGGGGCACATAATTCTTGAACTTGTTACCATAGTACTTACTACTTGCAGTCCATGCCACTCCACAAGCAAGACAACTTAGGCAAGGCCACACCGCACACATGGCTGGCTGCTCTGCTGTTTGTTCTCTGACTAGGCCTAGGTCAACCACAACACTACCGAGTAGCATAGTAACAGAATTTACTGAGAGCGCTGTTTGTGCACAAATTAATATTGGCGGGCCACAGCTCTAGCGCCCGGCCAGCCTCTACTCACAATCGATTATGCAAACAGTGTGAGCCTCCAAGCTCCATTCTGTATTACTTTAGGAAAAACTGTGTGAAATGGGACACGCCCCTCCATGTTAACTTGTCAGGCCCAGGGGAGAGATAGAGGTGGCAGTGCTGCAGTAGACAGAGCACCAGGTGGAGGAGACCAAGATGGTCCCCCCACACAGGGCTTCAGAGGAGTAGGCTGGGGCCACTGCACCATCACCAGCCCGTGCAGAGGGGCAGCAGAGGCAGGCGCAGTCTATCCTTGCGAATGTGAAGGCAGGCCAGAAATCGTCCCCACTCCTGACACTGCACATCTGGTCATGGGTGTGGGACTACGTTAGCTTGCTGGTGGGTAAGACTGTCAGTGGGAGACCACTTTTTACTGTGCACGTCTTCCAAAAGAGCTCCGTGAGCACCTCATCAATGCTCAACCACTGGGAGGTGTTGCACAATGTGGTGTTCAGGAAGCGCACCTTGCCAGGTTTTCGCTCCATTACAGCCCAATTATCAGGGCCACTTTGCTGCCACTTGCATCATAGCATCCTGCTGGGGGTGGTAGAGTTCACGGTATGGCATAATTTGTTCAGCAGAGGTAGAGTGATGGGGAATACAGGCATGTACTGCCGGCATTGCTTGTCCTCTGTCAGTGGAGACGAGCTGTATCCAATAACAAGGGTGGATAACATGGAGACGACCATGCTGCAGCACCACCCTTCCTTCTTGTTGGTGACTGGGCAAGAGGGTAAAGAAAGCAGAGTCAGGGCCAACTAAGAGAGAACAGACTACATGCAGGAGTGCCTCTGCTGATACATTGTGCCAAATAAATTGAGGCCGAACATCCAGTTCATGAGTGTCATATTAGGTCTTAGAGAGTGACTCTGTTTGTAGACCCAAATAAATTGAGGCAGAATCTCCAGTTTGTGAGTGCAGTACATGGACTAAGAGGATAGCTTTGCTGGTTGGTGGAGCACAATAGATTGAGGCACAACAACCAATAAATCCAATGTTGTTGTTATTCATACTGAAGTAGACAAAAAAGTAACACTAATTAGAGGATGTTGCCTTCTGGCTCTACTGTTGGTTAATCCAAATAAATTGGGACAGAACCACCACTGAAACCAATAGTCATATTAACCAAACTGAAGAACACACAAAAGCATCACTATGTAGGGGATGTTGTGTAGTTCTGCTGGTTTGTAGAGACAAATACATTGAGGCAGAACCTCCAGTTTGTGAGAGTGGTAGTCGGACTTAAACAGTGGCTTTATAGGTGGGTACAGCCAAATAGACTGAGGCAGAACAACCAGTGATTACAATATTGATATTAAAGGTGTGGCATAGAGAGAGATAGGAAAAGCTCAGCGCTTGTAGTGGCTAATTAAATGTAGATTCGGCTGCAGGTGAATGTAAAGCCTGGGTCGCCTGCCAAGCTTGCCACAGTAGAAAAATACAAGTGCAAAAGTTTAATTTACACTACGCACAAATCTAGAGAGTACATGCGTAAGTTGCATATGTTTAATTGATTGTAGGTCAGTCTGACATGTGTTACGAGCTATAGGCTCTTCTTCTGATGCTGAAAGCATCATATACAATTATGCTTGGGTATTCATATTCACAAATGGCAGAACAAACTCAAGAGCAATTTGTCAGGGCAGATAACAATCAGCCACACCAAAGCAAATAAGTTGAGTCACATTTGTAACGGTGCCAGGGTTATTAATTCATGAAAACATAAAGTATACCCGTCCATCAATGCAAATAATACAAATAGTTAAGAAAAGGATATCAATCAGCAATTGTGCAAATAAGGATGGAACAAAGGAGATGGGTAGCGAGAAACCAAAAAAAAGATTAGAGTATTGTTGGATACAAAGTCAGTTGGTTCTGTATGTGTGTTCAATCCAAATTTCACAAAACCACATTACGCATCTAATAAAAAGAATGTACCTTATGAGATCCTGGTTTCAATTATGTCACTAGGAAATATAGGTTAAGAAATAAACACGCTTTATCAATTACATGTTTATACAAAGTTGACATTTTGGTGGCTTGGTATTAATATTATCACTTACCAATTGTCAATTGACCGTGGCCTCACTGTTTATGCAATCCTTAGCTAGAAATAAAAAGCTTTTTATTTCTAGCTAAGGATTGCATAAACAATGTAATTGAAGAGACAAACATTTTCGTGTCTTTTGTGATATTTTGTACCAGGCTCAAAAGCCTGAGCAACAGTTGTCCTGCACATTAAGAGGGAAGTTACATGTATGCCGGAAAATGAACCAGCAAAGGTATGTCAATCAGTAAGATATGCTGGTCTAATGGTGAGGGAAGGTGGCTCAAATGTGTCCATTGACCACAGTCAAAGGGTAGGGGACTGACCTTTTGCCTTTTGCCTATTCAAGCATGTGGATGATGCTACATCATTGGGACCCATAGCTAAGAGTTACCGGACCTGTGTCCTGGCTTCCCTCGTAACATATACTGTTTTGCATATATGACAGGTGGCTTTTTCTGGTAGGAAATAACTTCACACACCCAATTCATTTTGAGGGCTGAGATGGACCTAACCTCTTGTTACTCTTGGGGCCAGCTCAGTCTACCTTGCAGTGGATACTGTATTATTCATGGTCTTTGGATTGCTCTCTTTGTTGCTGAGGTGATGTCAACTCCTCCCGCTCGTACCTTAGATGGAGAGGTATAACTTCCTCCTCCCACTCCTTCTCCTGTACTTCATTCTCTGTCAATGAATGCAAGTGTGACCGTGGTGCATGTATAATCTAATTTCTTCCCAATACACCACATTCAGCGGAGGCAGATGCTCCTGTTCTTTGGAGAGGAAGCAATCTGATCTGTGCGCAGACACATATACTATCTGAGCTTCTACGTAGAATTTGAGCAGGATGATATTGGACGTCTCATTATAAAATCATCCACTTCTAATGTGGCTAATCCAAATGGTCTTACTAATTTGATCTTCGAAGAAGTTGAATCCTGAACTGTGGTCCCTAATATTGACTTTTCTCTTCCGAGATATTCTGAGATCAGGTACCATAACCAGTTCATGGAAAGAATCCATAATTATTGCAGTGTTTAAGAAGGGCAATCACTCTGATCCTAATAACTATTGACCAATTGCCCTTGTAGATTGTGATAGTAAAATCTTCACAGCATTATTTCTGGAGAAACTGGAGAGTTGGATTAAGGAAAATAACATGTTGCCAAGAAATCAGTGCAGATTTAGAAAGGGATTGTCTACGACTCTTAATGGTCTGATTCTCGCAGTATTAAAAGATGGCTTTAGGCACAAGGTGAAGGGAATTCCTAATAAGAACTATGTCTGCTTAATAGATTTTCCAAAGGATTTTGATCTTGTAAACCGCCGGCTACTCTGGGCAAAATTGAATAATAGAGACTGCTGCCATCTCTGTTGGTTATTCTAGAATATATATATGCTGACACATCTGTAAGGGTTAGGCTGAACGTGGGAGGGTGCTTTTCTGACTCCTTTTGCAACTTCAAAAGGACTGGGTCAGGGATGCATGTTTGTACCATGCCTATATAATTTGTAACTGGCAGATTTGAACGATGAGTTGGAAAAGGCTGCATTAATTAGCCTCAAAATTGGGGGTCTGGAAATTAGTTGGCTATCCCATGCTGACGATGTGGCACTGTTGGATGGTTCGCCTATAGGTCTTCAGAGGCTGGTTACAGTGCCTAGTACATATGCAACAAAAAAAGGTCACATTACCAATTTCTGTAATACAAAGAATGAAACCAGTAGAGTAAAGTGGGCGGTTGACGTCATCAGGATCGACAATAGGAAGAAAGTATTGTAGCTGGGATTCAATTTAAATAGATTCTCGAGTACATTGTATATAACTATGAAATTGGGAAAATAAATCGACCAATTGTCCTTCCAGGTGAGACAAATCCTGGGAAAGTTCTGTAAATTTTCTGTCTAACCTCTGGTACAAGTCTACGTGGGAAAAGTTGTCCCCAAGATCATGTATGGTGTTGAACTGCAGGGTGCCGCGCATAGTATTGATTGCGATAGATTGGAGGGCATGCTTTGGAAGAGAGTCTTGGGGCTGCCGTCCTCTCTCCCTATGGCATCACTGCGCTTCGAGCTAGGTTTGCTGTCCCTTCGTTACTGGTTTTATTGGCAGATAATGCCGCTTATTGCGAACATTATGTCCAAATACTTTGTTTGTTAGTTTACAAGATTGTTTGAATGATAAGATATCTTCCTTTCTGAATGTAATGTTACTACTTACGGATGATTTACTGAATCAAATGAACAAAGATAGATCTGAATTAATAGCAAATCCATTGGGCATAAAAAAAGTCACTAAAGGAGTGGGCTTGGACTGCTACAATTGACAAAACACGACGTTACAAAATGTACTCAGCCTTTCAGTATATTGACAAACCACTTGGAGATCTGCCCAAATATCTTTGTTGTTACCCCTGCCCTATAATAAGACAATCGTTCTTGAGATTCCGGTTGAATTTTTTGCATGTGAGCTTAACAGTGCGATGGGGTTCTACACGCCTAACAAATACACACATGTGAGTAACACTGCCTTGGATTTCTCCTACACTAACAAAACATATGGGCTCCACTGCTATTCTGTTCTCCCCGGCCTACACAATGCATGTGTGCCAAACACTCCTGTGACCTTCTCCATTACCTACTAAAAGCATGTGTGCTTAATACTGCTTTTGCAATGTTCTCATCTCCACCAGCTACATAATCCACAGTTCCCTAACACTGCCTTGGTGTTCTGGCCACCTACAAAATGCATTTGTGACTAACATTGCTTTGGCATTCCTCTCTGCCTACAAAATGCATGTCTGCCTCACACAACTTTGGTGTTCTACCCACCTACAGAATGCATGCACACATAGCACTTCTTGGAGTTCTCCCCCACCTGCAAAATGCACTTGTGGTTCTCACTGCTTTGGCCTTTCCCTGCTTGAAAAATGCATATGCACCTAACAATGCCTTGGCGCAAGCATCTGCTAAAAAATGCATGTGGTTATTTCTGCTTTGGTATACTCTTGCGTCTACAAAATGCGCATGTGGGTCTCACGGCCTTGGCGTTGTGCCTGCCTACAAAATGCACATATGCTAACATGGCCTTTGAGTTCTCTTCCACCTATAAAAAGCAGTAGTTCTCACTGCTTTGGCATCACATGGGATCAATGTAGGACACTAAGATTAAGTAGAGAAGTTTCTTATTTTATTCAGGGGCTATGAACAAATGGGTCAACAAAAAATGGAAAAATTGGGATCTCCCCAGAAAACAATAATCAGAATGGTTTTCTCCCAAATGTGTCTGTCAATCTTGATGCAGACAAGCTGGCCTCCAGTCTCGTGGAGCCAAGATTGTAGTTCACATACTTTGAAGGAGGATGCATAAATTCCGCTCTCCAAGTGTTTCTGTCATAAGTGTGACCAAACCCTCTTCTTACTACTATAATTGCAGGCTTTCTGCTTTCCAGCAGAATGTCTTGTAAGTAGATGGGCCAGTGGTCGTAGCTTGTAGGGAGAGCTTGAGGGTGGTCCCTCGGATGTTGTAGTCATATCCTGGACTCCTTTCCCTTTGCATCTCTAAGCTGATGGTAGCCTACAAGTAACTGTCTCATTTCTCCTCCCACTGTATGATCCTGCATAGGGACAACCTGGCTGACTGAAACCTTCTTATTTTTACATTCTGCACACTGGCCTCCCTCACTCCTCTTTTCACTTTCTGTTTGTCTTCTCTTTCCTTCTACCTCCTTCATTTCAATATCTTCCACCAATGTTACTGCTTCTATCTCACTCTGGGGCTCTTGTATCCACTCCTCCTACTGCTCCCTGTCTCTACTACCTCCTCTCTACATCTGAGTCCTCATGTCATCACCTCCTCCCCAACATGTCCTCCTTTAGATGCCTGCACACTTGAAGAGCTCCCAATCTCGTTCTTTCACTTGGGAGTTAGACGTGTTCACAGTCGTACACAGAGATTTTAATCTGCCAGTAAGCATTTGTGGCAATTATTTCAAATCCGTCACTAAATGATTCTCTGTAATGGGTCATTAGTATTTGGGCCATTCGTTTATTATGATTTTGTTCACGGCCGTATGCTGGTCGTACATGTGAACTATGGTCTTGGTCCCTCCTCCCCCACTTTATTTCGGGCTGCACGATTACTCAAAAAAGGAAATGCGTGATTCTTTGTGTTGATGTAGAGAACTGAAACTACTCGCCCCCCCCCGCCCCCTCATTTTTGATTCCAGAGAGTGTTTTCTTAAGGGTCTGAAGAAAGAGGGATGGTTTTTGATAAACTGTTATTTTTATTTTTTTTTATAATTTTTTTTTCTGTTTCTTAAGTCTTTAAAACTTTGAACTTGCAGTAGTAGAATATGTCCTGAGAAGATGACTTTTGGAAAGACAGGAAAACAAAACCATCGAAGGCTCACCATCTTTCTGTACGATGGGACTCAGGATCAAGGATCAAGAAGAATAAGTCAAAGACAAAACAAGGACTAGATTATACAGAATTTTGCAGATAGGATTCTGCAAATTATTTTCTGTCTCTTTTTGTAAAAATTGTTATACAATTAAATAAAAAAAAAATAAAAGATAAACTGTTATTCATTTTTTGTTTAGACTTAACAGGCATGGAGAAAATGCCTTTGTTAAGATCCTGGGATTTTCAAGAAGATATGGTGCTTAAAGTGGCCATTTGTGGTCTAAACACATATTCCTTTGTGTACCTTAAGAGGTATGTTTTTAACACTCGACTAATGAATGATGTTTGTGGCTACCATATATTCCATTTATGGAGCTTTGGAACACATTCCTCTAAAGGTACTTATCAGCAGATTTGTTGGTGCTATTATGTCCGCTTTGGGACAGGATATAAGGATGTTTTTATTAATAAAGACGTCCTCTTTCTAAAATTGACGAAATGGATTTAGAGCGAGATGAAAATTATGTGATGGTGTCAGAACAAGCTTTTTATACTTTGTTTTGTTGTGTTTTTTTAAATAAAATTCCATAAAGAATCTCAATCAAGACCTATCTCTACCAGGATAAAAGTGGTCGTTTTTTCACCAAATTGACATCAATAAGACAATCCCCTGATGAATGTCAGACATTAATTAGTCACTTGACAGAAACATGTTGGGTTATGTATAGAACCCAAAAAATGTTTTTCTATTGGATTTTTTATGTTTAGTGTTGTTGTTGTTGTTTTTTTCAATTCAATGCGTAATGTGTATTTGGTACCACACATGTATATGCTTTATGTTGTCTCTTTCTAACCTGGTTTTAGGGTTGTGAATTATTTTTGATGTTTGAAAATATGATTGTGGGTTTATAAATTAGCCATCTTGCGACACTATCACATTTTTATTTAGAATAAAAATAATAGAGTCTGTTTTCCTTATATTTAATATAACATTGTTGTGGCGTCCCCAGACAGTGGAAAACAGCAGGTCTGCGCAATTAGACCTTATTCAGGGTACTAATTTTTTTGAGTTTCACCTATTTTGAATTGGCCTTAATAAAATTGGCTTTTTCTAGGTGGGATATCATGGAGCTGTTGTTTACATTTTTAAATTAAAAAACTGCAATTACTGTGACCTGCAACCCATCCTGTCCCTCTAGCTCCCATAAACAAAAAACGGTTGGTTACTTACCAAAGAAGCAAAACAGAAAGGTGATGGCTGTAAGGTTTAAAATCATTCATAACCACTGGCACAGCTCTGGGTTTGGGGTGTGTGCTTGAGGCTCAATGTTGTGAAGGCTGGCACTGGAGACATTAAGATTTTATACAAGTCACTTACAGATGTTGGGAGAGAGTGTTTGAGATGTAATGTGTTCTAAGAGAGTTGAAATGCATTGAATGCAGATATAAGATGTTTGAGGAGGGTAATTGAGACTCACATAGTTGGGGTGCCGGAGACTTAAGTTGCTGGAGCGTGGCACTGTGTAAACCTAACTGTGTTGAGCAAGGCATTTGAGGTGAAAGGTGTTGGAGGGCAGGAGTGGGTGCCAGACATTTGAAGTTGTTAATGGAGGGTCCTTAGCGACTCGCAGTGGATTGTGGGGTCCCCGTGGTGAAAATGGTTGGGGGATATTAATGCTCTGGATGACTGGCGGGAATGGGTTCCTGTGCAATGGTTCAAAGTGCACTACTGACAGGAAAATACGTGCGCGTATTGTTCAAGTGCAAAAGTGTGAAGTGGTATAGCCTCCGATTGTCTTCTGGTTGGACTTGTGTTGGTCAGTTGCTATTTCCAGTCTACGGCCACACACTTGGCAGGCACTGGATGTCTGCACTTTGGAGTTTAGGCCCTTTACAGTTTGTCTGTTTACAGTTTAGCCCGAGTGATGTACAATAGTCCAGGTTGTTGTACACTGATATTAATGCTACATATGGTGATCCATTCTTGTACGATATGTATATCACATTACAGTGATCGTAGCCATATTTTTCTTAGTGTACTGAGGGGCAAGGCTATGCAATGCCACTTCCTGTTTTGTTAAGGGGTGAAAGGTTTTGTTCCATCACTTCCCGTGATATCACTTGGGGGTGGGGGTCAAATTAATCACTTCCTGTGATGTCATCAGAAGTCATGGGTCGTGTGATGTCTCTTCCGCTACTCCTGGCATTTTGGTGAAATGACGTCCCTGTCTACAGCCGAGGCCGCAGCCACATCCACATAAGTGCCATATGTCTAGGGCTGAAATATGTAACCTTGAAGTGCCATGTCGTATGTGTATGGCTGAGGCATGTAAGCTTCGGACTGTTGAGATGGCATACATTCATCAACTCCCATAAGAAATTAAGTTCCTGAAATTATCATGAGAGATTTGCCATGATGTGACGGACAACGTCATTGTGGACACTATTGAAGAGCCATGCACTGTTTTCTGTCACCTGCATTACTATAAAAGCACTGTTCTTGCCACCCGCATGACTTCAGAAGTGAGTCCAGTTTATGTCAGCTAGCATGCTGATAGTGTGAACTGCTGAAGTTTACATAGAACGACTGGAGAACTATGGTGCGAAGAGCCACATGGCAGGGGTAAACATTGCAAAATGCTTAAAAAAAGAATTAGAAAAATGTATATTTTATACTTTTTACTTTGTCTAGACCATAGAACTCACCCACATGCCACATTTCAGATTTGTAGCATGTTGGGAAGTATGCTGAACATTTGGAACAAACACACACACACATCCACACATTTCCCTTTTATATGATGTATGTCTGTTTCTGTGTCTACAGACAATCTTGTGTGGCGGTGTTGCCAGCTTCCTTTGTTGATGGTGGGCAGGAGTTAAACACATTAAGTGTGGGTAGTTGCAGTTTCTGCATTCGTGCGCTAGTGAGCCAGCTCGCATCAACAGATAAGGTTAGGCACCTTTGTTAAATGAATAATGTTGATGTCAAATTGCAGGTCGGAAAATGCTTTCATTTATATGCGCTTGTTAGAAAGCTGGCGAAAAATATATATTACGAATTATGTAGTCAAAGATTAGCTGAGCTCTTGTACGAAAGCAGTTGCCTTTCTGGCAGTTGTGTTGTTTTGCTTTTATCCGTGGGGCTCATTGTTCTGTAGAAGTTGGGATGAACATTTTATGATGGCATTAAGGAAACAGTTTTACTGACTGGCAAACCGGCTCCTTTTTCCTCGGGTATTATATCTGTGATAGAAATGCTACAGCGAATAACGGAAAATCAATGTTTCTAGACGCAGCAGGCCTCTTTAAACCTTACTGTTTGGCAAACGCTCTGGAAAGGCTGGTGTTTTTGTGTTTGAGGATTAGGGGGGATGTAGGGGGAATGCGAAGCGTTTCCCCCCAGGGTTAATATGACGCTGCACAGGCCAGCGAGGTGGCCTGCGCGTAAAGCGCCACTCGCGGGGGTATTTAAGGTTCAGGGAAGGTTCGGGAAGCAGGCGACAGTTGGGGACTTTAGATTGAGAAGTCCTGTCGCCTGCTCCCAAGCCTTCCCTGTTTGGGGGCTGTGAGCGGGGTTTGGTAGTTTGAGGTGAGGAGTAGGGCAGAGTAGCGGTAGTGGGTGGTTGGGGGAGGCAGATAGTTTTAAAAAAAAATGATTTTTTTTTTAAGAGCCAGGGCATTGGTCAAAGTACAAGGGTAGTGTGAGGGCAGAATAACAAGTGACTGTTTGGGCTAGTGCTCATAGGTTTTGGGTGCCCTAATATTGGGGCAGGTTAGGAGATAGGGAGGTTTTTTTTTTTAAGGCAGGGGTATTTAACTAGGTGAGGGGAAATAAATATTTAAAAAAAATAAAGAATTAGAATATTTTTTTCTATATTTCTATGTTGGAATTATAGAATTTAATTAACTTTTCTCTAGGAATCTAATTTTCATATCTCAGTTTTATATTTTGAGTTTTTTCATTTCCAGAGTTATTTTGTCCCCTGTTCTAGTGTTGGCTCGGGGGCTTAGTTTAGCTATTTGAGAATTAAGGGGCATATTTTAGTGCATAATAAGTTTATTGTGTGCACCATGGTGGGTCAAGGATCCATTAAGAAGGGCTTGGTGGATGCCAGGGCTCTGAGGGAGGCGCTAGAAATCATTAGCAGGGCATCCAAGGCCCAATTGGAAGGGGCGGTTGGAGAGGTCGCAGGAGTGGGGGAAGTTGTTGGGGGTAGGTCGCAGCGTAGAGCAGCGGCAGATGGGGCTCTCGTTGCAGGGGTGGCTTGTACCCCCGTGGCGGGTGTGAAGGGAGGTTTGGGAATCCAGGGGCAGGAAGATGAGGAGGGAGATGGCCAGGAGAGCGTCCAGGGGAGAAATGATTTTGTGGGGGGGGAGCCAGAGAGGGATGGAGTCAATGATGGCCAGGGGGAGTCAGGGGATGTTAGGAGTGTTCAAAAAGGGGTGGGTCAAGGGAACCACGGTGGGGGGGTTATGGGGTACAGAAGGGGGCTACAGGGCTGAGGGGAAAAGGAGGTAAATACCTGCAGAAGAGTGTAGGTGGGAGAAGGGGAGAGAGGTCCCCATTAATTGAGGAGGTTAGGGAGGGGCACGGAATGGCCCCCCAGTTAGGAGGAGTGGGGACAGAGGGCGTTGCGCAGCCCCCGCTGTTCAAGAGGACGGATATGGTATAGGAACTGCCCCTCCTCGGTCGGCGCGAGGAGAGTCTAGAGGGTGCAGCACGGCCCCTAGCGAAGAGGATCACAGGGTGGAGGAGTGCACACCTCGCCCGAGAGAAGAGGACCAGGAAGGGGTTTCTGCGGCCCCGCCGAAAAGACGTCAAAGGAGTGGTGGGGTGGACGCCCCGGGCTCGCAAGAAGAGGATCGACTCAGCCCGAGCATGAGCTCGCATCAACAATGGTATTTAAGGGGTGATGAAGCTGGATTGGAGGATTATGTGGGGCAGTGGGAAGAAGAAGGTTATAGGGCTGTAAGGAGGAGAGGGGAGGAGAGTAGGAGTTTGAGGTGGGATTATGAAAGACAGGTGCAGGGTAGTCGGGGGGCAAGAGGTTGGGGGAACAATTGGCTGGGTGAGAATGGTGACATGTTCTGTCCCCGAGTAGGAGCCCGTGAAGAAAAGAGATGAGGAGCATCGGAGTGGAGGCCAGACCGCAGACGGGCTGTGTGGAAAGAGGTGAGCAGGAAAGGGAATGGTCATCTGCATGGCAGAGGGGGGACACGAGAATGGGGATAGGAAATGAAGGGTCTGGTTTGCAAGGGGTAAGGAAAGAGATTGGTGTACAGGATATTGGAGCCTTGGTGGATGGGAAAGGCAATTGCTCGGTGGAGGATCAAACGGACAAGGTGGTGGAGCTAGTGGCGCTCGAGGGACAGGTTGCAAAAGAAAAGGAGGTTGAAGTGAAGGGCAAGGGGAAAAAACTACCTTACATGGGTATCACAAAACCTTTGGGGGCGCACTTGATGGCAGCGACCAGGGATAAGATTCAGGCGGGGGAATTTGTGGATGTTTTTAAGCTGCTCCATAGGAAAGTGAGAGCAAAGGAGGGGTCTAAGGAAGAAGAGAGGGAACTGGCTTCGCGCCCAAGGGTCCCAGTGACAATTGAAAAGTGGACATCAGCATTTATTATTTACGCCAGTGTATATTGGGAGAAATTCCAGGAGCGATGCGTGGCTCTGCTAAAATATATGGATGTAATTAGGAAGGCATTTACAAGTTTTGGAGGCTTTGCTTGGGTGCGGTACGACAAGGAGTTTAGAGCAAGGTTGGCGGAGGACAGTCAGGCGGTTTGGGGGGAGATAGATATGGATCTCTGGTTGCAATGGATGGTGCCGACGAGGCCAGCTCCAACGGTACACACGGCAAGTGGCTTACCCGTGCCTTACCGGCCCTTTCTTGGTCTCCCTGCCCCGGAAGGGGCATGAGGCAGGGGTCAACCCTCAGCAGCATCTTGGGCTTTCAATAAAGAAGGCTGCATGAGGTGGATGTGCAAATTTAAACATGAGTGGGGGGGAAGGACCGCATGCCAGTTAAAGTGGGGTGTTCTGGTAGAGCGGGCTCAGTTTATCGGAAAAGGAGGGGGGGCACAAGGTTTGATGAGGGTTTTTGGGGGCGATCCGAAGGGGGTACGAGAGGGGTGAGGTGGAAGATGCTTAGGTAGGGCAGGGGAGGGCCGCAAGAGGGGATGTAGCTGTGGAAAAGGTTAAGGAGTGTTGGCCGTCGTTTGGAGGGCATGGATGACGGTGGTGAAGCCCTCACGCTTGCCGCACGACAAGGTGAGTAAGCTTTAGGCTGCCCGGACAGGGGTGTGGGAATACCTTTGGAGCAGCAGGGGGAAGTGAGGAGATGGGTCTGCATGGACGGGGGTGCACTAGGGCCCCTGGTGCAGCTGGGGGAAAAATGGAGCAAAGAAGCAAGGTGCTGGAAGAGTAAGGTATATGGAATGGACTGCATGGACGGGGGTGCGGGTTTGGCCCCTGGTGCAGCGGTGGAGAGGAGTAAGGAAGAAAAGGGACCTGCATGGACAGGGGTGCACTAGGGCCCCTGGTGCAGGTGGGAAACATGGGGTAATGAACGCAAGGAGCTGGAAAATTAATTATATGGAATGGACTGCATGGACGGGGGCGCAGGTTTTGCCCCTGGTGCAGGGTAATGGAGGAGTAATAATGAAAAGGGCCTGCATGGACGGGGTGCATGTGGGCCCCCGGTGCAGGGTGGGCAACACAGGGCCATAGTAGGAAGCTGAGAGATGGTAGGGGGCAAGGGTGAGCAGGAGGGTAATAGGATAGAGGAGAAAGCAGGTCTACGTGGGATTAGGTGCATTGTTTAAAGTATAGGTGTGAAAGGTGCGAAATATAGAGGGACAGGTTGGAGAGGACCAGGGTTGTTTCCGGAGAAGGATAAGGAGATGGCCAGGTGAGGATGGGTTCCTGAGGAAAGCGTTACTAGTGGTGTGGGAAAGGTTAAGAGGGTGGAATTGATTAATTTAGGATGAGTAAGGGTCCTGAAACTAGCTGGTTGGGGCTTAGCGGTTCATAAGGTGAAGACTTTTGGTCGGTGGAGGTTTGGGAAGTACAGGGTATATTAGGGCTTGGGTAAAAGGGGGCTGTTTGGAATACGGTCAGGGGTCTGGGGGAGGGCGGAATGTGATGGGGTGGTCGTGATTGGATAGTGACATTGTAATTTCTGTTTCAGATGCTGCGCGGAGTGCGGGGGAGACGCCGCAGCCTTGGTTTGTGGGCCACGCTTTTGTTAAGTGGGCAGGGAAGGAGGAAGAGAAAAGGGTCTTTTGTCAGGCAACTGGGTTGCAGCTACAAAGTGGCATTGGTAAGATGGTTTGGTTTAGGTGTGTTCTGCTGGGATCAGCTGCTGCCTATGTTGGAGGGGTTGAGGGAACGCCAGGGGTCTCCAGAGTGGATGTTCATTCTTGCAGGGGGAAAATGTCTTGGTAAGAGATACAGGTGTGGCTCTCCTGGGAAAATGAAAAGGGATTTGCTAGGGGTCCGAGAAATGGGGCATCAAACATGTGTACTTTGGACTAAGTTGTTGCCACAGAGAGGTTGGAAGGGAACGAGAAGTGATGGAGCGTTAGATCGGGCAAGGAATGGGATAAACAGAGAGTTGGTAAAGTTTTGTGCCTCGGCGGCGGTACAGGTGGGGCCCACAAAGAAATAGTTTAAGAAGGCTTCAGGATAGTTAGAGAGAATGGTGTCCATTTGTCCGTTTTTTGGAAATACTCATTATTTGTCGGAATTTACCTGGTTGGGAGAGATATGGCAAAGAGTTGGAAGTAGAAAGGAATGGTGGGGGGGTGGGGCAGAAAGAACACCTCGGGGGAGGGTTTTTCTGGTGCCGGGGGCATGACCTCTTTAGAAGTGGGGGAGGGAAGCAAAATGGGGGAATGACGCGGGAAAGGATGGGGGGGTGCTGTTTGCACAAACGGGCTACCCTGGGTCAACAGGTATTGAACCTGAAGGGGCATGGCCCTGGGGAGAAAACGGGACACCTTGAGAATTGGTAAGGAAACGGTAGGGACCAAGGGATGGTTAGGGAGGAAGTGGATTTATTTATTTATTTAATTATTTAATTGTTGGAGAAATGAAAGGGTTAATTAATAATTGGTTTGTTTAAAAGAGTTTGTTAGTCTGTAAGGCCAGGGAGCCAGGTAAGCGGTTATTTGTAAGCTTTGACCTGTCACATTAAAGCAACCTTTTCCACTCTAAACGAGTCTGGGTTTTTGTGCAGTAAGTGAAAAGGGTGGCCGGGGGGAACGCAAAGTGTTTCCCCCGGGGTTATTTTGACGCTGCACAGGCCAGCGAGGTGGCCTGCGCATAGAGCGCCTCTCGCGGGGTTATTTAAGGTTCAGGGAAGGTTCGGGAAGCAGGCGACAGTTGGGGACTTTAGATTGACCCGCCCGCCCACCCCTTTTTTTGGGTTGTTCCAGGGACCTGCTTTTAATTTTCTGGGGGTGGGTGGCCTTTTTTAATTTGGTTTCTTCTGGGTTATTCTTTCTTTATATATTACTGGGCCAGGGAGCCAGGTAAGCGGTTATTTGTAAGCTTTGACCTGTCACATTAAAGCAACCTTTTCCAATCTAAACGAGTCTGGGTTTTTGTGCAGTAAGTCAAAAGGAGACCCACTCTGACTTGAGCTCCTCCTTGTGTCAGACTGAAAAAATGATGGAATACTTGAACCCTGGGCCAGTGTCGTGGGTGTTGCTAGGTCTTGAAAAGATCCTGGGTTACGCTAATTTTGGGACTGTTGGGACTGGGGGCTAGCTAGATTTTTTGGTTGTAACCCCTGAGCTTCTATCGGGGCTACAACTGAAAGACCCAGGGCTATAGCCCCCTCACTCCCGCCCCGACCCCTCTACCCCCACAGCAACGCCTCTGGCCAGTGGGAATATTCTCTTACGTCACCACTCCACGTGTGCTGGTTTTCTTCGCAGCACTGCGGTGGTTACATTAAAGAATAAGAGATACAAATTAACAAAAAAAAGAAGGAATTGCAAAAGAATTGCAAAAGAGCAGAAATCGTCTGTCTGAAGTATTTTGCAATGATCACCTCTTTCTTGGAGAAAACACTTAAAACTGGCAGAGCATAAAAGCTTCATAACATAACATATACCAGCAGGGCCATTTTAAGCACTTTTGCGACCCTGGGCACTGACATCTTTGGGGCCCCCGTCCACCAAACCAAAGGAATCAAGGAATCAAGAATACTGGTCACGCCCCCTACCCATTGCGCTCACAACCTATAGGTTGATATGATGTCTTTCAGCATAATAAGCATGTTTACTCCCTTGAAATCCCCTTACCCTCTTCATTAATGCTCTAATCAGAATGATAAACAAGTAGCATTTGAAGACCAACATTAGCAGTCTATGAAGAGATTACTGTTCTAGTATGTACAGGATCATTTTTCATCAACAACATCTAGGAAGGTATGCAGCCTGTAGTATTAATGCAGGACCGTATGTAAAAGGTACATTTAACCCATAATAGACAGACTCACGGAATGCAAAAGTGCTCATGCAAGGACAGAGGAGACCAATTGGAAGGAAGGATAAAGCTACACATACCGTAGCATGGATAGTGGATGCAGATTAAAAGCTACCAGGAAGGTGCCTTTATCCAGACAGACTGACTGAGATTAGAAGTGGGATATGGTTTTCAAACAGTGTTGCCGTTGGAAATCCAAGGAACAAATGCCTGTGGTGTGCAATATAAATAGCTCACTATTAAAGTCAAAACAACCGTATAGCCAGTGAAACCATGAATAAGTCCTTTTATGAAGATAATACCATGAGAAGGAAATCACTTTGAAGGGCTGACAATTTTGAAGGGATTAGGGACTGGTATTGAGAGGTTAGGCAATACAAGATTAAATGAGATGCCCAGGATCACAAATTGGTTAAAGGGTGAAGGGGTGAAGCTGTGATATGTACCAACTCTGCCATTTCTGCTTTTGAACATTTTCTTTTCCATGGACAAAAACAATCTCATTTTATGAAAACGGACTTGGAAAGTACACAAATCACATTACCAAACATGACAATTTTTAAACCAAATGTTATAGAAGGGTGTTATGCAAAATGGGAATGGTTATCTCTCCATCATCAAGGAAAATATAAATACCAGCATACCAATCTATGTGATTTAGCAAATTTAATCTGGGTTTGTCTTTTATATTTTAAAGCTTTAAATACTTCCAAAGCAATGGCTTGTGACATTTTCATTTATAAACGTGTCTAAAAACCTTTGACTTTTACCAAAAAGCAAACCGTTTTTGTGCCAAACAAGCAGACCTTAAAATATGCTTGCCTGAGGTCTGCAACATATGGTCCGCTCTCTTCTGTCTACCATCCCTTCCACCCAAATGGCCTACATAAGAAGAAAGATCAAGTAATGGGCTAAACTATACCAGCAGGATGCAAGAAGGCAAACCTCACAGAAGACAGCAGAGTAATGTAATATATATTAGATGATTTGACTAGGATAACTGTATCCTCTGCTGGCAAATCCAGGATACAATCATGAACGCTTTTGTTCCATAATCTTGAATTTGGATACTTACTCACCTCTTGGACTAACATTTTATGCCATCGTTGGAGCTGATTGTCTAGGTTTTACAACACCCCATCTGAGCAAACCAATTTCTAGACCTTCCCCATACGGATGATATGTTAGTTTTTATAGCAACCCCTATCTGGTGCAGGTACATTGCTGATAATAGCAGATGTTGTTCTGCAAAACCAAGTACATATGCAGACTGGTTAATAGATTTCAGACATAGGAAATGCTCAGCCAGCCTTGCTGGAATGTGGTATTCTAATTTTGCATATGAACGCATATCTCTTCAATGGGTGCTTCAAACACTGAGCTAACTTCTGAACCATTGTGGCACTCAATTTATCAATATGCATTTCACCGTTGCCTATTGCACATGATCAACATAATTCTCACAGGAAGGAAAGAATGCTACAGAGTTGTGCCACAAGGAACACACAAACTATGTATATCACAGTGAACATAGAATGCAATACATGATGAATTGATCAAGGCAGAATGTACTTGTCAAAACAGAACGGCAATGGGTTTAGAGCCTCAGCTGCACCCCATAAAATATCCTGACATGTGCTATTTAAGACTGTTGAACAATGGAATCTTACTTCCTCAGATCAGGCAGCCTTGTGGGCCCCCCCTCCAAGGTGGGGGCCCTGGGCAAGTGCCCCTTTTGCCCTCCCATGAAAACATCTCTGTATACCAGGTGTTTCACAAAATCTCAGTGTTTAGAGGGGTGGCGGACCCGCGGAGGAGGGCGGTGCTGCGAGCAGGAGAGGGTGCTACAGTTTGCGAGGGTAGGATGATTGCCAGGTGCCCCCTGTGTGGGGCTTTCCATGTGCACAGCGACTCTGCGCTTTTATGTCACCCTAAGAATCTTCACCTTCAACAACAAAAGCCGCTTTTTTAGACGCCATATGACGACTTCGTCTGCCTCCTATACTACCTCTGCGTGTAATTCCTTTAGAGTGAAAGGCCTTGGCCTATTCCCCCTGGTGAAGTGGTCCTTAAGGCTTCTCTATAAGGACAACTTGGTGCTCAGGTAAGCCACATAATAAAATAAACATTCCAACAGACGGTAGCCAGCTCACATCTTGGGGAGCAGGAGGATTGGAAAGGAAAAGTTAACTCACAGCTATGAAAGGAGCTTGATCTACGGCGAAGGGCCCTACTGTTATAATCAGAGGTGACTAAACACGGCCGTTTCCAGAGCTAGGCAGTGAAAACCACATCAAACCATACAGTTCTGCGACACTAAACAGTGACTTCTTATACATGAATCTTTAGTAAGATGGTCGATGACATGTGAGGAGGGACACACACCGTTTGGTTATTTACCCACCCATAGAGTGACCATGGCCATGCTAATCCCTATGGTAATTTCCACCCACTATTTTCCCCACCCAGTCTCTTTAGCTACCTCTGTCAAGCAGTATCATCACACTTTGGCCTGCCAATGTTATTTTTAGGAATTGCGCTCAGAATTGTTGCAACTGTAAAAAAATAAAACACTTGTTTGATAAGCATGTCTTGACCAATTGTGTCTTCAGCCGCTGAAGGCCTGTCAAAACAAGTATGTATAAAGCCAACAGATTTACCTTGTTTCTAGGTACTAGATATGCAGTTGCCAGGCCCTGCTATCATATGCCCAAGTAATCAGAGCACTTTCCAGCTTTTGCCATCTTACGACCATCATGGCAGTGCCTCTCTCTCTCTCTCCCCCATGCTCTCCCTCTCTGTGCACGTTCACTCTCTCTCTGTGCTGTCACTCTCACCTTGCACTGCCACAATCTCTCACCTTGCACAGTCACTCTCTCTCTCCGCCCTTTCCTCCTTGCACCCTTACTCTCCCTTTTACCCTAACACCCTTGAAGAAATCCCCTCCAGAAGCCTCGTTCCATCTTTGCCAACTCTCACCTTTGCTTGCAGCCCTTTCTTTCATTGTTACTCTGACACCTTTGCTTTTTCTTCTACACTCCCACTGTCAGCCTTTATCGCGCATTTTTCCTCTTGCTCAGCATCAATGGCACACTCTCTCAATGGCTTCCTCCCTTTCTCTATGCCCCTTGTCATTCTTTTCCAGCATTCCTTCTCGCATCCTCCTTTGAAACTGTGTACGCTCCTCCCTGCACCATGGTGTCTATAAATGCAAAATGCAAGGAACAGCAGTAAATGCCAAATCTATTGGCTTTTCCAATGCTTGTTATTATGGGGAGCAGGAATAACGCTGTGCGTGCAAGGTGATTAACCAATAAAAAACCTAAAAAGTAAAAAGAAGCTTTGCAAACATTGAAAAGCGACTTTTCTCTTTTCTATTTTTGAAGTGTGAGGTGGCTGACAGGGATGAGTTGGACCATGTAAGTAAGGTGGATGGAGGGACAGGTACGTAGTACTCTGGGCTAAGGTCTAGCGGGGACTGCGATGAGTGGAGAAATTGTGGACCAGGGCAAAAACAGGCCAAAAGATGGTGGATGGGGAAGAGGCACCAGCAGGCCAATGTGGAATACAGGAGGTTACTGGAGATTCATGTCCGCGTTCCACGCAACTTCATTGACTGGCTCCTCTTCCCAGTTGCTAATGTTGGTTCTTTTCTATGATTAATGCTAAAGTAGATTAAAAAACGTATTTTGCATCAACATCCACTGACCCAAGCTAAAGAAAGAGAAAAGAATGCCAAACAAGCTACTTATCATATTTGGGGAAGGGCCCATTACACAATTGTAGTGGAGCAGTTAAATGCCTCTGCAAGAAATCCCACCCCCATACCTCCTGTATGTTGTAAGCCTGAAATTGTGCCATGATTGACACCAGCAGTTGTGACCATGCCATGGCGAATATTCAAAAGAAGATACCCACTGAGAAAACCATATCAAATGTATCCCAGAAGAGACCAATCTGAGGGAGGAACTCCCTGAAGGAATATGAAAAAGAGCAATAGAGAAGCCTGCGACGTCACAAGAGACGAGTGTGACGCACTGAGGATACTAGCTGAAGAGAATGTAAGAATCTTATAAGAGCAGATGACGAAGTTAAGAATCGAGTAAACTTTCATGTGCAAAAGAAGATTGCACGTGTGTGATGCAGTGCAGAAAATGCAAGCCGTTCAATGACTGTACAGATGCAGAAAGGCAAGTAGATTATTTTAGAAGCTGGCTATATGTAGTGAATAGACTGCAGGTGAAGCCACCATTGTATAGAAGCTGGACATCGGTTTCATGGATTTGGTAAGCCCGGACCCATGGAGAGGAAAGGCTGAGAACTGTGTTGCAGCAAGAATAAGCTGAGATCGTGGAAATGAATGGCAAGGCTGTTTGGCCTGGTTTCAAAGTTGAAGCATCCAAAGCCGGTTATCTATTCTCAAATGCAGTGAACGTGAGTAGCTGAATCATCCCTTGTTAAGGTATCAAGAAAGAACTCCAAGCGCGTCAAGCTTTATTCATGTAAGTCATTTAAATGCTGCAAAATGGACCAATTTGTGGTCTCCTGTCACGTGAGCCAAGGATGGAAATAGAGTTGAGCTTGGAGTCCTAGAATAACGATAGTACATGCTCGCACTCGCTTATATTCTCAGAGACAAGAACACTTTGCAAGGCCAAATTCAAAGACAATCCTCGTGGCAGGAGGCATGGGTTATGAGAGACGTTGGACTAATTGGGTGGGGAGGTAAAGTCAAGTCCACCTCCTGGCACCTGGGTCTGAGCTTACGTGCTTCTAAGTAACCAAATGTTTCAGACATGGCATGAGTATGCCAACCAATTATAGAGGGCCGTATAACAAAGGGCTTTACAGTTTGAGAACCAATGATATACCGTGTACTTAATAGTGTTGAAGATGACATGTTTTAGAGGTAGGCATACGTTGTCCACCTGACAGTAGATGTCTAATCACAATCCCACCCCTTATAGAAAGTATACTTAGGTGTTCCCCTTGAACGTATCACAACACCTTGTGGGTTTTTATCATTTGCCACATACTATGACGTCACTTCTGACATATTTTCTGTATAAAAGGTTGTTTTTATGTGAAATTAATTGAGAGATTCTGCAAACGTCCGTTGATGTCCCCTGTAACTCCCTGTCTTAGATAATTGATATTAAAACAACAACCTTTGCCATCTTCCTGAGTTGGTTTGATTATTTGGTGCCAGAGTTATTCTGCATCGTCATCCATTGCATACACGTTACCCAAAGGGCACAACGCTCACGTGGTAGTGGTCCTGATAGTTGGAAAAGATCCAAACTAGTTTATCCCCAGTCTTTCAGACGATCGATTATCCTCTGCCATCAGCCGGAAGACCGCAGAGTTTCCTGTGTATAGCGGCCGATAGAAATAAACTTGCAAGAAGAACCGAGACGGCGGGCAGGTCCCCCTTTGATGAAATCCCTGCCCGGTTTCCATGGGTGCTCTGCGGAGGGAAGGCAAAGTGGTCTGATTGGAGGAGGAGTTGACACCTAAGGCCTCGAGTCGATTAACGAATGAATGGTGAGTAGACTAAGGAGAATGGCAAATGAAGGGGATGGGGTTGTGAGAATTTTTAAGTAAAGGTAAGTATTGTGTGAAGAAAAGATCGCACCTAGAGTTCTGGCTCAACAGAACTTCAGAAGGAGATGTTTCAAATCCCAACGGGGGTAGAACAGAAATATATAATGTGTAAACAGGATAATGTAAGGTGACGTCTCAAACCCTGTACAGGGTATTAAGTAAAGGCCGGAGAGAAAAATGTGATCACAGTGTTAATTGATGTGTAAAGTCGACTAGTCTTTATGTTGTTTGTTGAGTAAAAATATCAAAGAGCGATAGAAGTTGCGAAGTAATTGAAAAAAGTTGAGGAGCAATAGTGACTAAACCTAGCGAAGTGGTTGGTACCAATCCAAAGGGAGAGATGGCTAATTAAGAAATAAATAAATAAAGAGGCTTGAGCGGTGATTGATGGTGCACTCTCATATTTGTTGTTTTTAAAGCATTGAAAAAGTAGTGATTTAAGCAAAAGCATAAACGTTATTTCATAAGGCTGGTATGTATTGACAGTAAATTGACACTTGTCATTATTGAGACAATCCTCTGATGCACTTATGAAAGACATTACCAAAGCATATGTCCAAGCTCAAACAGTATCGTGTGGAATGGGTGAAAGGCACTGCAGATAAAATGTTCATGCCGTGGCCATAAGGGGGATCATTGTCAAAAGCAGTATTGCAACACATGACCACATACTTGCACACTGTGCACACGGAAGAAATTAGAGAAAAGATTAGCGATTCGAGAGCTCTGGAAAATGTACCAGGAAGAGAGGGAAGATCCGCCACCTAAGGAGTGGATGCTTAGTGAGCGAAAGGAGGAAGGTGTTGAGCCCTCAGCTCCCCTTACCTCGCCTGAAGTAAAAGGTGCTAGCACAGAAGAAATAGGATTGTACCCTTTAAAGGAGTTGAAAGCGGCAACAGGTTGTAGTAATCCGATATACAAATCACCAGCTTACAATAGCGGTGATAGTCCAGAGGAGAATAAAAGAAAAGAAGAGATCCATAAAATCATACAAGACAAAGAAGAAACGAGTTAGCGGTCGAATCGGTCGAGAGAAATAGACAGTGAAATTAAGAGATGGAAAGACGAGAAGGATAAAGCTGACGAGGTAACGCTTGTGCAGAATGAATGGATGGAAGAACAGATATTACTCAAGTTAGATGGGAAAAGCATTGAGGAAGTTAGGCAAAGAGAAGATAAGGACGAACAAGATAGAAAATACAAGGAACGAGAGAAAAGATTGAAAGAAGATGAGCAGAAAAGGAAGAGCAGGGAGCGACAAGAACCGCTGTATCAGGAGGAGTACGAGAAAAAAGAAGAGCAGGCAGAAGAACAAAGAAAGTATGACAATAGACAAAGCGATAGAAGATAAGGATAGAAGAGAAAGGAAGAGAGAGGAGGAGGAAGTCGAAAGATTAAGGGACAAAAGATTACAGAGACAAAGGGAAGAAGAAGAAAGAAGGGAGGGGTAAGGAGAGAAGAACAAAGGCAAGAGGAAGAAAGAATTAGAAGGGATACGAGAAAATGTAGAAAAACTAGATGAAGAAATAGAACAAAGAAGATGACAGCTGCGTCTTGATACCAGTCTCGTTCCTAAGGAACCAGTAGGGCCAAGCCCAGCAATATGATGCGACAGAATAGAAGAGATTCCTCCGATGAAGGAAGCAATGCCAACGGCATCTAGAGTAGTATTGGAAGAAAAATAAATTGATGCAGTGAGCATCAGAGAAAAGATCAATAAGGTCTATCAAGAATTAAAGGAATGTAGCAAGTATGGCTGTCGAGGGAAGAGGGATCAATTGGAACAACCTAAGGATAGGATGCCAGATCTCATAGCATATCCAGAGCGCCCCCAAGGACGATCATATAGTGAGTAGGGAGAATTGTCGTCATATGTGAGCAGGTTAAGGTTGCTACCGATAAGGAGACAGACAGGGACAATCGTCCCTGCCACGGATAGACTAAAGATGGGAACCGACTGCGGGTTGGGTTTATGCAGTTTTGTTATTGGAAAAAGGGGGATCAAGACCACAGTATATTCCATGGCTGCAGATGGTCAAGGATAATTTAGGGTGTAAGCTCCCGGGTTTGACTTCGGGCGCTGGGAAATGGATATACGAATTAGAAAAAATGACAGGAGGAAATACGCTGGCAATACGGGACATAAAAGATCTGGCAGCTATTCTTGGGGAAAGCGCTGACAACATATGGAGGAGAGTAGGGTATTTAAGTGAAGTGTGACAGCACAAATTACAGCGCATGACGGAGCGCCATTTAATAATTGTAGAGCAGACATGTGGAGGGCTCTCAGAGTGCTGTCCCCATACATAAGATATGAGTGCAATTATGACACATAAGATGAAGGAAGATGAAGAGCGTATTGCTTACATTCAGGACATTCGTGAGAAATGGCAACTTGAAATTCGCGAGCCGCAGGAAAAAACAGTGGCATTATTTTACCACATTTTATGTCAGGAGTTGCCTGAGCCAGTAAAGAGGCAGATATGATATGATATGGCATTTATAACATGCCTATAAAAAAGGCCCCATTGGAAAAGCCATTCCCCATTCCCATTTGAGCCCCCATAGGGCTCAATGGGAAGGGAGAAGGGGCTAATAACGGTACCGCAAATTGCGGTACTGTTATTAGCTCTAAGGTCCCTTAACAGGTCCCGCCCTTAACGCCTGGTAAAACCAGGTGTTAAGGAAGGGACGTGCTAAGTGAACTCGGAATAGGGCGCAAAGGATTAACCGCATCGGTGTCCTTACTGGTGCCCGGTATCCCTTTGGGCCCACCTCGTAATGAGGCCCATTGTATCAGACACAAGCGCCACGAGTACAGTACGTACAGCAACAAGAGCGAGTGCAAATAAATCCACCACAAGGTCAGTCGCAACAAGCCCCCATGCAAACACAGCACTATGCAAACATAGGACAAGTGCTTACACCCAGAATAGGAGGTGTCACTGTGGTAGGAAGAAATCCTTTCACAGGGACGGGGATGAGCCTTTATGCACAATAGAACAGCTCGCATGGTGACTTGATGTGTTCAGTACTGTCTGTGACACCAGACCCACAAGAGGAACCAAAGGTCGATGGGACGATGGGAGACACATCTTTTTCTTTTCTAGTAGACACTGGAGCTACTCGTTCATGTATACGAGAGGGAAAGTAGCCAATGTCAGAAATTGCCATGAATGCTCAAGAGTTCTCTGGAGCTACGAGTCGAGTTCCTTTTACTAATGAATTACCAGTCTCTATAGGAGAGTGTGACATGTCTGTTCCTTTGTTATATTCACAACAGACACTGGTTAACATTTTGGGAAGAGATTTGATGACAAAATTAAACATGAAAATGTAATTTACTGATCAAGGGATAGTGTTTTCCACTCCAGGAATACACTATTTAAACATGGGCAAATGTATACTGTCGTTCACTGGACAAGTCGCTCTGCGAGGCGTTCCAGTAGATCCAGAGATTTTTTATATAGAGTGAGCATTCGACTGACATGGCTACTTGGCTAGTGGGAAACATTTTGAGGATACATGATGAGTTCTTGTTTAGACCGCAAGTACCTATGGACGAAGAGGGGGGCAGACTATCCATATAGAATTGCAAGCAGATATAGTAGGATGGGAAACGGCAATGCTTGAAGAAGTAGACAATGAGGGTAGACCATGGAGTACAGTATTGGCTCTCGAGGAAGGGTACAGGTTGAGTGACATAACTGAAGACGACATGTTCAGGGAAGACCAAACAGATGATGAAGTGGTGTTCTTTATGAGCATCACATACTGGATCAGGATAGGGAAAAGGGAAGTCCCACAGTGAATGGCGATAGTGCAACAGCGTCCAGCATGTTTTCAGGAAGATTTGGAGAAGGTGCCGAGTGTCCTTTGGGCCACAGGCCCTTATGCCGTAGGTTTATTAAAGGCAATAGGGGAAGTTAAAATGAAGCTGAAGCCAGGAGCGATTTTGCCTCAAGCAAGACAGTACCCCATGTCTCAAGAGGCTGATGAGGGGGTATTTTAGACCATTTCAGCACTGATGAAACAAGGGATTCTGGTGCTATCGGGATCTTCGTGTAATACTGCAGTGTATTCAATCAAAAAATCTAAAGGAGGGTTGTGGAGATTTATACAAGATATGAGACAGATTAACCAGATTGTAGAGGCAGAATTTCCTCTAGTTCCTTATCTGGCGATGATACGATGCAGTATCCGGGTGGAAGCTTGATATTTTATGGTGATCGGTTTGAAACATGCATTCGTCTCAATACCGTTGCACAAAGATTCACAAAACTTGACTTCCTTTATGTTCTGCCAAACTCGACTGAAACACACTCATTTGTCCCAGGGGTACTGTGAGTCCCCATCAATCTTTAACAGAGTCCTACAGATGGATTTAGGCAACATTTATTTTAAGAGTGCGGTGATACAATACGTCGATGACATTTTAATTTATAGCACCACGGAACATGAGTGCAGACAAGATTCTATTCAATTGATGACTACTTTAGCAGACACCTGATATACAGTAGACAAGGAGAAGTTACAATACTGGTAAGAAGATATGTTCTACATAGCGCAGTTGATTTCACATGAAGAAAAGAAGGTGCAACTGAAAGAGCTGAGGCGATTATGAAAACACCAAAGCCAAATACAGACAAGCAGATGCAAAGGTTCTTGGGATATGCAACTATGTCAGAGCCTAGGTGTTTGATTACAGTGCATATACAAGACCACTTTTGAAAGCTTTAAAGAAAGCACAAGTGGATAAGGTAAAAATAGAACGGACTGAAGAAATAGAGGAAGGGTTTGAGGAGCTGAAAAAAGCAATGTTTTTGTTTTGGGAATCCCCAATTATGCGGAGGAATTTTATTTGTTTTCGCACACAAATGGGACAGTTATGCCAGCCATGCTTACACAGAGAACTACATTGGGGTACAAGCCTTTAGTGTATTACAGTAGGATTTTAGATCCAGTTATGAAGGGTCACTACCCTTGCGAACAGTCATTGGCAGCTGCTGCGTTAGCAATCAAGAATTGATATGGGCTGCTCCATGACTCTTTTCGTGGAGCATGCTCTGTTTGCCATTTTAGAGAAACCCAAAGGCACATTGACATCCCAAAGAGCTTCAGCATATTAGGTTATGATTTAAAACGCAATGATTAAAATTGTGACACGTAAAATAGGGAATCCTGCTATGTTTATAGCAGAGCCAATAAAAGAAGCCGATCATGTGCATGACTGTGCAAATTATGTTGAATTTTATGATGTTATACCCTGAGTAAAGGAGAATGATTTTGTGGGACGGTAAATCCTCTTTATTGATGGTTCTTCGAAAATTGATCAGACTGGTGGGGAAAGGCATTCAGGCGCAGCAGTAGTGAGACACAGATTCAATGGAGAATTTGAAGTTGTGGCGAGTGCAAGACTACAATCTCACTTTTCAGCACAAGCAGCAGAATTAATAGTGCTTATTGTCACACTCAAGAAACACGGAGGGCAGGAAGTGACGGTGTACAGTGACTCTGCCTACCTGACATCAACCGTACACGCAGGGTTAGCACGTTGGAAAAGGAGAGGTTACCTCTGTGTGGACAGCAGCACGCATCCTTACTGGACAGGATTATTAAGGCACTACAACTCCCAGCGCAGCACACACTTAGCGAACAGATTTTATCTGAAGAAGTCAAAAGGGTAGCATATTCTCCAGATATTATATTTATAGTTTTTTTACTGAGAATGTTAAAGAAAAAGTAGCCACAACCATGTTAATGAAAGAAGGGTTTAATACATTGTCGATAACCCAACTAATGGAGATGTAAAGGAGTGAACCACAGGAAGAGCAGGAGTTATGGAAACAAAGGGTGTGCTCTTTATCTGCCACAGAAGCACTATGGTGACAAGACAGCACTGGAAAGATGGTGATACCAGTAGCGTTACTAAAGGTCCCGCTTGAACAGCTGCATTACCCTGCGTATGAAACTAGGGAGAGTCTTGCTTCTACGATTGCAGAAGACTGGTTCATTCCGAATCTGCTGGAACACGTTGCGCTATTCATGGTAAACTGCCTCTTGTGTCAAAAATGTACTGCTGGGCATACACTGAGAACAATTAGAGGGGTGATACCCTGACCAAATGGTCTGTTTCAGCATTTACATATCGACTATGTCGATATTCTGTAGGTGTGCAATGGATATAGCTATCTATCAGTGGTGGTATCCCATCTCTAGGTGGATTGAGGCAGGTCCATGTACACACCTTGATGCCACTTGCGCATCATGGTTTTTAGTCTGCAAAGTCTTTCCGAGATGGGGTATGTGTGAAGTACTGAGATCCAACAATGGGCTGCATTTTGTTAATGAGCTATTTGAAAAAATAGGGCTTCTATTGAATATAAAACAAGTTTTCTTCTGCTTATCACCCACAAGCGAACAGGATATGTGAGAGACTGAACAACCTGCATAAGGAAAGGATTGCCAAGATTAAAATGACGTTGAAGAAGGGATGACTATATTGCCTACCCTTAGCTTAATATGCCCTTCAGAATCAGCCAGGATCAGACATCACCTCACCCCTCACAAACTAGTGACAGGGCGGCAAATGAGAACATCCCTTACACCTCCATCTAGCAGTAGAAGTGATGCCCAGAGTGTAACTAAAACTTTAGTTGATGAATTGCATGATTATTTGACATGTATGACCTCTAGCATCTCTCTCATTTCAGATCAAGGCAAGTGCCAGAGGGGTTGGTCTCAGAACACAGATGAAGACAATTCAACAACCAACACAGCTCAACTATTATCAGTACCCAAGTTATGTGGTGGTGACCTAATCCTGATAAAGAATGTTACTAGAAAGTGGCATGAGCTGCATTTTAATGGCTCCTTCTGCGTTGAAAATATAACCCCTTCAGCTATAAAGGTACAAGGAAGACAATCTTGGCTTCACTTGGGCAACGTAAAAGCCTATAAAGGTGAGACCTGCCCTCCCACCATTGCCGATCCAGAAGCAAGACAGGAAGAAGAATTTCAGCATGTGCAGACTCGATCCATGACAAAGAAGAAGGACGATAAAGCAACGACCAGTGGATGAGACAGATTTAGCTTGGACTAAAATTCAGAGGACACTCTTTATAGATACTTTAGCAGTAGTTCGAAGACTTGCTGAGAATTTTAGTAGGCCGAAAATGAACTATAGAAACACATTGAAGCATCAAAGATATGCCTAAACGTCAGTTCTTGATCAGAAATTGGAAAAGAGATCAGTATCCAGATTCATTTTGTGGTGCATACCTGTTCTAAGCAGTAAAACATATGGTTCTTACTGATAGTGATGTGCATCAGTGTGTGCTTGCTGCTTTTGTGTTTATACTTCAAACTTATGCTGCTCTTGTCAGAAGAGACGTTGATATGTGTACCTTTTTACAGGATACCAAGAATGGCCCTGTGATTAGAAGGCTTGTAATTGTGATCATTGCGCAAATTGTACAATTACAGGTGTAAAGAAATGTGATGATTGTATTAAAAATAAGAAATGTAGACGCAGCCAAGGTTCTAGAGAATGAACAAGTGTAACAAATACCAGGATGGCGTGAAAGGTGGACGCCAATGTTTGTGTGCATGATTTATGCCTGTATAATTAATCTTGCTGTTTTTCTGTTCCTGATTTTTCACAGTCTCTATCATATTAGTACTTGCACTGAGGGAGAGGTCCCTATGGTTCCCCCCATTGAGAGAACAGTTTCGACTTGCTTCATGAGTATTACACAACCTTTAAATTTGGGAGAGATAAGAGAGATGCAAAGGAAGACAATAAGGGGATAAAAACCTATCTAGATAATGAGGGGATAAATACCTATCTAGGCAATGCAGTACACTTGGGTAATAACATGTGGTATCAACACGAGAAAGGTGGGAAGAGAACATCTAAGGAGAATTGCTACGTCTGCGCTTTCACACCCTATGCCATGAATACAGTGCAAACTTTCATCTCCAGAGAAGTCCCAGCACACGTTGGCAGATACCATTCATCTTGCAGCATGTATGACCAGAGGACAATTTCAGGGAAGTTGTGCCACTTTACGATGGAGATTAAAATGGTTGTTTCCATTCCAGGATTATTATATCAAGACCACACAGATGGAAAAGGAACCTGGATGGGAGAGAAAGATGTTTGTGATCCTGCAGCAGGACAGGGAGAGGTAGTCATTGAAGACATGAAGAGAATGGAGGGCCTGATATAACAGAGACATCTGGATTGCCTGGATGTTGGGAATGAATGCAAGTCTTAGTCTATGGGCAAGTGAAGTCCAAGAAAGGATGGGAAGGAGGACTGATGTCCTGTGCCGCTCATCTTCTGAAGCCAGAATATGTTTAAGAGGTGCAGAGAGTGAACAATGGATGTTTGAAGTCGTGGGCCAAACATGCCAAACTACTGACATGGGTAGAAGATGAATCAGGTCCAATGGTTGTGGTTCCATTGGCAAATGAGACATTGTGCTTCCATAGACATGGAAAGAATCATGTGGGAGACAACAAAGGCTGTAAAACTACAGTTGACATTTCCAGGATGGGAGCAGGGGCAGCCGTCCTAATGGATCGATATTGGGCTTGTGGGCCTAGGGCCTACATGAAGATGCCCAAGGATTGGGGCGGAACGTGTTCCTTGGTACTCATCCATTTTCCAGCGTTGGTGATTCCTCAGAGTGACATGAACATTGGAGAATTTCCAAAAGTAGATGCCCATTTGAGAAGGAGAATATCGCTTGAATTTCTCAATCGAACCATAAGAGAGAATTACTTCTCAGCCAAGTCAATTGAAGCATATGAGACCATTCCTTATGAGCAATGGTTGTTCAGAAACACTTCTTCAATATTTATGACTATCTTCATGCCTGGGATCCAGACAATTGCCAAGGTCACATGGTTGCAAATTACCAGATGGGAGCTCCTGCAGACGATCAACATCAACATAAAAGGATTCAATGCAATGAAGGAACAGCTGAAGGCCATACGACTAATGACCCTGCAGAACAGATATGTCCTTGACATGATCACATTGATGGAAGGAGGAGTTTGTGCCAAAATCGGGCCATCATGTTGCAAGTTCATACCTTCTCACGATGACGAGAATGGGACTTTGACAGCGGCCATAACGTTGCAAACGAACCTGCATAACTAGATAGAAGATGAGACAGAGGACATCATAGATGACAGTTGGTTTGCTTCCATATTCTCTTGGATTCCACAGTGGATGGCAAACCTCTTCAAGTTTCTTGTAGCAGTATTGGTCATGGTGATGTTTGGATTCTGTGTGATCAGGATAATAATTGCACAATGTAAGAAGACAGCAAAGAAGGCAGTAGGAATGAAGATCATGATCGAACTCGAATCATGGTTTGGACCCAAGGAATTGACTGATGAAGATGTCATGAAATACATAGAGGCCAGTATCCTAGCACCTGAAGGAACGAAGTTCTGTATCCGAAGAATCACAAGAAGTGCGTGGGATGATGGGTCTATTGTAATCCGAGTGGACCATGTAACTACATGACCTGGAGTGTTGATGAACATGTCAAATCAGCCAGCACCCTGAGGGGGGTGATGAAGATCTAGACCCCAAAGAAGCACTTCTCCAAGAGAAAATATCAAGATGTGGAGACCATTGAAGAGGTGGTTGATGACTCGACCAGAGAGGGAGTGTAGAGGAGCAGTTACATGCCTCTGCAGGAAATCCCACCCCCCTACCTCCTGTATGTTGGAAGCCTAAAATCGTGCCATGCTTGACACCTGCAGTTGTGACCATACCACAGCGTATATTCAAAAGATGATATCCACTGAGAAAACCCTATCAAATGTATCCCCGAAGAGATGACAATCTGAGGGAGGAATTCCCTGAAGGAATATGAAAAAGACCAAAAGAGAAGCCTGTGATGTCACAAAAGATGAGGGTGATGGACTGAGGATACTGGCTGAAGAGAACGTATGAATCTTATAAGTGCCAATGACGAAGTTAAGAATCGAGTAAACTTTCATATGCGAAAGAAGATTGCATGTGTGTGACGCACTGCAGAAAATGCAGAACGTTCAATAACTGTACAGATGCAGCAAAACAAGTAGGTTAAGTAATCTTAGAAGCTGGCTATATCTAGTGAATAGACTTCAGGTGAAGCCGCCATTGTAAAGAAGCTGGACATCGGTGTCATGAATTTAGTAAGCCCGGACCCATGGAAAGGAAACGCAGAGAACTGTGTTGCAGCAAGAATAAGGTGAGATTGTGGAAATGAATGGGGAGGCTGTTTGGCCTGGTATCAAAGTTGAGGTAGCCAAGGCCGGTTATCTATTCTCATAGGCAGGGAATGTGAGAAGCTGAATCATCCCTTGTTAAGGTGCAAAGAAAGAGCACCAAACATGGCAGGCTTAATTCATTTAAGACATTTAAATGCTGCAAAATGGACCAAATTGTGGTCTCCTGTCACGTGAGCTGTGTATGGAAGTAGAGTTGAGCTTGGAGTCCTAGAATAACAATAGTGCGTGCTCGCACTCCCTTATTTTCCCAGAGACAAGAATACTTTGCAAGGCCAAGTTCAAAGACAATCTTCATGGCAGAAGGCATGGGTGATGAGACATTGGGTTAATTGGTTGGGGAGGTAAAGCTAAATCCACCTCCTGGCACCTGGACCTGAGCTTATGTGCTTCTAAGTGTTCCGAATGTTCCAGACATGGAATGAACATGCCAGGCAATTATAGAGGGCCATATAGCAAAGAGTCTTATAGTTTGAGAACCAATGATATACCCTGTACTTAATAGTGTTGAAGATTACATGTTTTAGAGGTAGGCATACGTTGTCCACCTGACAGTAGATGTCTAATCACAATACCACCCCTTATATAAAGTGTACTTAGATGTTCCCCTTGAACGTATCACAATCCATCGTAGGTTTGTATCATTTGCCACATAGTATGACATCACGTCTGATGTATTTTCTGTATACAAGGTTGTTTTTATGTAAAAATGAATTGAGAGCTCAAGCGAACATCCGTTGATGTCCGTTGTAACCATTTGATATTAAAACAACAACCTTTGCCATCTTCCTGAGCTGGTTCTGAGTTATTCTGCATCCCCATCCATTGCATGCACGTTACTCAAAGCGCCCAATGCTTACAATATTATCAGAACCCAGTAAAATGCACATTTTGTGTTGAGAGCATCAACTACTTGAGGCATGATATCTAAATGGAAGGCACCCAACCCAGGTCAGGCTTAGTAAAACTAATCAAGGTAGCATCTAATCTAACGGCCAAACTTATGGACAATAGTGAACATAGGCCCTTTATGGTATTAGGAAGACATAACATAGAAGCCTGCAACACCCATTTACAAGCATTTAAATAATGTTTGTAAAGACTAGAGGTTGGTATCTGTACCTCCGTCCTCTATTTGGTTGGGATAAAGGCACAGAGCACCCCAGCCAAGGTTCTCTATATGGTAGTTTGGACGAGCAACCAAGGCTTAAACACTCAGGAGGTGATGCAGGCAGGTTCCTAAGTACAGTGAATGCCCAAGCCCCACAAAGAAATGTCCACACTTTATATTAAATAAGGGTAAGTCATATATATACACATACATAATAACACTTTGCGCACAGGCAGGTCTGTTCTAAGAATGGAAAATATATACTTTCTATGTGTTACCACACAATACTTAAACTCAGTAATAAATGCACCAACTGCAGACAGTATCAAATAGGCATGTGAATTCTTAAGAGAGGTGCAACAGCATGGATTAAGAAAGACAGGCACGTTAGTTATGAACAGTGGCAGAATGTTTACTTTAGACTAGATACACAATTCTGTGTGAGGATCCCCCACCTCGGCAGCCTGAAATGGAAAAGTTAGGGAGTAACTTATCTTGTCTTTTACAGTCCAGTCCAAAAATGTTCAATAACCCTCTACTTTATTGTTAAAGGTTATACCACCCCCAAAGTACCTGTGAGGCCACAGAGACCAGGATTCAAGAAGCATCTGGGACCCCTGGATGACTACTGAGGCTAGAAGATGCTCTTCCTTGTCACAGTACCTTTGGTATCTTGGTAGGCGAAGTGGAAGAGTTTCTCGGTTTCACTCGACGATTCCCTTCAAGGATGGATTCCCTTTGAAAGAAGGAGCCACTGAGATGCTGAGTCCAAGAAGAAAAATGGAACCAAAGTCTTTTGGAAGTGCAGCAGTGTTGCTCTTCGCTGTACTCTCTGTTAGTCGATGATGTCTCTTACTGTAGAAGTCCTGGGAAGATAATACTTGCTGTTGGTTCCTAAATGGCTTGGCAGATGAGAGTAAGACCCCTCTGGTACCCTCGAAGACTTCTGGCAGCGACAGGGGCAGAGGTCACTTTTGGTGTCGGGTTTCGGGATTACGTGGTTTTCCGACTTCCGGTCCTTTGGTGCTGCGGCCACAGCACGGATGTCTGGACAGATTCTGTCAACCTGGACTCTACCACTGGAGTGGACCACGGACACTCACCAAGCTGGAACCTCAGGACATCTTTGTTGGATTCCGGCCATGGGAAACCAACTGACAGACCTTCCTCTGCACTCAGAAACCCTGGACCTTTTCCGGCAGGAGAAAGTGGTCAGTGATGATGGGAAGGATATCTCTAGAAGTATTCTTCAGCTGTTTGGCACTTTCCCAGCCCTGGGTGACAAGCAGCACTATGCCATGGTACCGCCTCTTCTGGGCGGTTGACAGCAATGGGCTTCAAGCGGTCACAAATGCTCCTGTGGACCCTGGGTAACACCACTCCTCTTCAGGATTCATAAAGACCCTTTCTCCGGATGGCAGGCACACAGTAAGTCTGGTGAAAAGCAGCAGGTTGCACGATGGTCCCTCGTAGCTCAGAGAGGTCTCCTTTGCAGGTCCTCTCTTGGATCAGTCCTTGGACCGGTACAGCAGCTTTTGGATTTCGGTGAAGAGTAGCAGGCAATCTTTTTCCTCCAGCTGGACTCCAGGGATCAGCTTCAGTTTTGACTTACTTCTGAACAAATGGCGACTGCAGAGGCCCTAGTTATACACATTTGCTCTCCATTCATTCAGGCTCAGTCAACCAATCACGCAGATGGGCATTCATGCAGGTAGACAGCCAATCAGGCTCACAGGTATTCAGGTCATTCACTCCACCAAGACACCTATTACAAACAATGTGAATTTGGGTAAACACCCAGCATTTCAGCACACAACACTGCATTCATGTAATTTTCAGTCAGGGATGTCAGGCATTGAGTCATACACAATCCAGACAACCACAACACAGAATGTGAGTTGACTCTCAACCCCATTCACACAGGCCCCACCCCAAGGGTGTACCAACAACACACACCCACAGGGAAGGCTCCAGTTAGTCTGAAAGGAGGTAGCCCCAGAGCCTTATATGGTATTTCCACCCAACAGCCAGTCAGGGGGAAGGGACAAAGTCAGGCCTTGGTAAAAGGCAATAGAAGCCAAGAGGCCACAGTAGCCAACTTGACTTTCTGCAGGAATCCATTGATTCCTATGGCAGGGCGTGGGTGTACCAAAAATGGAGGACACTCAAAGCCACTGCTAGGTCAGGATGTGGCTGACACCAGCCCCCACCCTGCTCTGTGGGCAACACACAGATGACCAAAAACATACATAAGGGGTACACAGGTGTACCCCCACTTACGGGTGATATAAGAGTATCCCATTGGTTTTGTTCACCAAAAGGAAAACATGAAGAGCTGCATCGCCAAAGGTACAGGCTGGACCTCAGTGGCAGAAAACATAAAACACATACAGAGATAGGGTAGGACAAGGACTAGGAGGCCCTGTCCCTCCAAAAGGCACTTCCAGCATCACAATGTTCTTTTAATACATGGAAGCCTTCAATATTCGTAAAATAAAGCCTGGAAATAACATTCTTATAACAGGTTACATGTTACATCACAACTGACCTATAATAAGAAAAGGACATCACAACTGCTCCGTAATGAATGATTAGCACCCTTGTCGGGGGAGCCAGCCAATCAGAAGGCACAGAACGTGGGCCGGACCTGCTAATCTAAGCCCGTGTTCCATGCAGCCTGATGGCCTTTTCCCCCACATGCCATCTTCCCCCCACGACCCAGCAGTAATTCCCACCCCCAAATCCCCACTAACTTAATTGCTGCGGCAGCAAGAGCCACCTCTGAAGTTCCTGCAGCTTCTGTCCCGCTCTGTTTGACCACCATGGAAATGGAAGAGGGGCTCCGTACATAGCCCTGGATTCCTATTCCATGGTGGCCATGTTTTTACAGTATTTTCTGTCTGTGAACAGAATGTCGTGAGGCGACCCGTTCACAGAAAGAAAATACTTATCTGTTAACCACGTCCCAGCCCATGGGACGTATGCCAATAGCGTTAAGCACCCATTCCAAGGGCTGGAAAGGGTGTTAACGTCCTAGGGCACTCGTTTAACTTCCTTGCTACACTCTGACCTTTACCTTAGGTCCAGGGCCGTGAACACCCATTCCAGCCCTTGGAGCGGGTGCTTAACGCTTAATTACGCTTCATTTGTGACATCATAATGCCTGCTGATTGAGCCAGCAAGGGTCAGAAATCCAGCGGTCACTGCAGCACTTCATTAAAGCCGTTGTAAGCTTTTCAAATTCCATTCTTGTTAAATAGTTTTCTGGGACACTTTACAGTGATTAATTGCCAGGGAACTGAGTATGGTAGAATGTTTAATTCATGCATTGCTGAAGTTTGACACATGTGAGCAAGAAGCTGCATGTTATTACTTATCTTAAAGCTGTTGACAGGCAGATGAATATGTCATTCATAGATACTACCCCTCCTCACACCAATATCGCCCAGGTGAGAAGTGCTACTCACTAAGGCAACCATACCGGCTATCCCAGACAGGTACAAGAGGAAATGGACCTAATGTAACTGAAGATGGCGAGAATAAACAAACTCACTGTTTACTGACACACTTGCATGCAGTAGAAACAAAGCAAATATGCACTCACCATGAAGAACCACAGACAATAGGCCACACATGCATTAATACACAAAGAATATTGCTTGCAATCATGAAGACATGAAGAACATAACATAAGCAACGTAAAGGCTGAATACACAATGCATGATACACGTATATAGCTCACTGATATAGAAATGCAACAGTAATGGGAAGCCCCATCTTTTTCAAAATGGAAACAACAGCACTCATTGAAATGAATGAAAGGCCTCAACGCTTCATGGAAACTTGAACTGGTGAATGTACTGAAAAACAGACCTGTGCAGGGCACAGACAGTAGCAGTCAAGGTTACTGACAAATTAGGGAGGGTTTGGATGGCTCGGAGAGAACATGAGTTAATTCCCATGGCACAAGGCATTTTTCTCTAAGATTAATTAAATAACAACCACCCTTTGAAGGCCAGGTGCAGAATAATTATACGCTAAAACCTACATAGGGAACGGATTGACTAAGCCTCTAGTGATCAGCAAGGTAATAACACTCATATTTATATTAGCTCAAATCTAGGTAAATTCAGGGTGAAAAAATACAAAATCTGGTCTTCTGACACGTGACCCATAATTCAAGAAAACTGTACATTAATTAGCCCCGGACATAGATAGGCACCTGCCTTGACTCCCCACATATTCTCAGATATGTGGCGCTGTGTAAGGCCAACTACAAAGTGGCCGCTCAGGCTTATGGCCTAGGGACGAGGGGTAGTATCTTTTTAATGGAAAGGAATGCAGCTCCTAGGCCCCTCTCCCCCTACTCATATTTGGCTCATGTGTTGCCAACCTGTTAGTTGCCCAAGGTTGGTGAGTAAGATGCCAAAAAATAAAAAGAAACCTATGCTAGGCCACTTATTTATTATGCCAACCAATAGCTTATTGTAGAGATGAGATGTATTCACTATTATCATTTTAGAAGTGGTGTCAGATGGAGCCATCAAATATGTAATAAACAGTTATAATATTAACCCCTATATAATGTATACATAGTTGATTCCCTCAACCAATCCCTCTACCCATAGATTTTTGTAACCACGATCGTAGTACAATGTCGTTAGTGACATATTTTGGATGCATAAACCGTTGTTTTATTTGAAACCCTCTGAGAGCTGTGACTCAATTGATTGTCTGCTGTCCCTGCTTTATGTTGGATTGTTAATAAAGCAGGTTTTGACTTTCACTTTGACTGCAGGATTTCCCAGCGTCTCTTTTCGCAGGGCTTGAGGGTACTGACAAATACTAACACAGTATGCCTTCTTTTGCGAATTTCAGGCAGGCAACTTTATCATCAGGCTGTGAGGATCAAGCAGCGTAAGTGGGTATGAAAGAAACAATAAAGAACATTGTTATCATGTTGTGTCTATGAATTCCCAGTGGCTTAATGGGATTTGTATTTTGGCAACTGTATGTCATTGCTAGCACTACCGCTGTACCCATCACTAACATTCCCCTGCCCCAAGCAGGAGAGAAGACCATGTCAGGTGGACAAGAAGACACTGCTGATAAGGTAAGGAGAGGTAAACACAGTGTTGACACAGACATGAAGGGAGTTGACCAGGGTTGGATTCGCCCCTCGGCCTTTCGGCCTGTGTTCAGGCTGAAATCGTCCCCAGGGAGTGAGGGCCGGTTTCTGGCCATGCCTGGGCCGGTTTGGAGAAAATAAAACGTTTTTTTTTCAAACACCTGCAATGGCATAATTCATCAAAGCAGGATGACATATGTTACCTTGTTTTGATGATTGATTTGCATGCATGATGTGTGCATCATAAAGTATGATGCATGCATCATGCACATGCTGCTGCAGCATGCAGAGTTGAGGGGCTGTGCTGTTGTATTAGTGATAAATATGTATTAGTGATATTAGTGATAAACGACCAATTTTAGAGTAGAATAAGCATCCATGTAGTTTGCCGTTTGAAAGTTGCAGTAATAGCATGTTTTTTTCCCTGCCGTTGTCTCTGTTACGATCATCACAAGACATTCCCTCTCGGTTTCCTCGGTCACATGACAAAATTCTTGTGCCTAAAAGCTTCTGTACAGTGTAGAAATATTTCACCATAGCACATCAAGTGGCGATTGACTTCATTGTGCCACAATGAATGCTTTGTTGTAATGTTATTTGGCATATATTTAGCGCTCCATATATCATTGGTATGATCTCAAAGCGCTGGTAGGTTGAACGCCCTCGGGGACCGCAGACCAGGTCAGTAGAGAGAGAAGGTGTCGTAGGGTGTGTGGGTGCACCAGTTATGTGTGCAGCTGATGTAATCGCCAGATGGTAGCTGCATCCTAGCATTAGGTGTGGTAGTGAAGATATCAGTTGAATGTGTGCAGTCTGGTGGGTGGACACCCAGGCTGGGTTCTGGCTGCGTTGGGCCTGTAGGACACTTATGTGAGCAGCTAGGCCTGAATGTCATGGGATAGTTGCATTTTATTAGAGTAATGAGGTGCTCATGGGGTAATGTTTGTATGTGAACAGCTAGGCCGAATTGATCAGGGGTATAGCTGCATTCTAATTATGTGATGGTGTAGAGTAGATAGTAAGCATAATGATATGGGATGGGGGTATTTGTGTGGGTTTATGAGCCAATGCAGCAGAGGCAATTTCTAGGTTGAGGTTACTGATAATATTTGTTCTTCTATCTAAGTGTGGCACTTGCCGACATTTACCATCCTGTCTAGATGTGATGTAGGCCAATGTTTACAATTCTAACTAGGTTTGGTATTACCAACATTCACAATTCTGTTTGGGTCTGGTGCAGGCTAATGTTCACAATTCTTGCTAAATGTGGCATTGCTAACATTCACAATTCCATCTGGGTCTGGAGCAGGCCAATGTTCACAATTCCAACCAGGTGTGGCATTGCCAATAATCACAATCCTGCCTGGCTCCAGCGCAGGCCAACGTTCACAACTCTAGCTAGGTATGACACTGCTAACAATCACAATCCTGTCTGGGTCCGGGGTAGGCCAACGTTCACAACTCTAGCTAGGTGCAGCACTGCTAACAATCACAATCCAGCACTGCTAACAATCACAATCCTGTCTGGGTTTGGCGCAGGTCAATGTTCACAATTCTTGCTAAATGTGGCATTGCTAACAATCACAATCCTGTCTGTGTCTGGCGCAGGCTAATGTTCACAAATTCTAATTAGGTGCAGCATTGCAAACAATCACAATCCTGTCTGGGTCTGGCACAGGCAAGTGTTCACAATTCTATCTAAGTGTGGCATTGCAAACAATCACAATCCTGTCTGTGTCTGGCGCAGGCTAATGTTCACAAATTCTAATTAGGTGCAGCATTGCAAACAATCACAATCCTGTCTGGGTCTGGCACAGGCAAGTGTTCACAATTCTATCTAAGTGTGGCATTGCAAACAATCACAATCCTGTCTGGGTCTGGCTCAGGCTAATGGTCACAATTCTAAGTAAGTGCGGTATTGCTAACAATCACAATCCTGTCTGGGTCTATCTTTCCCATCTACCTGACATGCTGTTCAGGATGTTTGTTTGCATGTATGAGGTAATGAGTGCTCAGAGCATGGGATGTCCTGTGAGTGTGAGGCTTTCCCTATTTTGCCAAGCTTTGAAGCCTGGAAGTAGATGCATGCAGGCTTGACATGCGGCCAACTTTTCACCAGACCTGCAGATGAACTTAACTGCTCTTCTGTTAAATCTCACTTACTAGTTTAATGGTATCCACTACAGAATAACTTCTCATTTTACTATAGCCAATATGATAGCTCAGTGGGTTGAGCACTTGCTGCTGCGATATATGTGTGATCTGCAGGTTTGAATCCCCGCAAGGCCATCTCAGCCTTTTATCCTTCTTAGGTCGATAAATGAGCACCAACACAGGTTGGGTGATGTTGAATGCATATTTGTTCTATAAAAAAGAACTTAGGCTTAAGTGCTATACAATAACCTATTATTATTTGGCCTTGGATGTCTGCTTGGATTCACAGTAATTTGACAATAAGGATCTATACACACAGATATTAATGATACATATGGTGATCCATTCTTGTATGAAATGTATATCACATTAGTGAAATTATGAACATATTTTTCATAGTGTACTTAGGAACAATGCTAGTTGATGCCCCTTCAAGTTTTGTCAAGGGGTGAAAGATCGTGTTTCATCGCTTCCCGGGATGTCACTTTGGGATGGGGGGGTTAAATGGCATTACTTCCGGTGATGTCATCAGAGTTCAAGGGTAGTGAGGCAAGGGGTGGGTCACTTTTTTGAGGCGAGAGGTGGGCAACTTTTTTTTGGGTTACCAGGGCTATTTCATGTCCCAGTCTGGTCTGACCCTGGAGTTGACATGTATCTCACTGACACAGCATGAGTATCTAACAACATGTGGTACAAACACATGACCAAATTAGGTAAGGAAACCACAGGGGAGAGCTGTTATGTCTGCTCTTTAATCCCCTATGCCATGAGTGCTTCCAGAACATTCATAGCAACTGAAATACTAACAGCAAGGGCACAGTGCCTGACGTATCTCGCAATGGCGCAAATGCAAGGAAGATTCGAAGGGAAGCAATATTGAGATGGATGTCCAAAGGGATATTCCCATATGAAGATAATTATATAAAGACATTAGGCATGATGAACAATTACTGGCAGCTACATGAAGGGTTGCAGTATATACCGGATATATAACTGACAGACCGGAGAAAGGAGAGAAAAAGACTATTACACTGAAGGAATTGCCATGTCCATGGACGAGAGTGAGGGAGATAGGAGGAGAGCCTGGATGCTGGGAAAGGCCACAGATATTAGTGTATGGATGAATGTATACTAACGATGGATGGCAGGATGGAGTGGTGGGAAGCAAGGCAGTGACACTAGCCCAGTCGTCAGTGAACAAGGTGCAAGAAGAAAATGACAAGTGCATGAAGGAATGGGATGCAAGGGATGCAAGTGCAAAATTACTGACACGTGTAGAGAATGAAGCTGGGCCGATGCCAATAATTCCCCTGAAGACACCAGCCCTGTGCTATCAGAACAATGGCGATGGTGAATTTGGCGAGAACATAGGATGCACGGTAATTCAACAGCTTGCAGCAGTCAGAGCAGGAACAGCAGTACTTATGGATCACTATTGGGCATGTGGATCAAAGGCGTATGAGAAGCTGCCAACTGAGTGGGGAGTATGTTCGCTGGTACACATCAACATGCCTTCATTGGTCGTACCCAATTAGGATGTGAAGCTCGATGATTTCCCAAAGATGAACAACAACAAGAGAAGGAAGAGATCGGTCAAGGTGTCACCAATAGCCCAGGTAGAGAAGGCAGAGAAGCAGGCCGGATGGAGCAGAGTGAAAAGAAGGGGAAATTACTTCTCAGAAGCATCAGAAACGGCACTGGATGAGATCCCAGCAGAACACAGATACTTTAGCAGAGCACAAATGTTCTTTGCATCAATAATACCAGGAATACAGACATACACAAATGCTAAGTGTTGTCAGATCACTCGTAGGGAGCTGATGGTAACGATTCATTCTACAGTGAATGGGTTAAACACCATACAAGAAGAGCTCAGTGCAATAAGGTTGGTGGCACTGGATCTCCTCACGGCTATGGAAGGTGGAGTTTGCGCAAAGATAGGGAGTTCCTATTGCACATTTATACCAGTTAATGACGAAGATAACGGAACTCTCTCAGATGCAGTAGCACAGTTGGCCCAGGTGCATGTGAAAATGGAGGACAAAAAATGAGGAACAGGGAAGGACAAGAGCTGGTTGGCGTCCATACGGTCATGGATGCCATCGTGGCTGTCAGACGGACTGAAGATGATAGCAGGAGCACTCATGCTGGGAGCAGCATAAGTGTGTGGAATCAATATCTGCATGGCAAGATGCATGAAAACAGCTGAAGAGGCAATCGGAATGCAGATCCTGATGGACGTGAACATACGGGGAACAAAGAATGAGATTGTTGCAGAATGAGATAAGCTGAGATCGAAGATTGCACAGTGTAAACTATTTTGAGCAGGAACTATAAAGCTGGAAAATCCACATGATACAAAGTTTTAGGAAGGGAAGTGGGTTTGGTGCAACCCCGAAGGAGTATGCTGTTACATGCACTGGTCATTTGATGACCACACAAACTATTATGGACACCTCGGAGGAATAACGAAGATATGGCAGCAGAGAGCAAAAGGACTGTCATATAAGGATGTGGTTGACAAGTCGACCAGAGAGGTACTGAAGAGGGATGGGGAAATTCACCCTCTCCTCCCCCTCCTATAAGGTACATAACACGGAAGAAGGGCAGGAGATACCGTGAACACCCATACTATTTCGGACCAATTCCTAGTGCTCCAATGATCAATAAGTATGTCGAGAGGTACGCATTCAGCCAGCCCTACAGACCAGGAGTGGTACAAATCTTTCCCAGAGTGGACAAGAAGCCTCAGGCCGCAACTAAAGAGACCTCAATTGACAGTATTGACCAAAGCGCTGAGAAGCCAAAGCCACTGACGTCGTTAGAGACACCACAACGTAGCAGCATTAGACATGATGCACACGTGCCATCTGCACATCGGGACACAAACACACACTTGAATACACGAAGGACACGAACATACAGTTCTATAGTTAGAGGACAGATACACATACATACTGCCATTGCTTTCATTATTTTGTCATTAGCTTAGCGGAGCAATGCAGAAAACGCAAGGAGCAAGAGATCCTGAGCAAAGGTTGCAGGTGCTTATATGCAAATAACCTTATGGAGTTGCAGCAGCACCTATGGGACCTGACAGAACCGTATGTGACTAACGTATGGAGAATATAGAACAGCATGGGCACTGTAGGAACCGCATAATGGGTTCAGAAAATTACAGCCGGCCACAAGCCTCTCAGCAAGAGTTGAGCTGAGTAGAATTCAGGCTGGACAAGAGAAAACGTGTGAGACAGGACCCGCTGCTAAGGCCACCAGATATGAACAACATTCCATTCCCTGAATGATAGTAACACCACCTGGAATAAATGTGAAGAATTCCTCATAATTCAGAGCTGCAGAAGCTCCAAATCATGGTCTCTGAACACGTGACCCAGCCGACTCAGACAATGGACAGCAACTAGCGCTGGGAAAGAGAGTTGATCTCACACCACCAGACAGAAGCTTGCAACAAAGATGTTACAATGTGAGAGAAGTGTTTCACTAGTTGAATAAGCACTCTCATAGTCTATGGTGGTACACACAAGTTACAATGCAGACACATAGTAATTCTTTTTACCTTCAGAAGGTACACCAAGAGCTGAGAAACGTTAGGGATCCTAGGCCTGTGGAGGTGAGCTCTAGTCAATCACAGTTCAGACTCCTAGGGGTGGTTAGCAACGGGGCACAAACCAATGGTAAAACCCCCACACTGCAACATTGCTAGAGATAGCAATTTTGTGGATGGACCAAGCCAGCCACCTGACTTGCGAGGGCCAGTAGACTAACATGTATAGTGTCCACTAGAGGTGACTATTACTCAGTACCCAATCCATTCGTGCGATAGGTTTTCTAGAGAGGAGCTCAAGTTGTGATGTCACTATGGCATAATTTCAGGACAAAACTGGCCTGTGAGCCAGGAGTCGTTGAGTGGTCCTTGGATTTCTTCTGTCCTTGTACTGATCCCTGTTAGTTTTGCTGTAATAAACCGCAGTTTGAACTTGCTACCTGGCTGGGTCTACATTCCTTTTGGGGGAAGGTGTTGGGACTTCCAAGAGTCCGCAAACCCCTATTTGCCCTGGAACCTACCTGGGAGTTTGTCCCAACACCGTGGCCTGAAGACTGCGAGGAGACCTGTGGAGACCGATATGACGTGTGAACTGAGAGAGGTCGACAGAAGCCCCCTTAGAGAAATTCCTGTCTGTTCCATGCACAGCGCCCCATAGAGCGGAAGGCGGCTGGCTGATTGGCAGAGGTTCGATATCAGAGGCCGTCGACTGATCCACGGATGTAAGTGTATAGCATCGGCCTGGAAAAACAGGGGAGGGAATTCTTTGTATATTAGGGAACTGTGAGCCGATAAAGGATTGATTATGATGGAATACCTGTGAGAAGCTCATAGAGGAGGATGCACAAAACCTCATACAAGGTATTAATAATGGTGATGAGATTTCCCAGGACAAGGTCACAGAAGAGTGTGTCACAAACCCTTTTCAGGTGTATGATGAAAAGAGAAGGTTACCTCACCATGTGATGGGAAGAAGTGTATTAATGTGTGTAGTGATTGCTGGTGCCAGCTGTAGACTGTACAATGGTTTAGTTTTGTGAAAAGTTCATTTTTTTGTTTGCCTGTTGTGGAGGACGTGAATTTGTGGTTTGGACCAAAGGGTGTGGTTGGGAGCGTGGGCAGTGTTTGTGGTGCTTGCCCGGGTAGTTGTGTGGTAGAAGGTGTGGTGTTGGGGGGGACATAGAAGAGTTAGAAGTAAAGGGAAATATTGTTGGGGGAAGAGAGTGAAAGATGAGTGAATAGGGAATACCTTTGAAGTTGAATAGAGGTTTGGTAAGTATCGGCAGACAAAAGTGTGACATGCTATCATGGGCGACACTCCCCTTATTCATTATGTAAAGCATTACCACGGTACAAAGACAAAATGACCAAGTACCACGCCCTGTTGGTTAAAGCCACTGCGGGCAAGATGTTTAAGCCATCGCCACAGGATTTCACTCTTTTGAAATCAGTACTGCAACACATGACAACATATTTGCATGCCGCATACAAACGAAAGAAGTAAGAAAAAGGATTAGCCATTCTATAACTGTGGAAAATGTATGGGGAAGAGACAGAAGAGCCACCCATGAACGAGTGGATGCTTAATCAGCATGCAGGGAAGGGTGCAGCCCGTGGCTCCTCCTCCTCCCCGTCAGAACACTGATCCATCTCCCAAAACAGAGGGACTGTACCCATTACAAGAATTAAAAGCAGCAACAGGATAAACTAACCCTACATATGCACCCCCCACTTGCAGCAGTGAAGATGTTATAAAATAAAGTAAAAATAAATAAACAAAATTCAGTGTGCAGGTGCAATAATATTGGTGATTGTTTTGCATTACAGACAAAACTGACATGTGCTGAGGAGGAGATCCGGAGACAGAGAGACAGGCAGGGTAATAGGTAAGAGACGACAGTTGCCCCAAATGAATGGGTGGGAGCACAAATAATACTTAAATTAGATGGAAAAAGTATGGATGACTTTAAAGAAATAGAACAGGAAGTTAGAGAAAGACAAGTGATGGAAGAGGAAGAGAAAAGAGAACAAGAATAGAGAGAACACGAGAAAATGAAAGATAATGGGGAAGAAGATATGAAAAAGAAAAGGAAAAGAAATGAGAGGCAGAAAGAGAGAAGGAGAAAAAACGAGAAGAGGAAAAGGAAAGAGAAAGGTGAAGAAATGTGGAAAGGGAAAAGGAAAGGAATAGAAAGGAAGAATGGGATAGGGAAAGACAGTGAGAAATAGAAGTAAGCAAGGAAAGGAGACAAAAAGATTGATTAGATTATCAGGGAAGGTACAGATCTGGATAAGGAAAGAGACAAAATGCAGGAATTGAGAGTGCTGGGAAGGGGCAGCCCCGCCCCACGCCCCTAAGTGCTGTAAAATGAGGCGAGATGCATTTGAAGCACTTTGATGGGCAAGGCCAAAGGGAGGATGGTGAAAGTACCACCTCCCAATATAAAGGACCCCATTTCAATGTAATGAAATATAAACAATCCACAAAGTGCAGCGCAGGGTGCGAGCAACATTGCTTGTTTTGCGTAGATGTTAGTAATCATACGTAAACGACAAGGCCTGTGCGGCAAATGCCCCATTGCATGCACTAGGCCCGAATTGCGAGACAAGGCAAATCTGCAGCCATGCCCGAGATCCCATGACGACAGCCCACACTCCCAACCACCACAACGCCTATTCATTGCAAAGATGTGTTTTTTACCGAAGAGGAATGCACCCTACAAGGCTGTGATCACGGAATGGCACCTGGTGTGCATGTTATCTCACACTGGCCAAAGCATGACCCGGCCCATCTCCATGCGACCAGTTATAGCCCATATAATTGACCAAACCTTTTGTTCCCTGATTTCCATGGCATCAGGTGGCCTTTGACCACCAACCCCAAAGTAACAAGTCTAAAATGCTCAAAGAGGACGTACAGGGCAATGACAATCATATGATTTGCTTTGCGAGGTGCTGGGAGGGTTACATTACAGTTCAAAACAAAGGTGGAGACCTTGGAGCTGGGTGTCGCAGAAGGGAGTGAGTGGAATGTGTGTTTGAAGGTTAGAATCCCCCAGAAACTCCTTTGAGCCCATTGTAAGGCCTGCCAGTTGCAAAGTACTGTGATAAAGTAGCATTGTGTTAGGAGTGTAGTTAATTTGTTCTTTGACCTTTGACATGAGAAGATGATCACTGCAGCACCCACATGATGGAAGACGGACGGACTGGACTGAAACCAATGACTTGGCATCTCTTATGGTGCAGGCAGATCATGTATAGGCACACACCAACCACCTGCGCGGGTTTCTACTGTATATGTTGCACCATCCATGACAATGTTTTTCCTTATGAGATTCTGCTTTTACTTCTTTTCAGAAGAACATTCTTGGTCGCAGAGTTCTTTGCTGTTGCTCTCATCTGCGTGTAAGAATAAAACTTGTTATCCTTACAAGATCGACTTGGGCTTTTCTTTGCTAATGGGTTGTATTCTCTCTGGTGTGAGCGTTCAGGGACTTACCTTCAAGAGAAAGACAAAGGCGTTGGTAAACACGCAGTAGGGAATTAGATGAGATACTCAAAAAGCATGCTCATCCAGATGAAGATGAGGGAGAAGCCATGTGAAGAATGATTGGTAATTTGTACAGAAGCAGAAGGGATGGGGCACGTAACATAGCAAAGACAAGAGGAGGGTCTGCACAAGGTGAGGGAAGGAATGTATTGGAAGAGGTAATGAGTGGGACATATGTAACGAGCCCCGTTAGGAGACTAGATTTTGAGGACAGAGAAGACGATGAAGGAGGTGAAAGTGATGAGACAATGTTTATATATGAGGAGGAAGAGAAAGAGCAACGGGGAGCACAAGCCTCTTCTTCAAGCAAGAGAGCAATGAAAGAGAGAGCATGGTCAGATTTGGAAGACACAGAAGGAAGAAAGCCAGAACCTGTAGAATATCCCAGACATCTGACAGTCCAATCAAGCAGAACTTTACAGGGCAAAAATAAAATTAACATGACAGATGTAGTTATAAAAATGAAGGGCATGGCTGCAATCAATCAAGGGGCAAAATGGACACAGTTCACATTGCTAAAAAAGGAAGCGGGGTGGCCACAATATATTTGATGGCCACAAATGGACAAGAATAATTAGTCTATAAGCTACCAAAGCTAACATCAGGAGCAGGCAAGTGGATTCATGAACTAGAAAGAATGACAGCTGGAATGACATTAGCGATGGTTGTCATAAAGAGCTTGTTTGCTGCCATGATAGCAGAGAGAGCAGATGACATTTGGAAATGAGTCAGCTATCCCAGGGTGAAAGCCCAGCACTCCTCTCATGACAGATCACCTTTTAACAAGTGTAGGGTTGATGTATGGAGAGGATTTAGGGTACAGTATTCCGATTTGTCGGACATAAGCACAATCGTGACACATAAAATGCATGACAACAAAGACCCAGTTGCTTATATTGAGGAGAGTCAAGAGAAATGGTGACTTGAAATGAGAGATCTGTGGGACATAACTATATCTATTTTTTATCACATATTGTGCCAGGGGCTGCCTGGAGCAGTGCAGAGGCAATTGAAAAAGATAAGCAACATTAGCTCAGAGGAAACTATCAACATGTTCAGTGGAACGAGCAGTGTTGACCAGAGGAGAGGGGGTGATAATACAGGAAGCACAGCAGGTACAGCCAATAGCTAACAGGAACTTTGAAGGAAGGGAAGAGTATACTTATTTTCTGCAAGGAAGAGCGGGAGCACCAAGAGGCAGGGTATTTGGATTTCAAGCTCCACAAGTAGGGGGCTTTAAAGGAGGACAACCTAGGTTTGGAGGACCAACCCAGCAATGTTGGACATGTGGAAAGATGTGGCATATTTCCCGGGTGAGTAGAAGCAGGGGAGGGATGCAACAGAATTGGCCAGATCAAAAAAGGGGGACAGCCTATCCCCCACTGTGTAGCGCAAAACCACATGAATATTATGCCCAAGATCAAACACAGTATCAGACACAAGCACCACAAATACAGCCTATACAGTACGGAAGACCAATGCATATGCAACAAGCACCAATGCAAGTACAGCAAGCCCCCATGAAGACACAGCAAATACCAATGCAAACACAAGCACCTGTACAACAGAATACAGTGGCTCCATGGAACGCAAACATATTATCATAGATACCCACATCTAGGATAGGGGTGTGAAAGTAGTTGAAGGTAACCCTTTCACCAGCATGGGAATGTACTTATACCTACAATAGGACAGCCCACAGAGAGACTTGATGTGTTCTATCATATCAGTTACACCAGACCCACGATAGGAACCGAGAGTCAGGGTAACCATAGGTGATAAAACATTTTCCTTCCTTGTAGATACAGGAGCAACTCGATCTTGTGTTAGAGAGGGAAAATAACCAGTCATGGTCATGAATGCACAAGGTTTTTCTGGGGTGACACGTACGGTTCCTTTCACTGACGACGTACCTATTAGTAAGGAGAACACAATCTTTCCATGGCATTTTTGTATTCCTGTAAGACACCAGTCAACATATTGGGAAATGATTTGATGAGCAAACCGAACATGACAGTATAATTTACCGACCAGAGAATATGTTCTACTCCAGAGATCCATTATAGAGATGCACATGAATTCATATCAGCATTTCATGGCCTGAAAACACAAAGGGGCGTGCCATTAGATCCGGAGGTATTTCTTTATGAAGTACACATACTGGTTGCATGGTTTCCAAGAATAAGGGGCAGATTATTGCGATTTCCCACAGACTTTTTTTCTTAGACCAGAAGTACCCATGGATGAGTCAGAAGGGCAAGTGATTCAAATAGAGCTAGAAACAGCAATAGTGAGAGAATACATTCTACATGGGGATGATGAGGAGGGAATAAACTGGAGGACAGTGATAGCTCTTGACGAGGGACACAGCTTGACTGATTTGACAGATAACGACTGGATTACTGATGATGACTTGGATGAAGTAGTGTTTCATATAAGTCTTACTTATCAGCTAACGATTGGGAACAGAGAAGTGCCACAGAAAATTGCATTCGTAAAGAAGATACTGTCCTTTCTCCAGGAATATTTGGCACAAGTACCAAGCATATTGTGGACCGGCAGTCCATATGATGTTGGTCTGTTAAAAGGAGCTGTGGCATTCCATATTAAATTGCCAAGAGCTATTTTGCCGTGGGTGAGACAAAAAATAATTCGAAAGAAGCAGATGAAGGTATATGACACCATTGCCGCTCTAGTGTAACAGGGCATATTAATGCCATCAGAATCACCATGTAACACATCTGTGTACTCAGTAAAAAAAACAATATTTGGGCCTTGGAAATGTATTCAGGACTTTCACCCTATAACAATATAGTTGAAGCAGAGTTCCTGTTGGTTCAGAAACCAGCCACAATATTGTGCAATAGTCCATCCAAAGTCTCGGGAGGGTAGATCAGCAGCAATGTGCTTGTCTTGGAAGCAAAGACGACATGGAGAAACACAGGTTCGATCCCCAGGTCCGCACATAGAAACCTTTGGGGATTAAGCACGTTATAAATAACATATCATATCATAAAGCTAAATATTTCACAGTGATTGATTTAAAGAATGCCTTATTTTCAATCCCCTTCATGAAGAGTCCCAAGACTTGACCTAATTTTCCTATTATGGGACCAAGTGGAAACATACTAACTTACCCCTCAATCTTCAACTGAGTACTCCAGATGGACCTAGCAAACATACACTTAAACAGCACCGTGATACAATATGTCGATGACGTGTTGGTGTGCCGTGAGACAGAGGAACAGTGCAGGAAAGGGAAAACTGCAATATTGCAAGACAAAACCTTGCATATAGGCCAGCTAATATCCCAAGAAGGAATAAAAGTTACCCCTGAGAGAGCAGAGCGATTATGAAAACAGCCAGACCAAAAACAGTGAGGGAGATGCAGCAATCTTTCAGTCTTTGCAATTATTGCAGGGCATGGGACTTTGACTACTCTATGTATGCCGGACTACTATTATAAGAACTCAAGGGAGCACAGAAGGACAACAGTGACGTAGCCTGAACAGGTGAAATAATGGAGGTCTTTGACAAATTAAAGATTGAAATGAGCACAGTACCTGTGTTAGAGATCCCTGAGTACAGTGCATAATTATTTTAGCAGTCCTCTCGCAAAAGACTACCATGGAACACAACCCACTAGCATTCTACAGTGGGATCTTAGATCCAGTGATGAGAGGTCATTATCCATGTAAGCAAGCATTGGCGTGAGCAGCCTTTGCAATGGAAGAATCGCTAGCATCACAATGGGCTGTGCAGTTACATCATATGTTGATAATGCCTTGTTTGCAATTCTTGAAAGCCGAAAAGCACATTAACCACACAGAGTGCCTCTGGTTATGAGGTAATTATATGAAATCCAGCAATCAAAATTGTCAGATAGAGGTTAGTGAATCTAGCAGGATTTATAGCATAGCCAGTAGAAGAAGGAGATAATGGCATGACTGCACCAAGTACACTGAATATCATGATAAGATACCATACATTAAAGAAAATGCCTTAGGAGGAGAGACAATCCTCTTTATTGATGTGTCCTCATCAATTGATAAAAGCAGAGGCAAAAGGCACACTGAGACCGCAATGCTTAAAGCAAGACTGAATGGCAACTTTGAGACTGTAGCACGTTCGATATTGCCACTGCATTTTTCAGCACAAGCATCAGAATTTGTAGTGCTCATTTTGTCACTTGATACACATGAAGAGGAGGCAGTAACAGTATATTCCTACTCCGCCTACGCGACATCAGCAGTGCATGCAGGACTGTCATGTTAGAAGGGGTGTGGCTTCTTTCGCACAGATGGCATGCCATTGCAACATGCGCCACTAATGCACTTCAACTCTTATCGGCCATTGCCGTGGTGAAGTGTGCAGCCCACACTAAAAGTACAGATTTAGGTACTCACAGCAATGAGGCCAATGATTTAGAATAAAAAAGAGAAGCACATTTTCCTGAAATATCTGAATTTGACACTGCACCAAATAAATGCACTAGTGCACAAAACATGGTAATGAAAGAAGGTTGTAATACACTACCCATAGCCCAAATTACTGAGCTGCAGGGAAGAGCCCCACCAGAAGAGCAAGAATTGTGGAAATGAAGGGGGAGCGCATTGTCCCCCACAGATGTGATGTGCCAGTAGGACAGCACCAGGAAACCAGTTATGCCCCTGGGATTACTTAAAGTAGCATTAGATCAACTACATCACCCAGCACACACAACACAAGAGTGTCTTGCAGCTTTGATCTCGGAAGATTGGTTTGTACCCAACTTGCAACTTGGCAGAGCATGTTGCATAGTTTATTGTAAACTATTTGATTTGTCAGCAATTTACTGCTGGGCACGTGCTGAAAACAGTGAGAGGAGCAATACCCAGTCCTACAGGACCCTTCCAGCATTTTCATATAGACTATGTAGATATGCTCCAAGTTTGTAATGGCTACAGATATAGGCTAGTGGCCGTATGCCCCTTTTCTGATGGACGGAAGCAGGTCCATGCCCACATCCTAATGCCACATGTGTTGCAAAATTCCTCATACTTGAGGTCTTCCCAAGGTGGGGAGCATGTGAAGTGCTCTGGTCAGACAATGGACTGCATTTTGTAAATGAAGTCTTTGAGTACATTACAATTCTGTTGGGCACACATTCTCTTCCATTTACCACTCAAAAGCAAATGGTATATGTGAGCACCTTGATGGCCTCCTCAAGGAACGTGTTGTCAAATTTAAAAGTGACCCTGAGAAAGAATGGCTCCCTTGCCTACCCTTAGCCTACGCTTAGCCCTATGCATTATGTAATCAGCCGGCTCAGACCATCACCTGACTCCTCATGAGCTGGTGACGGGACGCTATATGCAGGCACCTCTTGGTCCTTTCACTCAAGCACACACTGATGCCCATAGTATTTCAAATGTATTGGGAACTGAAATGTATGATTATTTGCTATGACAGTAAGTGTTACCTTTATATCTCAACAGCTTCCTGCACAGCAGTGGCAGTCAAAGAAGACTGATGAAGACAAAAAACAAATAACAGTTCTAAAACTGCTTGCTCTATATGAAGGCATTAACGTACTTTGCAGGAGTTGTACTAGGTGCTGGCACAAGCCAAGGTTCAAAGGACCCTTTGATATGAAAGATGTGACACCATCAGCTGTAAAGGTGCCCAGAACATGGGCATGGCTGCATCTCACTGACATCAAACCCTACAAATGAGAGACCCCACTGCCAGAACTCCCTGAATTGGAAGTTGGAGTGGAGATGAGACAAATGCAGATGAGAGCAACTATTAAAGCAAACAAGCGGCTAGAACTATAAATAGACAGTGTTCCTTTTGTTTATATACAGTCACAGAGGAGACTTAGTAGACACTTTTCCAAACCATGCCTGCATAACACAAAGAGTAGCACTTTAACAAAAAGAAAAATACATACACTAAATGCTTGCTCTAACAATTACATTTCTTATGGCTTTATCTTCTTTAGTGAATACATATCCTGCTTTAGGAGTTAGAAATATAACTGCTCCTGTTCTTCTAATGAACCTCAAGACATATTTTATTTTTTAAAGGATGTTTCTTGCTGTATTGACACAATTTTGTCCTGTGAACACTAACATGTTGAAGAAATAGAAAAAGACTTTCGGGAGGGGAAGAAACATTTGAATTTTCAATTCTGTTAGATATTTGCCTTTGGCTCATAGGCGCAATAGTGCATATGGTTATTTGCAAAGAGTAGATAATTTGGCAATAACGTTTTTAGCAACATTTTTTACATTTTGCATTCTCAATTTTATTATTCTTATTGCATTAAGAGAGTTGGCCCTTTATAATATATCTAAATTAGTGTACAGTAGTATAACCCAGTCACCATGACAAATGAAATGATTACCTAATAGCTTCCTGTAGTCACCACGCAAATCAAAAGGTTTAAACAAAGTGTTTGTGCACATTAACTTGTATATGACCAATTTCGCTCAAGTGACTAATCATTTGTGGTATTAACCCATGACTCGAGTGAGGAGAGAGACATCTGATGAGAGTCCTTACTTATGCTCTCCTATCCCCTATGCCATGAGCAGGTCCTGAGTTTTTGTTGGCAACATTATTACCCGTTAACACAGCACATGGCCTAACACACCTTGCACTCTGTCTGACTAGAGGACAATTCCAGGGCCAGACTGCTTCACTAGTATGGGTAAACAAAGCAAAATTCACACGAAAATATAGTTACATGTAAGATTATCTGTTCATCCTAGAAACCCTTCGGGCTGGTCAATGCCTTTAAAATACTAATTGCCATAGTAGTGTTAATACTACTGGCCTTGTGTGTTCTAAGAATAGCAATAACAGGGTGTGAAAAGGCTGCCAAAGGAGCAATTGCAATGGAAATAGTAATAGATTCAAATGTTTGCACATGAGTATACCCAAACAGATGACCCACTCTGTGCCCAAGTGAGGGAAAGCCGTATTACTCCTCTAGGATAAAAATCTACTGATCAGTCAGACTTGTGCAATTACATTGGACGATGGGTATTTTGCAAGACAGACGGGGATTGCTTCTATATGACCTGGAGTATGGATGAACACATAAGACATGCCTGAGGGGGGTGACCAAGATATGACTCCAAAAATACCTTACTGGGGGGAGAGCATTAAAAGAGGTGTGGTTGAGGACTCAACCAGAGGGGGGAATGTTGACAGGCAGATGAATACGACATTCACATCTACTGCCTCCCCTCCCAATATCACACAGGTGAGAAACATTACTCACTAATGTGACCATACCAGCCATATCCCAGGCAGGTACAAGAGGAAATGGACATAATGTAACTGAAGATGGTGAGAATAAACAAACTCACTGTTAACTGACACACGTGCATGCAACAGGCACAAAGAAAATATGCACTCACCATGAAGAAACACAGGCAATAGGTCAAACATGTACTTATACACAAAGAATATCGCTTGCAACTGTAAAGACATGAAGAACATAACATTAACAATGTATACGCTGAAATGCAACACAAACGATACACGCATATAGCTCACTAATATAGAAACTCGACAGTAATGGAAACAGCAGCACGCATTGAAACAAATTAAAGGCATTGAGGCTTCATGGAACCTTAAACTGCTGAATGTACTGAAATACAGACCTGTGCAGTAAACAAACCGCAGCAGTTAAGGCTGCTGAGAAATTAAGGAGGGTTTGGACGACTCATAGAGAACATGGGATAATAATTCCCATGGCACAAGACATATTTCTCTACGATTAATTCAAGAACAACCAGCCTTTGACGGCCAAGTGTAGAATAATTATAAGCTAAAACCTTCACAGGGAACGGATCGACTAAGTCTCTAGTTGTCAGGAAAATAACAGCACTTGCATTTATATTAGCTAAAATCTCAGAAAATGCATGGTGAAATAATTCAAAACCTTATCCTCACACATGTGACCCATAAGTCAATAACACTGGCCCTCATTACAACACCGGCGCTAAACCATGGCGCTATTAGCACCATGGTTGGTGGCAGTGTTGTAACGGGTCCGCCATGGTTCAATGGGGGAATTACCACCCCATTCCAAGGTTGGCGGGGCGGTAATTCCCCATTGAACCATGGCCCTTCCCCATTCCCATTTTCGCCCCATAGGGCAATTTGCGGTACCGTACTTAGCACCAAGGTCCCTTTGCGGGTCCCTACTGAAAATTCTGCCCGCAGGGGCCATTGCGCCTGGCAGGTCTGACCCTGCCGGGTGTATTAGCCCTTGCAGGCAGACTCGTAGTGTGGCGGTCCGGAAACAAGGGTGCCTGTAAACTTACCAGCACCCTTCTTTCCAGACTGCCACACATGGAATGAGGCACCGTTTTTTTATTGGTTTTTATTGGTTTTTACATGAAAAACATTTTACCACTTTTTACAATGCATGTCTCATTACATATTTTTTTAACTTTTAGAATTTAACCAACATTGTACAAATGGGTTTGTGATTTTCTTCATTCTTTCCTGCAGAGCGTGTTCTTAATTCAATTTGCTGAATATCTCTCTCAATAGTTACACCAGTGCTATAATGAGACTAATTCGTTGGCCTCTCAACAACTCTAACCACCATTCCTCATACATTCTTTCTATGTATTTTTTTGTGATATCTGTCGTATGTCTGGTTCGTTTATTTTCTAAGCCCGGGCAGAACATTACTAGATGTTTTAAGGTTTCCTCTGCCTTTGAATTGTTACACCATTTACATGTGATCTTCGTATTTTGAGTTGCCCTTCTGTTTAAGATTTCTCGTGTAGGGAATAGGTTTAATCTGAACCATAAGTATTGGTCTCTGAAGAGCCAAATTTGGAAATTGTTCCAAGTAGTGTGGTAGCGTGCTTAATTATTGGCCTTCTTCAAATAGTTTTCCATACTATGAGCTCCTATCTCACGTCTTGTTTTGATATCCAATCCGATCTGTACAGTTTCATCTTGATTTTATCTGGATTTTGGATTAACGTTTGTTCTGTTTCTCCAAAGTTTGCTGATTGTGGATCGGCATATCATCTTCCATTCCACCAATGTGGTTTCAGATTCTTTTATCATTGCTTCATGGAGTACATTAAAGCCTCCTTTTCCAGGGTGCTCTATGCATTTTCGATATAATGCTTTTGTTTTCCATGTCACTATGGTTTTTAATGCTGTCAACCCAAGCACCATCCGCAGTGCTTGCATTTGTGTACTTGGTGGCACTCTGATTACTCTCTTCCAAAATACTCCTTCAATGGCCATCCAGTTTTCTTGTTTGAATGTGAACATCGTATCGGCTCCATGTGTTATGATGGGTACAACTTTTAGTCTGTACAACTCTATCAGAGGTTTTATTGTGAATCTGCAGTATCTTTTCATCAATATTTTCCCCTGACTTGCCAAATTCTTTGCTTTTGCTTTCAGCATTGTTAGTCAGTGTACATCCGTTTTTCGAGGTGTTTAATAATAGTCCCAATTACGTGAATGCCGCTACTTGAGGTATTCTCTTTCCCTCTAGTTGCCAGTTGTAGATCTTTTTTTTGGTGTTGTTGTTACTCTCCCAAAGACCATTGCCATAGATTTCTGTGGCATGATCGTCAAACCGTTCACTTGAGTATAATTATACAGTCCCTCCAGTTGTCGTTGTAGTCCTACTGGTGTTTGGTCCAGTAAGCCGACATCATCAGCATAGAGTAATCAACCTATTTCCGTTCCTCTGATGTTTGGGGGGAAACATTTGATGTTATCAAAAGCTTGTTCTATGTCTGAGATAAACATGTTAAATAGGCCTGCCGCTAAGGGGCATTCTTGTTTTAGCCCCTTGTTTGTTTTGATGTGTTTTGTTAACATACCTGCTTAGTCTAGTTTGATCTGTACTGATGTTTCTAAGTATAACTCTTGGATCGCCTCTAAAATTGGCGGTGGACATCTCCATTTTATTAATTTGCTCCACAATTTTGGTCGGTCTAGTGTATGAAAGGCTTTGGTTGGTAAACTATGGTACAATCACTATGGTACAATCACATAATGTCTCTGAGAAGAGCTGGATTGAACATTTTACTAAGATCTATGCGAGACCCTCAACGGTACTTGTGGAGCAACAATGTGAAAGTATGTGCCATTCCATCTTAACTTTACAAAATGTGATATATTTCCTATTATTTCCACACTAAGTCAATCTAAAGCCCCAGGGCTGGACGGGCTCTCGAATACATTATTCAAGCTCAATCCGACCCTATGGGTTGAAGTTTTATTTCAAATTTTCAAAAATATTATTTTCACTCAAACCATACCAGCCCCCTGGAGACACGCTATTATTATACCATTGTTTAAGAAAGGTGACTGCCAGTTGCCTCAAAGCTACCGCCCGATTGCCATATTAGATGCCCCTGGCAAACTGTTTAGTCGCATCATCATACAGGAGTTAAATGAATGGACGAAGCGTGAACTTAAAAGAGACCCGTTTCAGTCTGGTTTTTTCAGCGGAATTGGCACTGCCCCTAACATGCTTGTGCTTAAATTGATCAAACACAAATATGGTGACGAAAACCATAATCTTTATGTTGCTTTTGTTGATTTTAGCATTGCATTCGATTCGATTGATCGCCAACTTCTGTTTAAGAAACTTCTCCAACAAGGTTGTCCTGCCTCGATTCTCACACTAATTAAACTCTTGCACTCGCACACCTCTCTGCAAGTGAGACTATCTTTAGAAGGGTTATTATCAGCCATAATCCCTACTGAAAGAGGTTTAAAGCAGGGATGTATTTTAGCTTCTACTTTATTTAATTTCTTTTTGCTAGATATTGGTCTCAAATTTGAGAATGCAATTGCTGATTCACCCAAATTAGGTAAACAGAAGGTTACTTGGCTCTTACACGCTGACGATCTGGTGTTATTGTCATGCAAACCTAATGATCTCTAAAATTTCTTACACAAACTTCAGGAGTATGTTACTGAGAATAACATGATTATCAATCTTGAAAAAACCCAAGTAGTAGTTTGCCACAAAACTACAATAAAAAGAACGAGTAAGAAGTTATGAATGATAACATTTATCGTGTAACCCTTGATGCGAAAAATCGCTCATTAATATCACAAGCTAAAATCCTATTGTTTAGATATGGTAAATTCACATTAGTTCATATTATTAGATTTTTTCAACAAAAAGTAACGCCCATAATTACTTACGGTCAGAGACAGTAGCACCAAAGCCAAGAGCCTTTTGGGACCATCTTGAATCTCATTTTTGGAAGGGAGTTTTGGGATTGCCCCAATGCACCCCTATATCAATGATTTGTTATGAACTAGGCTCAATTTCTGTGTGAACCCAAGTATTGTGGAAATTCTGTTCACTCTATCGGAAATGTCTAATCGGAGCTTCATCTTCCAACATTTTGGATGTGTTAGCCAACTATTTGATAATTTCTGGCAAGAAATTTCCCAAGAAATGGGTTGACTGTGTTTTGGACACTTTAGTTAAAGCTGACATTTCCCTTGAATTATTGTTGATTAATCCAACGAAGGCCAAATTGAAATTATTTTGTTTCGACTGGATAAGTACACGTAACCAATGTTTAGAATATGTGGACTGTGAAATGGTAAAGTCATCTCACAAAAAAATGCATTGCCCTCAACCTTACTTAATTAAATGTGCTTCTAGTTTCGTAAGGGCTCAGATGATGCGTATCCGTTTGAATTTATGTTTAACAAGACAGATTTTGGGAAGAAGACAATTGGTGTCACAAGATCAACCCTTTTGTAGATATTGTTGCAATCAACAACTAATTTAAACATTATGCCATTTAGTGGTTGAATGTCCAGATCTAAGTTGCTTGAGACAAAAGTATTTTCATGCAAAATGCAACTTCCAAACATTCCACACCAAAGAAGAAATATGGAACTACTTGTTAACTAATACGAAGTCTTCTGTTCAGATTGCACTGGCTCAATTTGTTAAGCATGTGACTCCTTATCAAATGAATTAAGTCTGTAAACTTTTGTAAATTTGCAACTCAGGATAAGTTTAACTGTTAATTTGGTTTTAATCCTTTAGGTTTAAAAATTGTGCAAAATTGAATTTTGAATATTTTCTGTTTTCTTTCATCTCTTTTTGAAAGGTTGATTTACTCAGCCAAATCAAAATAAAAAGCAATTTAAAAAAAGGCTTTGGTTAGATCTATAAAAGCCATGTACATTTTTTTCCCTGTTTCTACGTTTATAAGGAATATATTAAGAGAAGTGCCAATTCCTTTGATAAATCCACTTTGCCACCTATCCCGCTGATTCACTTCTTCACTCCATTGGTTCATTTTTTTCGACACCAACGTTGTGAATGCCTTGTCCACCACATCTAACAATACCATGGGCCGGTAATTGTTAGGATCTGATCTTAATCCTTTTTTGAATGTGGGGGTGATAATTGCTAGCTTACAACTTGGTGGAATTTTTGCATGTGGATGATGTGGGCGAATAGAATAGATAAGATATTAGCCCATTGTTCTAGATTTTCTTTTAATTGGGTATTCGTGAGGCCATCAGGCTCTGGTGCTCTGGACTTGTTTAGTGTTCCTATAGCTTCCAGCAACGTTTGGTAGTTCACTTTTAACACATTCTAGTTGCCTTTTTTGGAGGTCCATTCTTGGTTTCCTTCCGCTATCGGATCATAGAATTTAGAAAAAAAACTAATCCAAGTTTCGGCCAAGATTTGATTTGTCAAAATTGCCTCTTGTGGCGTGTCTTTGTTATTAATTTGTGACCATATTTTAGTTGTGTTTTTTTGTTGATGTTATATAACATGATTTGAGCATCAGCTTGTTGTATCCATTTCTTGTGATTTTTCTGCCATTTTCTATGTTTCTGTTTAATCTTTTTGGCTTCAATTTTTCCTTGTTCATCTTGTGTATTTATTATAGCTCATAGCTGTTTTCGTTTTTGTTTCTTCCGTTCCCATGTTTCACGGTCAAAGCTATGTTTGTGGCTGAAGAATGGTTTGTTTATTGAGCCTTTTTTTTTTAACTCAAATGCCGTTAGGAGTGCGGTATAATCTGCTGTTCTTTCTGATTTTGTGATCTGATTTTGTGTTATTAAGACTTCTACATTTTTTTAAGCTTTTTAATCTGCTCCTTATTTAGTATTAATCTATTTCGATCTGGTACTACTCCAGGGTCTTCATTTTGGAGCTGTGTCGTCTGTTCACTTTTACACCACCTAATTTTTAGGAGATTGTGGTCACTTTGTGTTTTTTCCATCACTTCCATCGAGATTAGTTGTCTTGGTATGTTATCAGACACATATATGTAATCTAGGATTTTTCCTTTCTTTTTTCCTCTCCAAGTTATTTTCCCTGGTTTATTCTAGTCTATGTTGTCCGTCAGGAGATATTTTGAGATCATTATTCTCTTCCAGATCAACCCTCTTTGATTCAATGCTGTTAACACTACGGGATCTTCTTCAGTGTCATATCCATCCAGATTCCACCAATTTGCATTCAGGTCACCACAGATTACGAAATGTGGATTGTTCCATTTCTGTCTTTGTTTATCTATCTGGCCTGCCACTTGATCTGGAAGATCTGCTAGCTCTTTTTTGATCGGATTCCAATATACATTTAGTATTACTACTATTTTTGTTTCTTTATTTATTGCTGTAGTTAGTTTTCCTACCAACACTTGTATATATGGATTAGGGTTGTATATTCCCACCATCTCACCCTGTACAGTGTTTTAATTGCAGTCAGCAAACCTGACATTGGTCTGCCTCTTTGCCCCTTTATTGCTGTGTTGAGGTATGTTGTATATCCTTCCATTATCGGAACTTGCATCTTGTCTTGCATACACACAAAGTCATATACCATTTCATTCCACTCTTGTCTTTGAAATAGATTTGAGCACCCTCTTGTGTTCCAACTTGCCAGTGTAATTGTTCTGACTTGAGTGTTGTGTAGACTGTTGATACCTCCGTCCCCAAGTGATGCACAGGGGAACCTAAAAGAACCCCGCTCTGCGACCTTTGGAGCCACAGGTGGGAGATGTTGCTTCCCGGATCCACGGAACCTCAGGAACACCGATGCTGCTGCAGAAAGAACGGGGTTAAGTACCAGGCAAATACAATATAATAGAAGAATCACAGGGTCTGAATAAGCCTACCTATCCAGTGGTTGGAAAACCCAGGAGACCTAGTGGAGTAGGTTCGAGACTCAGATGAGAGGTAGTCCCCAGAACAACAGGGACCAGAGTCACACGTGGGTACAGGACAGTCCACCTGAACCAAGTGCTGGAGTCGTAGCGTGAGTTCCCATAGGGCAAGGGCGTAGCGAAGACAAACAAAGTTCAAAGGGATGATCCGAAGGCAAGTGAGGGATGGGCCGAGGTTCAGCGATAAGTCAACAGTTCCAAGCAAAGGTACAGAGGAAGATCCGAGGGAGTCCAGGTGAGTAATCCAGAGTCAAGGTAACCCAGCAAAACGAAGTCCAGATGTAGCGCCAAACAGAGTCGAAAGACAGCTGAGAAGCGGTGAGTGGTCTGTGCATCAAGCGTTATGTACTGGGCGCTTCCGGGTCACGTGACGCCCTCCATCGTCATGTGGAAAACGCCGCCCTGATTCAGTGAGCGGACGGCTGTCCGAAGCGGAAGCGTTCTGCCGCCCCTTCTGACGTGTGCTCTCCATGGCAACTGCCAGTGCAGGAAGGGCTGCAACTGGGCACGTACATTGTACCCGATACGGAGCTTTCGGTCCTGTGGGGCAACCAAATCACGTGAGTCTCGAAACCTGGGGGGAGTAGTGTGGGAGCCCGGGGAAGGTGTTGTGGGGATGCTAGCAGTGTTCTGATGTACGGAGGAGTGTCTAACATAGCCCCCCCAAAGGCCCACGACTCCGTGGGCAGGACGGGTGATCCCGATGGAACCGGGACACCATCCGAGGAGCGTTAACGTCCAAGGCGGAAACCCAAGAGCGCTCCTCCGGGCCATAACCCGCCCAGTCCACCAAATACTGGAGCCTACCCCTAAACCAACGGGAACCCAGAATAGCCAACACCTCAAAGACATCAGGGAAGGCCAGGGACACCGGGGCCACCAGGGCACGGAGGCGGGAGGAATCAGGGCAAGGCTTGAGAAGGGAGACATGAAGAACAGGATGGATGCGCCAAGAGCTCGGGAGAACCAGGCGAAAAGCCACTGGATTCACAACCTGGGAAATCACATATGGCCCAACAAAGCGAGGCAGAAGTTTCCGACAACCAACCAGGCGAAGGTGACGGGAAGAAAACCACACCCGAGAACCCACCGCAAGGGGAGGAGCAGCCAAGCGCTTGCCATCAGCACGGGACTTCATGGAGGCCTTTGCTTCAGTAAGGTGGATAAGGGTACGAGCATGAACAGCAGACAGATCCCTAAGAAAAGCCGTGGCAGCAGGATTCAAAGAGACAGAAGCGTCAGGGACGGGCAACACCTTGGGGTGTTGGCCATAGAGGGCATAGAAAGGAGAGCGACCCGTAGCTTAGTGAGCCGTGTTGTTGTAGGCGAACTTGGCAAGCCGTAAAACACTCAACCAGGAGGACTGCTGCTGCAAGATAAGGCACCGGAGATACTGCTCCATAGATTGGTTCGTCCTTTCGGTCTGCCCATCAGTCTCGGGGTGATAGGCCGAGGAGTACCTGGTATCGATGCCAAGCAGCTTAGTCAAAGCTCGCCAAAAACGAGACGTGAATTGCGACCCACGATCATAGATAAGGACAGAAGGGAGCCCAAACAACGAGAAAACCGATTAAAAAAACAAATCACCCACGACTGGGGCCGAAGGGATTCTCCTACAAGGGACAAAGCGAGCCATTTTGGTGAACGTATCCACCACCACCCAGATGGTATCAAAACCCTGCACCCTGGGGAGATCGGTCACGAAATAGTCATAGTCAGTGTGTGCCAAGGTCTCGGGGGTACTGGCAGTGGAAGCAGCAGGCCAATTGGGCGGTCCCTTCGGTGTTTGGATTGAGCGCAAACAGAGCAGGTGTTGACATAACATTCCACATCGCGCTTCATAGAGGGCCATCAGCACCAGCGCTTTAGGAGATCCATGGTGTGCTCCTGGCCGGGATGGGCGTTAAAGGGGGCATCGTGGGACCATTCAAGAGCCAGGTTACGGGTGTCGGGCGTGGGAAGAAACAAATGATCATGCACGAAGGGCAAGCCATCACAATACACCGGATCCCAGTCCCGCAGTTGGTCAGAGTGACTGCTCGTCCATGTTCGCACAGAATCCAACAATGAGAGAGAGGGAGTACAGAGACAGGTCACGTGACTCTTGCCTAGAAGAGTATCAGGGAAGGTTGGCAACGAGACCCCACCCGGAGAGCGTGATAATGCATCCGCTTTCCCATGAGTGACCCCAGGACGATGAGTGTTGTGAAAGTCAAAAGCGGAAAAGAAGAGATGCCACCGGACCTGTCTGCTGTTGATGCACTTCAGGGAGGCTAAGTCCTGCAGGTTCTGATGGTCGGAGTAAACGGTGATTCGATGCCTAGCCCCCAGGAGATGATGTCGCCAGACACGAAAGGCGTCCATGACAGCCAAAAGTTCCTTCTCCGTCACAGTATAATGGGCCTCTGTACTGGAAAACTTGCGGGAGTGGTATGCCACCGGGTGCAACTTGCCCATGGTCGGACAGGTCTGAGACAACACTGCACCAAGGGCGAAGGAGGAGGCGTCCGCCTCGACTATGAATGAGAGTTCGGGATTGGGGTGCTGAAGGATCGGTGCAGTGGTGAAAGCAGTCTTCAGAGCCTCGAAGGATTCCTGATGTTCCTTTCGCCACTGATAGGGTACCTGAGGGCTAGTCAGAGCCGTGAGTGGGGCCACAATGGTGGAAAAGGACGAAATAAAGCGCCTGTAGAAGTTGGCGAAGCCCAAAAAGGCCTGCAAGGCCTTGAGCGTCTGAGGAATCGGCCATTCTAGAACCGCCCTCACTTTGGATTTGTTCATGGACAAGGCCCCAGGGGTGATGTGGAAGCCCAGAAACTCAACAGACGTTTTATGGAACTGACATTTCTCGGGTTTGGCAAACAGCAAATGTTTCCTTAGACCGGATAAGACCTCCCAGACATGCTGCACATGCTCATCTAGATCTCGCGAAAAGATCAGGATGTCGTCCAGATAAACAACCATGTACACGTCCAGAATGTCCCTGAATATGTCGTTCATAAAATGCTGGAATGTGGCCGGGGCGTTGCATAAGCCGAAGGGCATGACTAGGTATTCGTACAACCCATAACTGGTGCAAAAGGCAGTTTTCCACTCATCGCCCTCGCGGACGCGCACTAGGTTGTATGCGCCCCGAAGGTCCAGCTTGGTAAAAACGGACGCATGGGATAAGCGGTCCAGGAGGGGGGTAATCAAAGGAATTGGATACCTGTCCTTTTTAGTGATGGCATTGAGGCACTGGTAATCCACGCAAGGGCGGAGATCCCCCTCTTTCTTGGGAACGAAGAAAATAGGGCTTGCGGATGGTGAAGTAGAGGGGCGGATGTGGCCTAGTCGCAAGGCATTCTGGACATACTGCTTCAGGGCCTGTTCTTCCGAGGGGGACAGAGAATAGATCCTGCCCGAATGAACGGCAGAACCCGGGATTAGTTCAATCGGCAGTCATATGGCCGGTGTGGGGGAAGCACCTCAGAAGAAGCGCGATCGAACACTGATTCGAATGCCCCGTACTCAGGGGGAATTCCGGTAACCACATTTCCAACAATATGGGAATCCGCAACCATCGGTCCACCGTCATCCAATGCGAGATGAGCGAGAGCTCCCAGGGCCCGTGATGGAGTATCTGCTTCGTGATGGGTTGGGAGACAATAGTTCTGGCAGATATCTGACTCAAAGAGGACCGTGCCTGTTTGCCAATTAATGAGAGGATTGTGCTCACGCAACCAGGGTATCCCTAATATGATACCGAACTGGGGTGTGGTAATCAGGTCAAAATTTAGCGTCTCTGTGTGAATGTCTTGTATAGTCAATAAAAGGGGGGCAGTTTGGTGTCTAACGGGACCAGAGACTAAGGCAGTGCCGTCTACAGCCTGGACCGGTTCGGGTCGGGCTTTCACCACTAAAGGCAGATTGAGGGAATGGGCTAAGGCAATGGGCCTCATTAGGACCCTGGCGGAGAGGGTTTTACGCCAGCGTAGTGCATGGCGTACCTCTCCGCCATACTACGAGTTCCCGTAGCGCCATGGCGGCCTTTTCCGCCTGGTTTTACCAGGCGGAGAAAACCATGGCGCTACGGGACCTCGTTGTTAATTACGCCACCGTATTTTACGGTGGCGTAATTAACTCCTTCCCCACTCCCATTATACCCTATGGGGCAAAAATGGGAATGGGGAAGGGCAGAATGGGGATTGGGGATTTACCGCCCCGCCAAGGTCGGAATGGGGCGGTAAATCCGCCAACCCCCATGGCGCTATCGGCGGCTTTCCGCCATGCTTCGCGGTGCATTTAGCACCGCGAAATCCGCCTGGGTCCTAATGAGGCCCAATGTCTACGTAGTTCCCTGTGGCACCAGAGTCGATGATGATCGAAATGCGTGGGAGACGCCCGCAGAGGGACAAAGGGTGGCCTGTACAAAGATGGGCTGAACACGAGCAAAAGCAGGAGAGACACCCGGAGAGGAGGACTGTAAGCTCGACCTGATCTCCGGGTCTAGGGTCGAGCTGTCCGAAAAACCTGGGACTTCTTGGGACGTCGGGGGCCTTCCTTAACATAAAGTCCCGTTATGCCACAATACAAGCATGCATTATCCACCCTCCTACGTTCTCTCTCTGATGTTGTGATGGGACTACGGAACCCTCCCACTTGCATGGGTTCCTCTGTGGTGGAGGTGGGAGGAGTGACCGCTGCGTGGTGGGAGAAACCCAACTCAGCCCTGCGCTCTGAGCGACGTGCGTCTACCTGCAGGGCAAGATCTACTAGTTCCTGATACTGAGTGGGCACGGAGGGGACCACTGATAAGGCATCCTTCATTGGATTGTTCAACCCTCTATAGAAAATGACCACCCGCTTGCTTTACAGCCATGAAGTCTTGGCAACCAATTGGTTGAAGCGGGTGATGTAGTCTAGCAAGGCCCCTCTACCCTGGGTTAGTTCTAACAGCTCCAGATCCCTGGATTGTGCCTTGTGCCGGGTGTCGAAGACTCGAGACATCTCGGTAACCAGCAGGTCAAAATCATAGAGAACCAGACTGTTGTTCTCCAGTAAAGGGTTAGCCCAGGCGGCAGCCGTTCCGGCCAGGTGAGACAGGGTAAAGGCCGCCTTAGCAGTGGTATCGGGGAAGGCCAGGGGTCTGCACAGGAAGTGCAACTTGCACTGATTGATGAAGGTCCTAAACTTCTTGGGGTCGCCCTGGTAACATTCAGGAGCAGCCAGGGGAGAAGGGGCTGGAAGGACCACCGGGATAGGGGCTGGGGCACTTGCCACCGGAGGAGGCGTGGCTGGAGCGGCAGCATCCCCGAATTCAGAATCTGCAGGGAGGGAATGCTGGACACTCTGTATGGAATCTAACCTTTGGTGAATCACGGTGTTTGCGGCGGCCATATCCGCCCTTAATATTGTAATTGCCTGTACTAAAGCAGCTATGGGTTCTTCCGTGGACCCCTGCATAGTTCAACATGACTATACGGCTTCTCAGTCTGTTCTGACTTCAGTGTCGTGTAGATCGTTGATATCTCCGTCCCCAAGTGACGCACAGGGGAACCTAAAAGAACCCCGCTGTGCGACCTTTGGAGCCACAGGTGGGAGATGTTGCTTCCCGGATCCACGTAACCTCAGGAACACCGATGCTGCTGCAGAAAGAACGGGGTTAAGTACCAGGCAAATACAATATAATACAAGAATCACAGGGTCTGAATAAGCTTACCTATCCGGTGGTTGGAAAACCCGGGAGACCTAGTGGAGGAGGTTCGAGACACAGATGAGAGGTAGTCCCCAGAACAAAAGGGACAGGAGTCATACGTGGGTACAGGACAGTCCACCTGAGCTGAAAGCTGGAGTCGTAGCGTGAGTTCCCAAAGGGCAAGGGCGTAGCGAAGACAAACAAAGTTCAAAGGGACGATCCGAAGGCAAGTGAGGGACGGGCAGAGGTTCAGCGATAAGTCAACAGTTCCAAGCAAAGGTACAGAGGAAGATCCGAGGGAGTCCAGGTGAGTAATCCAGAGTCAAGGTAACCCAGTAAAACGAAGTCCAGACGTAGCGCCAAACAGAGTCGAAAGACAGCTGAGAAGCGGTGAGTGCTCCGTGCATCAAGCGTTATGTACTGGGCGCTTCCGGGTCACGTGACGCCCTCCATCGTCACGTGGGAAACGCCGCCCTGAGTCACGTGAGTGGACGACTGTCTGATGCGGAAACGTTCTTCCGCCCCTTCTGACGTGTGCTCTCCATGGCAACTGCCAGTGCAGGAAGGCTGCAACCAGGCAGATACATTGTACCCGGTACGGAGCTTTCGGTCCTGTGGGGCAACCAAATCACGTGAGTCTCGAAACCTGGGGGGAGTAGTGTGGGAGCCCGGGGAAGGTGTTGTGGGGATGCTAGCAATGTTCTGAAGTACGGAGGAGTGTCTAGCAGTAATCCACGCCTTTTTGCATGTTTGCAAGCTCTATGGTTTATTCATTTTTGCGCTAGAAGCCCCGCCAACCATCTCCGATTTTCTTCCGTCCCTTCATCTTCGTGCTTTGATGATTGTATATTATTTGTGTTATTCTTTTGTGGTTCTTGTAATTTTAAATCTTCTTTCTCAACTTTTTGGCCCTTTTCCTTCTCTCTCCAGTCATCGTGACTTTTATTTCTGTTCCCCATTTCTGTACATTGCTTTCCTCCCTTATCGTCTGTTCAAGAGGTTTATCTTTTCTCAAATGGGTCAGATCAAAACCTAACGCTGTCAAGTTACTGTCTTCTTTTAACAATAGATGTTTAATTAATTAACCTGTTGGGTGAACAATCACTCTATTTATTCATTCATCCTTTGGGAATTTTATAGTGGATACGTCATTAGTTGTCAATAATCTCAATGCTGGCAAGTGATGGAAAAGTCTAAGGACATTTGCCCTATTCAAAATGAAGCCGTCATTCTTTGGAAGCAATCTTTCTAACATAAGTTGCTTATCTGATTTGTCTAGCTCTTCTAATCTCTCTTCCCTTTGAGTCTCTGGCTACTTACTTGCGTTTTTTCTTTTTGTTATTCTTAGAGGTGATATAATGTAAGTCTCTTGCTTTTCTATTTTTGCCATTTCAATCCATTTTGGTTTACTACTATCGCTCTCATAATTGACCTCTTCTTTGTTCTTTTTTTCAATTGTTCCAATTGTTTTCTCTTCCACTTCTATGATTTTAATCTTAAGCCTTGGCTGATCATTGGCCTGTTCTTTTATCATCTCTTTCTGCTTTGTGTTTTGAGGTGATGCTGTTCTTTCCTCACTTCCTATTAGTTTAGGCTTAAATACTTTATTTGCGTTATGTTTTTGTATCTGCATCAAACATTTTGGTCCTTTTGGCTGTCCTGATCAGTCTGTTTTTTTGGACCATTTGTGTTTTTTCCTCACTTTCCGATGAGTAAGGCTCATTCGATGATTCTTCTTCCATCGTTGACGGTTCATAGGATTGTTCCGACTTTGTAACTGTGTAAGTTGATAGGTCCAATACATCAATTTGGGACACATCTTTTATTGGTATACTATTATCCATTCTCACAATTTCCTGTTCCTTTCTATCGGTTACTACACTATCTTTAGATTTTGTTCTAATTGGCTTCTAAACGGCCATATGATGTTTTTAATGAAGCTCTTGCTTTTGATCTTTGTTTTCAGTCCCCTGCCATGTTTTTCGTTTTCTTAGTTTGATGTAATATTTCCTTATTCCCTCCTTTGTTCTTTCTTTGGATCTTGTTTCTATTTTGTCCCATCTCTAAACACTGTTTTGCCGATTCTACATTCATCTTCATAGATTTGGTAAAAATGGGGCATATCTTCATTCATGCATCTGCCTGTTGTGAGTCTGCCATGTTGGTGGTCTTCAGGGTTACCCTCTCATGCTTATCTTTTTCTTGGCCATTACATCTTGGACTTTCCCCATTAAACAATTGCCGATTATACTCTGTTCTGTTACTTGGGAAATTGGTTTGGTTTAATTTGGATGGTTTTGTTTGTTTAGACTCATTGGATTTGTTAGAGTTGTGACAAGTGGTCGCATCTGCCGCTATTGGGTTGTCCTCCATTATTTTTGTTTGTGTTAGTGTCGCTACGAGAACTTTTTGCACTATGTGAGGAATCTGTGAAGTTACTTCGGCCACATCAAATGTCCTTGATTGTCTTTGTGTCTCCTTTTCCTTTATTATCGGCTCCAAAATATTGTGCAATAAAGCAGACACTTTGGCTGTACTATTGAGGGGGTCCTTTTGTACCCCCATCACAAATCCTTCACGTGCAAAAATTTTAGTGTAACATTGCCAACACTGTTGTGTTGTCTTTCGTCTGGTCTCCAATTTGCTCGTAGAGCTTCATGAAGGGAGCTAGTACCGCCGTCAGGGTTGAAATCATTGCAAAATCACTTTCTTTCTTACTTGTCTCGGGATCCAATGTTTTCCATACTTTTTCTTTTATGCTCTTGGTTTGTGTTTCTATTGTTACATACTTTTTTGCCTGTTACAACAAGTCTCTCTCCCTTAAACTTTGGTTATTTGACTTTGTTATTTCTTTCAACTCCTCACTTGTCTCAATCTGGGCCGTGTTGTATGGATTCGGCCACATCTTCTGGTGTTGAGGGAGTGTCCAGTTCGATCAGGGTATTGGTTCCAGGGCTCTCTGATTATCTTTTGGCAGGCCTTCGTGTGTTGCTTCTTGATAATTTGCCCTTACTGATTCCATTCTCAGTGATGTTTTGGAGCAACAGTTCATCCGATATTTCGGTTTGATTATCCTTTCCCTTCACATTGTGGATCATGGATCGCAATGATGCTATTTCAGTTGTTCTTTCTTCTGTTAGCATCCTATTATTACTCTCTGTTGTTTGTGGGTGTATTGCTCCTTCATGTGCCATGTGTTCAGATTTCAAACTTAATGGCTTCCATACATTTGTTCTCTTAGATGTTGCGGTCGACAGCCTCTGTTCATGCTGTGACCATTCAGGTTTTCTTTTTTGATACAGTGCAGGCTCTTTTCTCTCCTCTGTTTTCCTTAGTGGGTTTGCTTTATCAGACTTCGTCTCTTGTAAGCAGTCAAAGCAATTGTTTTTTTTTGTTGTTTTTTGTATTTAGGAACCATTTCCGTTCTGTCTATGTTTTGCCCTCCATATGTTGGACTTTCTGGTTTGGATTGAGTGTCATTATTTGTTCACACACCCCGATCATGTTTCTTTCTTCACCCCGCCCACAGGTGGCACCTTTTTCTGTTATTGGAAGTGGACCATTTTGTAGGATGTTTATATGAGACTCTGCGCACGCTGCTATTTCCACCACTGTGTTAATTGGCATTGGCGGGTGACACCTGTGGTTTACATGGCTGGACGTCGATGATTCATTATGGGACTTATGTTGCAGGCCAGTACCTAGGTCATTGATGCTAATTTTTCAGCTTTTCCCTGCAAAACTAGTTATTTCTATATTCAATGCCTTTGGTTCTATGCCTGACTCACATGCATCCTCACGCTCGTATAAATCTGAGTGTAAGCTTCCAGTTATGTCTGGACTTACCTCTTCTTCATGACTCAGCGGACACAGCGTACGCCTTTCGGCACACAATTCACTTTGCTTTCAACTCGGGCTTCCGAGATTTTCGATGGGAACATCCATCCTGTCTTCTTCCATTCACAATAATTACTGATTCCTTTATTGTGGGTCCAGTATTTTCTGTTTGTTCGTTGGTTTCACAGTGTCGACTAGTTCCACTTTGGGACTGAGGAGTCTCTCCCTCTCTCCTTTCTCCTCTGGCACTTACGAGTTATTTAATAGCGACTGCGGCAACATTCGGCAACACTCAGGGGTAGGCTAACAAAGGCAGCTCAAAGGAATCACATCCCGCAGTCACCGCCCTTGTGCACGTCCAACAGTCTGAACTCTTCGCAACCTGAGGTCACCTGAGATCACTACATATCACTTTCACTCCACTTTCCCCTCCGCGATCTGTGGCGGAATGGAGTTTATGAATGCTTGTGGCAGTCAGCAGTCAAGCAGCCACTCTTCCAACACTAAAACTTGCAAACAGACTGCAGCAGACTGCAGCACGTCTCCAGTAGCTGCAGTACCGCAAATCACTTTCACTCCACTTTCCACAGTATCTTTTTTAATTGAAAGGAAGGCAGTTCCTAGGTCTCTCTCCCCCTACTCATATTTGGCTCATGTGTTGACGAGCTGTCAGTTGTTTAAGCTTGGTTAGTAAGATGCCGACCAATGAAAACCCCCAATGCTAGACCGCCCATTATGAATTTGCCAACCAATAGCTTATGTAGAGATGATATGTAGTCACTATTATCAAATTAGAGGTGATCTCAGGTGGAGCCATCAGATATGTAATAACCAATTAGAAGACTAACCCCAATATAATGTATACATAGTTGATACCCTCAACCAATCCCGCTACCCCGTAGTTTTTTGTAATCAGGATCATAGTATGCCATCAGTAGTGACATATCACTGATTCATAAACAGTTGTTTCGTTTAAAAACCTCGGCAAGATGCGACTCAATTGCTTGCATGCTGTCCTTGCTTTATGTTGGATTGTTAATAAAGCAGGTTTTGCACTTTGAATATTTCGGTTACTGAGTGTGGGATTTCTTGGCCTCTCCTTTCTGCTTAAGCTGGGGTTTCCCAGACCATTTTAACAAAGCACAAAATGAAAACGTTTCTGTAAATTCAAACAGATTCTACATTGATTATATGGATCTGCAAATGGAAGATCTCTTACATTCGATTAAGCAAGAGGCCGGGCATTAGGGAATGACAGTGTGTGCTCAAGTATTGAAAGTAATAAAATACCTCCTACCATATGCAAAGGGGCTATTGAAAGACTAGAATTCTCTAGGAACAGGTAATGATTATACCTGCGGGTTGCGACTTGAGGATAACTGGACAAGAGTTAAAGACTCTAGATCTGGAATTGTTAATACAAAATAGTGACAGAGTCACTATAGATTAGAGTGGAACTTTATGGCGACTCATATGAAATAAAATAGAGGTAGAGATGAAGTTGTACTAATCTAATTAGATCTCTACATTTGGACGTTATGGTATATTGTATAATTATGAACGTGGGGCACATTGTCCTGTGAGGATGTAGTACACCGGTTTTTCAGTTGTTTGGTATGCCTTGTGTTTTTCAGGAATTGAGCGGTCCGACATATATGTTTGGATACTCCCCTACAGAAACCGTTGTTGAAATAATTACAGTAAAGAATGACACGGTAAGCTTTGGTGCAGCTAACTTAAGTGCTGGCTAAGTAGAATGACAGTGTAATTGAAGAATCTGACTGTTGTTTCCTGTTATTTTCCCTCTCCTTGTTTTCCCAGGCCATGAATTGTGTGGCACAGAGTTAGTTGTGCACAGTGAAAGAGGCTGTTTCAAAAGATTGGATCTACCACAGGCGAAGAGATATTGTTTTAGGGTACAAATGGCCCCCCTGATGAAGTTCTTTATTACTTAGTTGAACAAAATGGTGTTGAACGAAACATGTTGGGCAATGAAGGGTATTGTGATTGAGTGACAATATTTAAATTATTCCGATATCTCGGATTTGAATCCAACCCAAGGTAGCGCAGAAGGGGTTAGGAATATACTGAATTAATAGATTACGTGTTTAGTGGTATCCTTTAGAGATAGGGAACCAATGAGCTACCGACCATTTGGTCTCTTTTGATAAGGTGGTCACCCTAACGCTGTACATTATTGAGTTTTGTATAGGCAGGTGATACAAGGGTGGGCACGACATAGGTGTTTTTTATATATGGGAATTGTTTTATTGGAAATTTGTAAAAGGTTTTTATGTTTTTTTTCAAATTTTATAAATGAGGTTTTACAAAATTGAGTTAAATATTGTGATGTATATGAAATTAAAAATGTGATGTACAAACTGTGATTTTGACTGAGTACCTATTTGTTAAAAGTACTTAGTTGTTGGTTGACTTGGTAGACATAAGAGGGAGTAACAGGATGACGTGGTGTAACCTTTTGTGTTAGGATTGTCCAGGATTTTTGCTCAGGAGCCTGGTCATCACGTCATAAAAATGGCTCCAAGTCTCTAGATGGTGATGCTATTGAAAGTCACCTCAGAGTTCCATTACCTTATAAAGGAACACAGCCTTTGGCCTCATTTCTTTATTTGGTTCCGAACACCTCCATGACTTGCAATATCCTTGACTCTTACATTAGGGGATAATTTATCCCATATATTACACGAGTGATATTTGACATCACTTTTGACTTATAATAAGAAAATGACATCACTACTATAACTGTAATCAGTTATTGCAGATTGTTGTGACGTCACAATGCCTGCTGCTTGAGCTAATACAGAGCAGAATTCTAGCTATCACTGCAGCACTTAATTAAACTGTTGACTAGATTTTCAGATTCCTTTCTTTTAACATAGCTTTCTGTTACACTTTTGCAGCAATTAATTGATAAGGAACCTTTAATGGTAGTTTGTTTGATTCTTACTCACCATCTTTAATTTCCAGCAGTGCATCAAATAATCTGCGGGTTATTTATTTTACCAAACTGCGTAAACTATTTTTCTACAACACATTAGAAGCAGCCTGTTAGTGTTTTGTATCATACAGATTCTACATTGATGATATGTATCACCAAGTGAAAGATTTCTTACTTTAGATTAAGCAAGGGGTCAGGTATTGAAGAGATTGACATTGTGTGCGCGTTCACTATATGGTACAAAATACCCCATACCCTCCGTAAAAATGATATTTCCAGTTGCCTCCCAGTTCTGTGACTTCAAAAAAGGACTTATCCTATCCTCTGGTCTGGCTCCTTCATTTGGTCATCGGAACTCCTCTGTGAATTGCAATATCTTTATAACATACTGTAGGGGGTATTATGCTAAATGTGTCAAGAACTTGATAGAATTGCCATTGACCCCTAGAAACTGTTGTGCATTTGGCAGTCACCGAGTACATCTGCGTTTCCCACTTTTGTACCTCTTAGATATGCACATACACCAATAAAAAATCTCCAAGGGCTCGAACTTTATGCATTGGCTGCAGAGTCATTCGGAGAAAAATTAGAAGCACAATACAGAAAACACGTGTCTAGCACTATGGCTACTGTAAAGTCCAGACATTTTAAGTGGAATATGGATACGAGAAAGCAAAGGTTCCAAATGCCTGCCAACATGTTTTGGACCATTATCTCATCCTGCGAGTCAGCGAGCTAAGAATACGTTTTTCCAGAGAGGAATCATTGCTCTTCAAGGCAACATTTAACAGAATTGCGTGCACATTAACACACATCAGCGGCAGTTGACAAACGAACGGGCCATACGGCATTTAAACACAGCACAATGGCTCACCGCGTCAGATATTGAACTGGCCCACTTGACATGTTTCATGACTCTCGTTTGAGTCTCATGCTTTAGAGAAAAGCATTGTGAGAGAATCTTCACCTGAGAGTATATTTCAATGATTGCAGTTAATCTTCTTGTTGCTACGCTTATTGAAAGGACGCCAATGCGGGCCGATGACCTTGAGCACAGACTAAAAGGAGATGTCAATGCTGTGTGTTGTCATGGCAAAGGAAAATCAAATCACGCTGTACCGTCTGCTGTAACATTCGAGAACTACGAAATCAAAAGTGGGCCGATAACCTAAGGAGGGGAATCTTGTAAAATGTCCTCCGTTGTCAAATATATGCTGCAAAACATATGTTTACAGGCTTTTAAATCAGCAAAGGGCTTCAGAGACCAAAGTTATAAAATGCAATTGAACAGAACTAGGAAAGCTGGTATTACATAGATTTTGCACATGTGCAAGTGCATTATTATTAGGGCAACGACAAGGGCATACGTTTCCCTGGTGCAAAAATGCATTTAAACAGTGGCAGCGGGTGATTTTTTTAATTCGAGGGGCGTAAATATTTGCCACCAATATTTGCTACAAATAAGCACGAGTGACTGAGGGTCGCAAGGGAATCCAAACCAACAAAGGAGGGTTGTGAGGGTGTTCTGCCCACGAGAATTATATTTTGAATAATGGGTTAACATGGTGCATTATACAGCGTGCATATACAGTTTGCAATCGTTTTTTATAGGGTAACGTATACAAAGATACAATAGATGCAAGTCACCAATAGTGCACAAGAGCATTGGCCAACTCAGTTTCATGATGCCTTACCCCAAAAACATGCAAGTATAAAAACCTTTTAACACTGCTGTGCCCATACATTTCCATGCCTGCTGCACCTATATATAACAGTATTCCCATACAAACATACTCATGTTTGCTTTCAGTGTTATTCCAGTAACAAGTCGCCTCTGTCAATACATTCCAGTACCTGCACCTAAGAACATGCTACTGTAAGCTTTTCACATTAAAAATGCCATGCTACAATAAGACAACATGTCTGACAGTTAATAACACTTATCCTGTTTGCTTATAGTAAAAGGGCATAAAAACTCTCATTCCACAGCAGGAAAGGGCTAGACTGGCAGCACCAAAATGCCAGTCTAGCCACATAATAACATTTATCATGCATGATAAGTGTTGTTAAGTGGCTATATTGGACTTCATTTCTGCAGCCAGCCTGGTTACTCTGGCATGGCATTATTTACTGGGCATCAATGTTAAAGGAAACATCATGTTTTGTTTAACATTGATGCCCAGTTAAAAAAAATGCACCCTTCCCCCTGCATCCCCAAATCAGATTGTGGGCTGCGGGGGAAGCGGGTTCGAGCAACTCAGAGATACGCTCACCAGCAGAGTGAGCATGACCCATTGTGCTGGTGAGTGGCCCTCTGATTCATCCCCAAATCAAAGACCCACTCACCAGCATGGCGAGCTCACCAACAATACATTACCCTCAACCAAAGGCCTGCTCACTAGCAGGTAAGCGCTGCAGACCATGCTGGGGGCAGGCTCTCTGATTCATCATGAAATGAAAGGCCTGCTTACAGACATGGTGAGTGATGTCCACAGTGCTGTTGAGCGCGCCTCTGCTCCATTTATTCCCCAATTCAAATGACCGCACACCAGCATCGTGAGCGATGCTTGCTGTGCTGGTGAGCAGGCCTCTGATTTGGGGCACCCCTCCCTCTGCACCCCAAATCAGAGGCCTGTGAGCGTTCCACTCATTTGGGAATGCGTGGGGAAGGGGTTACATTGTTCACACAAATACACATTCACACATGCACCCATACACATTCACTCTCACATCCGCACACACAAGCACAACATCCACTCTTTCCTTCAGATATCCACACATCCACACACACATTTTTATTTTCTTTCTTGCAGTTCCCGTGGTGGTCTGCTGCTCTCGTGTAGCATAAACATACATGCAGGAGCCTGAGCATCCCTGTAGAACATCCTGACAGCTCTCAATGTGCAGGGATGCAGTGGAGCACCCCCGTGCACATTCAGAGCTGAAGTGCCCCAGGCAATAGAGCCCTTAGGGCCCTTAAATAGGTAGTGTGTCGTGCAGTAGATGGGACGCAGAGTAACTCTTACACCAAATAATCAAACTAACTCAGGCAGTTGGCAAAGTCGTTTTGCTGTTTTAATATCAATTGTCTAAAACAGGGAGTTACAACAGACATCAACAGATGTCACACAGCAGTATCTCACTCAAAGCATTTAATCAAAAACAACACTTTTAAAGTAAAAACTCATCATGCGTGACGTCACACTACGTGGCAAATAAGCAAAAACCTATGGGGGTTTGTGATAGGCTCAAGGGGAACATCTAAGTATACTTTCTGTACGGAATCGGGTTGTGATTTGGTGTCTGCAGTGAGGTGGCCACCCCTAGTGCAAGTCATCTTCATCAGTAAATAGATACACGGTTCATCATTGGCTAACAAACTATAAGGCTCTTCGTTATATGGCCTGCTACAATTGGGCGGCATGCTCGTGCCCTTTTGGAACATTTGGCTCACCACTAGCAGCACGTAAGCTAATACCCCAGGTGTCAGGAGGTGGACTTGACTGTGTCTCCCCACCCAATCAGTCCAACATCTCTCATCACCCATGCCTTCTGCCATGCAGATTGTATTTGAACTTGGCCTTGCAGTGTATTATCATCCCAGGGAATATATGGGAGTGTGAGCATGCGCTATCTTAAGTCTAGAGCTGCATGGCCATTCTCTATTTCCATCCATAGCCCACGTTACAGAAGACCTCAATTCGGCCCATTTTCTGGCATTTAATTGTATTAAATTAATACAACTTGGCACTCATGGTGTTCTTTCTTGCACCTTAAAAAGGAATGACTCAGCTTCTCACGATCACTGTTCTTCAAGGATAGATAACCAGTTCTTGGCTGTTCCAGCCTTTGACACCAGGCCAGACAGCCCTTCTCGGTCCTTCCATGATTCCAGCTGCTTCTGTGCTACGACACAGCTTCAGGCTTTCTCCATGGGCTTGAGCTTACTAAAGTTGTGACACTGATGTCCAGATTCTATGTAATGGCAGCACTGCATGCAGTCTATTCACTACTTATAGCTAGCTTCTGTGATCACTTAATCTACTTGCGTTGCTGCATCTGTACAGTTATTAAACGGCTTGCATTTTCTGCAGTGCTCTTTAGCAATCTTCATTTCACACATGAACGTTCACTTGACTCTTTACTTTGTCATCAGTTTCTATAAGGTCCATATATTTTCTTCTTCAGCCTGTCTTCTCAGTGCGTCACACTCGTCTCTTGTGACATCACCAACTTCTTTTTCCGTCATCTTCATATTCCTTTGGGGATTTCCTCCATGAGATGGTCAGTTCTTCTGGGATACATTAGATAGGGTTTTCTTAAGATACCCTTTCTCAAAGACTCTCCGCGGAATAGTCACAGTCACTGGTGTCAAGCATGGCATGATTTCTGGCTTCCAGCTTATAAGTGGGAGGGGGGTGGGATTCCCTGCAGAGCAACTGCTAGGCCAGGTCCCCTCTGCACAGAAAACCAAGCAACCCCAGATATGTTTTGGCCTTGTTGGACTTCCTCAGTGAGGTGCAGCCTGGTTCCCTATTTTCTCCAACTTTCCTCATGCCATTATGTCTGAAACATAAGGACGCACTCTTCAGGGGTGGTATCAGTAATGGTCCTCCTTTATCATCGGCACATGTCAACAATCTTGCAATCTTCGGCCATTGATCTTTGCACTCATTTTCTGCATTTGCCATAAGTGCTTCCCACTGTCCGGTTAATGCTGCTGCTTTGCACACAACTAGCCCATCAACTCATCCTTCATGAGTAAGCACTGTTCCTTTGATTTGTGGTTGACCTCTTCCCCAGCATTCACGTATTTCCTTCCTGTTCTTATCTTTACATTGCAGAATCTTGTTTTCTTCCATCTTGATTCCTGCTCCATTTATTCCAGGATGTTCATATCTTATTACTTGATGCTTTGTTTCTGGCTTCTCTCTTGTCTTTAAATCTTGCACATAATTATCTTTTCTTTGAGATGTCGCTTTATTCATCCACACTATTGATGCTGTTCTGCCTTGGAACTGTCCTCTTGTCATGCAAAGTGCAAGATGTGCCAGGCAATGCACTCTTTTCACTGCTACTTCTGTGGCTATGAATATTTTAGAGGTTCCCATAGCATAAGGTACTAGGGAACATATGTAGCAACTCTCCTTAGACGCTCTCTCTGCTACCTTTCTCATGTGCTGGTACCACATGTTATTACCCAAGTGTACTGCATTATCTAGATATGTGTTTATCCCATGATTATTTTCTTACATAGTAATCAAGAAGTATATCAGAAAGTGTTCTCTGCTTGGGGAGAACCACAGGAGTTTCTACCTAAGGGGAAGTAAACAAATCAAGAGCAGTTCCTGTAGTAGGAGAAATCATAGTAGTCTCTATATTGACAGGAGCATCAATATAATAGGGACCGTTGAACAGGAGAAACAGAAAGACACAAAGGGCCTGATTCACGGAAATGTTTTATAATGGCGCACTGCCATAGGAAAATGTTCTGTGAATCATTCCCAAAGTATAGTTGCACATACGTATATCACGCAACAACATATTAACCCCCCACCATTTGTGGCATTCTGGAATTGGTTGGGCTTGCTCATTACCTAAAACTGTACCAGTTTCAAAATTCCTCATGTTTACTACGATCATTTAAAGAAAAACACGTTTACTCCGACAACTGCATATCTCCTCTATTATTGCTACGAGCAGTCTTCTGATTACAGGGCCATTCTTAGGTTCCTGTAAAAAAGTGCGAATATCAACATCTCATCTGACAAGAGCAGGATAAGCTTCAAGGATAAATGCAAAAACAGCAAATATAAGTCTGTGGACATGCCCATCTGTTAGGACCATAGAGCTAACCAAATATATACTCAGTGAGAAATGAGTATGGGTATTGCTCTTGTTTCCTATCTTCAAATTCAAAATCAAGCTCAGGCATATTTGTGACACATCAATATTTTTCTAAAGTTCATTTTTCAAAAGATTCCTGTGACTCTCAGCAAGGGTTTGCACTCCCGCTATAATAGCTATAAGGAGTGTCAGAATGAGCCAAAGTCCATATGCAAAATCTTCATTTATTAACTGGTCGCTTTATCGTCCTTCTTCTTCTTCTCTTCTTCTTCTCTGTTCTGAGACCGACCACCCTGACGCTTGAGTTGATCTGAAATGAGAGAGATACTACAGGTCATGCATGTCAAATAATTATGCAGCTCGTCACCTTGCAATTTCACAGTACTCTGGGCATCACTTCTACTCCTCGATAGAGGCATAAGAGGCATTCTCATTCACCTTCCTGTAGCTAGCTCATAGGGTGTGAGATGGTGGTCCGAACCAGGCTGATTCCTTATAAAGCTAAGGGCAAGCAATATATCCATCCCTTCTTCAAAGTTAGCTTGATTTTCGCAATCCTTTCTTTATGGAGGCCATTGAGCCACTCAAATATCCCATTCGCTGCGGGTGATAAGCAGAAGAAAACTTGTGCTTAATGCTCAATAATAGTCCTATCTGTTCGAACGCTTTAATGACAAAATGTGGCCCATTATCGGATCTCAGCACTTCACACACACCCCATCTTGGAAAGACTTGACATACTAAAAACTTCACTGCACAAGTGTCGCCAGTGTGTATACATGGACCTGTCTTGATCCACCTGGAGAAGGGACACACCACCACTATCAGGTACCTGTATCCATTACACACCTGCAGCATATCAATATAGTCAATATGTAAATGCTGAAAAGGTCCATTCGGTTGAGGAATAACTCCTCTAATTGTTCTTAGTGTATGCCTAGCTGTAAACTTCTGACACACAATGCAATTCACTACATAGAAAATTAATAGGATATAGAAGTGCAACCTTTTGACAATCCCAAAGCGAGCTCATAAGTGGAAGCCTGTTTATATAATGAAAGAACTGTGGCTGCATGGTAGTACTGCACTGAGGTTGCCCAGTGCTGAAAGATGAAAGACAGTGTTGAGTGTATCACCTTAGAGTTGCGCCTACAGTTATCATGAAATAATATTGATTATTTGGTTAGTATTGTGGTAGTAAGGCAGAGACACAATAAAGTTAAGAATTCTTGTTTATTCAAATGTAGTTGTTGCCTACATAGTTCAGATATATTGTTAGCTTCACAATGTATATCTATCTTGTGGTACTTAAATTCTTATGAGTCCATTCGTTTAGTTCCTTAGATGTCCTTATAGTGTTTTCATTCTCTTGAGTCCATATATGTAGGTCTCGTTGTCCTACAAGACCTACATATATGGACTCAAGAGAATGAAAAATCTGTGAAGCTAACAATATATCTGAACTATGTAGGCAACAACTACATTTGAATAAACAAGAATTCTCAACTTTAATGTGTTTCTGCCTTACTACCACAATACTAACCAAATAATCAATATTATTTCTTGATAACTGTAGGCGCAACTCTAAGGTAATACATTCAACACTGTCTTTCGCAATTCACTACATAGAATGCAACATGCTCTAACAGATTCGCAACAAACCAGTCTTCCGCAATCATTGTGGTTAGACTCTCCCTAGTCACATGCGTGGGGTAATGCAGTTGTTCTAGTGCAATCTTTAATAATGCACTGACATCACAGGCTTTCCAGTGCTATCCTGTCGCCATAATGCTTCTGTGGGGGATAAAGACCACCCCCTTCGTTCCCATAATTCCTGCGATTCCTGCTGTGCACTGCCTTGAATCTCCATTAGTTGGGTCTTTGGCAAATTATTAAATCCTTCTTGCATGGTCATGGCTACTCCCTTTCTTATACTTGGAGTATCAAAACTTGATATATCTGAAGAACATGCTACCTTTTTGGCTTCTACGTCTGCAGCTTTGTTTCTGCAAGAGATAAAATCTGTTCGCTTAGTATGAGCTGCGCATTTAACTATCGCTATGGCTGCTGGAAGCTGTAGTGCCTTAATAAGCCTGTCCAATAAGGACGCGTGTTGCACTGGAGTGCTGTCCGCTCTGAGGTAGCCCCGCCTTTTCTAACATGCTAGCGCTGCATGTACAGTTGACTTCACATAGGCGGAGTCACTGTATACCATCACTTCCTGCCCTTCCTGTTTCTCGAGCGTGACAACAAGCGCCACTAATTCTGCTGATTGTGCTGAAACGTGAGATGGTAGCCTTAAGCTCACTACAATCTCAAATTCCCCATTTGATTTATGCCTCACTACAGTAATGCCAGAATGTCTTTCTCCATTTGTCTGATCAATTCTTGAAGAACTATCAATAAAGAGAATTTCCCCGCGACAAAGAATTTTTTTTTACACGCAGTATATCATCATAGAATTAAACATAATTCACACAGTCATGCATATGACCACCCTCTGCCACTGGCTTAGCTACAAATGTGTCAGGATTCAGTATTTTACATCTGAAAATTTCGATCGTTGGATTGGAACTCATTACTTCATAAGCAGAAGCCCTCTGAGATGTCAATGTACCCTTGGATTTCCCTAAAATGGTAAACAAAGCATGTTCCACAAAAAGCATCATAGAGCAGCCCATTACAATACTTGTAGATTTCTCAATTGCGAATGCAGTGGCTGCAAATGACTGTTCGCAAGGAAAGTGTCCTTTCATAATAAGGTCTAGAATCTCACTGTAATGCGCTAGAGGTTTGCACCCTAATGTTGTCCTCTGTGTAAGCACAGCTGTCATGACTGTCCCATTTTTGTGCTAGAATAAAAAAACTCCTCTGCATAATTGGGATTCCCAAAACAGGAGCTCTGCAAATCGCTTTTTTCAACTCCTCCAACCCTTACTCCATCACCTCAGTCCATTCTTTTGTATCCTCATTCACCTGTGCTTTTTTTAAAGCCTGCAAAAGGGGTCTTGTTTACGAACTGTAGTCAAACATCCAGGCTCTAACATAATTGCATAGCCCCAAAAATTGGTGCATCTGTTTCACTGTGTGAGGTTTTGCGGTTTTCATAATCGCCTCAGCCCTTTCAGGTGTCACCTTTTTTCCCGCATGTGAAATCAACTGCCCTATGTATAACACCTCTTCCTGGCAATTCTGTGGCTTCTCTTTGTCTACCTTGTATCCTTTGTCTGCTAGAATAGTCATCAACTGAATCGAGTCCTGTCTGCACTCATCTTCTGTAGTGCTACAAATTAAAATGTCATCTACGTACTGTATTACCGCACTTTTCAAATCAATACTGCCTAAATCCATCTGTAGGACCCTGTTGAAGATCGATGGAGACTCGCAGTACCCTTGGGGTAGCATAGTGTGTTTCAGACAAGTCTGGTGAAAACGTAAATTAAGTCTTGTGAGTCCTTGTGCAATGGGATTGAGAAAAACACATTTTTTAAATCGACCACCGTGAAATATTGTGCTTCCACTGGGATACTGCATAGTATCATAGCCAGATTAGGAACTAAAGGAAACTCTGCCTCTACAATCTGGTTATTCGGTCTCATGTCCTTATGAATCTCCACGACCCTTACTTTGATTTTTTGACAGCATACACTGCGGTGGTGCATGATGATTCTGATGGCACCAGACTACCTTGTTTCATCAGTGGTGAAATAGTCTTCAGTATATCCTTATCGGGCTCTCGAGACATGGGATACTGGGCCTCATTCCGAGTATTGCGGTAAGGGATACCGGGCACCGTTAAGGAGACCGGTGCCAGTAATCCCTTACTGCCCTACTACGAGGTCCCTTAGCGGGTCCCTCCTTTAACGCCTGGTCTGACCAGGCGTTAAGGACTGGACCCGTTAAGGGACTTCAGAGCTAATAACGGTACCGCAAATTGCGGTACCGTTATTAGCTACTTCCCCATAGGGCTCAATGGGAATGGGGAATGGATTTTTCAATGGGGACTTACCGGTCCCGCAAAGGTCGGACTACACCAGTAAGTCCCCATTGAACCAGGTCGGAGTCGGTACCGGTAAGGGAGGTAGTCATAGCGCAAATAGCGCCATGACTACCACCATACTCGGAATGAGGCCCACTGTCTTGCTCCAGGTAAAATCGCTCCTGGCTTCAGCTTTATTTTGACTTTCACTATTCCCTTCAATAGTCCTACTTCATAAGGGCCTGTAGTCCATAGGATGCTGGACACCTTCTCCAAATCTTCCTCCAAAAATGCTGGATGCTGCCGCATTATCGCCATTCTCTGTGGGATCTCCCTTTTCTCTACTATTATCCAGTTTGTAATGCTCATAAAGAACAGTACATTATCATCTGTTGGGTCTTCTCTAAACATGTCATCATCAGTAATGCCTGTCAACCTCTACTCTTCTTCTTCGAGAGCTATTACTATTCTCCATGGTCTACCCTCATAATCAGTTCCTTCAAGCATCACCATTTGCCTTCGTACCATGGCTGCTTCTTATTCTAGAGGGAGAGTCTGTCCCCTTCTTCGTCCATAACTAGTCAGGTATCCTCACAGTTTTTCTCTCTAAGCCAGGTGGCCATGTCAATAGAATGCTAACCGCATAAAGAAACACTTCTGGCACCATTGGAATGCCTCGCAGAGCTACTTGCCCTGTAAACACCAGTATAAATTTGCCCACATTCAAGTAATGTATTCCAGGAGTGGAACACACTATACCTTTGTCAGTAAATGAAATTGTCATGTTAGGTTTTGTCATCAAGGGGGGCGCTAGAGAGCCTGACAAAGATGGCTGCAGGCTCGTGAGCTCTGCACCACCTAACAAAGATCCGGAGTAATACTTGGCAGATCCCCTCACAAGAGCTCATCACAGAGGGGAGAAATTGGGGAGGAAGGCGATACGGCACAAACTGGAAAAAAAATTGATGCATATCGGTGGTGGGGAACCCCAAAATCGGGCCTGGAGGCAACCCGCGAGTGGCCCAGGAGACCTGAAGGTGGGGAGGAGGAGCCCTGGGATGTGCCTCAGGCCTCTCCCTCAATGGTGAAAGCTGCTGGATCCAGACCGGTGGTGGGGAGAGGGAAGAACCCCACATGCGGAACCCGCAGTCTGTGGTTCTGCAGGCCGTGGTGTGACTGTGGTTAAATATCCAGGGGGCCCCCTATCAGCGCTGAGCCATTACTGGCAACTTCGGAGGCCCCGGACGGGGGTGCGCCCTCCCCCGAGACTTGCAGAGCGGGCTATGCCACCATCGGAGATTGGGATCTCCCTGCACCCAACAGAGGTTCGGGGGACAGGACAACCTCTGACTTGTGCGGGGCTGATAGAGCTGCAGGGAGCGGAGTGCTTGGACCACCTGGAACACAGCGCAGAGCCCTGCGCTCTGGTGGAACACCTGTCAAACAGAGGAGGCATAGAAAGCAGGGGTAAGAAGGCCTGATTATTGAGGGGTTCGGGACCTGAACACTTGACACCCCCGGGGGGGCTGGATCCCCTCTGGCCGCATGACCCGGGTGTACCGGACAGGGGGGTGTGGCGCTCCGTACCATAACAGCTTACCCAATATTTACCTACAAACTCTCGGGCCGCGGCCAGACCCAACACAGACCCTCTATAGGGACACGCAACAAGGTACGTGTCAACGAGCCCACAGGCCCAGGAGGTGGGCACACTGCTCCCCCTGCACATATCCGGACTCACGCCGGGCTGAGTGTTGGCAGAGGTGTTGTCTCACTGGCCGCTGGTGCTAATACAAGGCATTGGGCGGCGGGGGGTCCGCCATCATCGGATGGGCCATGGGACAACGAGAAGGCCTAACACGAAGGAGCACTGAGCACACCAGAAACGGCTCACATGCATCCAACAACTATGCCGGGCAAAGCGTGCCGAATTCCATAACGTGGGAGGGCACAACCCACTCTGAATTTGCACATTTGCACTGAGGGTGACACTGAGCACTCTATAACATGTAGAATAAGAGCACTGTGACAGCGCCTGGCATGGCAGAACATTGGTAGGTGCTATCGGATAAGGAGTTGTGGTATGCTGCTGAGAAATAAGGTGGAGGACCCGCAATGAGCTAAAAGAAAGTTAGGTGTCATATATGAGCGACTGCACCATCCCTCGGGCGCTGCCAGCACTGAGAGTGGGTGGACTTACAGTTGCCCTGCATGTTCTGGCCCCCAGAACGGAGACCATACCCTGGAACTACCACTGCACCATAAAACCAGGGGCCGAATAAAGCACGCCATATGCGCTGGGGTGATACAAAGGGGGCTGATCACACATTTTACGAAATCAGCCGGTGGCGGGAGCGAGTTGGACCCGACAACCTGGGGGAACCACGCCGGACCTGGCAGTCACCACCTACTACGCAGGTCATTCGCCAGGCTGGTGAGGCTGCGCATGAACATGGACCCGTAGACAAAAGATGAGGCCCACAAGGGTAACTGGAAATAGCAGCTACCGCTGCGCTGCTGCACCCCGAGCTGCCCAGTCCCACAGAAGTGGTGGCAGGGAGACGGATCCTACCCATAACTACCGCCACTGGACCGCTGGGGTATACAGGATGGTACCCCGAGGGCGTAGTGGAGCTTGTCCCGGACCCCACGGATGGTGCGACAGTGGAGAGGGCCCACGGGAAGCACACAAGGTAGACATCCATATCTCGGGGCTCCGCCTATCCGAAGGAACCCAGGCAATACACATTGCCAGGAGATAATAACGGCACAAGCCTAAGCAGAGTCAGCCGAAGACAGCATCTCGGACCGGACGATGCGTTGGTGACAGTAAGCAGTTAATTCAAAAATAACAAGCATCGCAGTCATCGGCAATCATCACCCCCCGACTGCCCTAACCACCGGCGATGTCCAAGTCCGGGAAAGGAGGCAAGCATCAAGCCAAATTGCACTTTGAATCGCCCACCCCAGTTAAGAATACCAAAACAATGGAGACCACGTCAGAGGTGAACTCTCAGACCCCAACTCAGGACCCGGCAGGTGCATTTCAGGATATTAAAGAAATGTTCACGCAGCTACAATCCAGCATTCAATCCTTGGACGGTAAACTGGGCTCTTTGACCTGCAAGGTAGACCACACGCAGGTCCCCCTAGACAAGCACAGAACGGCTGGAGGAGACAGAGGGGAAGATTTCGGGAGTGGAGGATGTCTCTGCCTCCACCGCCAGAAAGATGTCCGGGATAAGAAGAGCTTTGAAAAAAGAACTCACAGACAAACAAGATGATATGGAATCCATATCGAGATGAAATAACATTAGAATTATAGGTCTGTCAGATAAAACCGATTGGACAGACATGGAAAACCTGGTGGAGGAAATACTGCGGGAGGCCCATGGCCCAGAGGGCTTCTCGGAGCTGTGCATAGTAGAGAGAGCACACTGGATACCTAGCGGAAGGAGTCCCATCCCAGGGGCACCACCACACCCAGTAATTGCACGACTACTGAATTATCGTGACCGGGATACGGCGCTACGCAAAGCTATGGAGAAAGGAACAGTTCACTACAATGATAGTGCCATCAAACTGTTTCCCGACTTCTCGAATAAAGTGCAGGCATCGAGGTAGACATTTATGGAGGTTAAGAAAAAGCTGCGTGACAGGGGGCTGAAATATACAATGCTGTTCCTGGCAAAATTGTGGGTTGGACATGCTGGACAAGCAATCTTTTTTACCACTCCAGAGGAGGCTACAACGTTTCTAGAGACACTGCTGAGGAACCCCAGGCTGCGAGGAAATAACGACTGATAATATATGGAGAGAATATATCCTTTTATAACAGCTTTACCTCTCCCCTACAGTGATGGGCCCTCGAAATGCTGGGGGATCTCTGGATAATCTGAAATGTTAGGGGGTCGGGCTCATAGCTGCCCCCCAAGTAGAGGCTTATAAGGGTTTATGTTTAGAAGAGAGGGACAGCTGAATAGCTGGGGGATCAGCACAGAGGGTGGGGGTCGAACCCTGTCACATGGGCCATAATGTTGGCAATGGAAGGGGGTGGGAGGGGAGGGGATTCGAGGTTCACTGACAAGGTGGGGTTGTCGGTGGGGGAGAGGGGACACAGGGTACACCTGCCACATTTCTGACATTGTGCCCGGTGATTGGCGGAACCGGATAACAAACATGCACTATGAGTTACCGACCAGTCACACAATGGGCAAAACACGGAAGGGGAGAGCGGTCCATAATAACAATCATGGGTACATGGACATCACTAAGAGAGAACCAGCCTTTTCTGTTAAATGTGAGACATGACCACGCTTAAGTTTGGCATGTGGAATATAAGGGGGCTGAAATGTCCTGCTAAGTGGCGGAAGATACTGCTGTACATGCAGAGACATAAAGTAGGAATAGCATTCTTACAGGAGACCCACCTCACTTCAGACGTGGAATCCAGGTTTGGGAGGACATGGGGTTGCCACAGGTACTTTTCCTCATACTCGTCATATGCAAGGGGTGTGTGCACGCTAATAGACAGTGATGTGGGGTTCCATCAAACTGCAGTAGTGAAGGATGAAGGGAGCAGAGGCCTCATCATTCAGGGCATTTTCCAGGGGGAATTGTACACGTTAATTAACTACTACGGCCCAAACCTGGACACGGTGGACACATTGGAATGGGTGGATCAACAACTTGGGTGTTACCATCCGGAAACATCGTTTGGGCCAGTGATTTCAATGCAGTGATGCAACCGGCACTAGACCGGACAGGGGGATCTCAGGGATCTGTGAACAGCAGGACTTGCAGATTACAGGGCATGACCATCTCATGTGACGTTGCGGATGTGTGGAGAGTACACAACCGGGTAGGTGCGGCAGTACACATACCACTCGAGCCCTCACAACTCTGCATCAAAGATAGATATCTTTCTGATATAGCACTCACTGATGGATCAGGTGGTGGAGGTGGTAATACATGCGCATACCCTATCCGATCATGCCCCAGTCATGCTAGAGGTGAACCTAACGGGAAGGGTAAAGGGAAACCCCTCTGGCGCTTTAAAAGCGAGACACTCACCGATGCAGTTTTTCGGGAAAGCATAGCCACGGCAATAGACGCCTTCTTTGAAGAGAATGTGGGGTCAGTACAGTCCGCGGGGACTCTGTGGGAACGTTTTAAATGTGTGCTGTGGGGGGAATGTATCTCTAAGGAGACAGGAATTCTTAGGCAGATTAAACAAGAACTAGGACTTAAGGAAAACAACATACGCATGCTGCAGACTGCATCCACGAATCCTACGGATCAGGAACAGGCCGAGATACGAACCCAGCTACAGGAATTTCAAGATTTAGTACTGCGGGAGGTGAAATATATATCGCTAATCAGTCTAACGTGTGTCAATATGGGGAAGGTCATAAGCCCGGCCGGACTCTAGCCAGGGCAACCAGAATGGATGAGTCTGGTGGCAGGATCCAGGTTATTGCGGATGATCAGGGGAATGACTGCTTTGAAGACACTGAAATAGTGTGGCATTTCTTTACTTTTTATAGCCATTTATATTCCTCCCAGATACATGCCTCACAATCTGATATAGACGAATACCTGGATCAGGTGGCCTTACACTGGTGCTCTGAGGATCAAAGGGAACTACTGAACCGCCCCTTGGCGTTATCCAAAAGTTTTGACTGCCATTAGGTCTGCCAAATGGGAAGTCCCCGGGACCCGATGGGTTTACGGCAGAATTTTATAAACATTTTGCCGAAACACAAGGCCCCCACCTACTGGCAATGTATCAACAAAGTCTGGAGAGTGTGTCCCTGCCAGACACACTGAGGGAGGCAGTGGTCGTGATTCTGTTAAAACCTGACAAACCTAGCAATGAATGCTTGTCCTATCGACCAATCTCGTTAATTAACCTAGACAATAATAATAATAATTATAAATTGAATAAATAAAATTCTAGTGAAGATCGTGGCGTCCAGGTTATCACCACTGATGCTGACAATGGTCCGGCAGATCATGCTGGCTTTATTCCATCGCAATCCGCCACCTATGGGCTCCGGAGGATGTTTGGGATGATGGCAGCGATGTCACCCAAGGACTTGGTGGTGGCGGGTTTGTTGGACGTCACCAAAGCGTTCGACTCAGTTGAGTGGCCGTTCTTGTTCTCTGTACTGCAGCGAATGGGGCTAGGTGCAAACATTATCACTATGATCAAGCTGTTATACACAACAGTTGCTAGGGTGAGGGTGAATGGCCAGATGATACTGCAATTGGCCCTTGAGAGGGGGACTTGACAGGGGTGTCCACTCTAGCCACTGCTTTTTGCTTTAGCGATCAAACCATTTTCCGAACGGATACGAGAGGCACACATACACTGAGGGGTGCAGTTACACACACACAAGATAGTAATTTCGCTCTACGCGGATGATATGGTGCTGTTTATTAAAGACCCTAAAACCAACCTAAATCCAGTAATGGAAGATGTCCAGAGCTTTGGGGAAATATCTGGTCTGAAGGTGAACGCCTTTAAGTCAGTACTTTTCCCACTAACGGATGCAGTCGAACAATATCTGGATGGCTGGGGCTTTCAGTGGCATTTGACTCAGACTCGCTATTTGGGTATTAATGTTGCCCGGGACAAAACAGTGGTGTACTATGGTAATTATCTGAGAATGCTGAATCAAGCCAGAGCGGCAGTGACAGGTTGGAAGAATCTCCCCGTAAATATGTATGTTCGGTTATCCCTAGTAAAGATGACACTGCTCCCCAGGTTCATCTATGTGTTTTTGAATGCTCCAAATGTGGTACCAGGGTATACTTTCGAAATGCGAAATCGATAATTTCAGAGTTTTTATGGGTGGGGAAACCCCCCAGGGTATCTTGGGATAAGTTAGCGGCTCCGATCTCCATGGGGGGCCTGGCACAACCTGAGCTTGAGTCATGTGGCACAAGCAGGATATCTAAAACACTTGTAAGAAACACAGGGGGAAAGGAAACATGTGAAGGTGGAAAGGGCGGTGGCGGCGCCAGACCTCCTTAGGTCAGTCATACTCACAGCACCAGATAGAACTCACTCATCACGGAACCTGGTTGAAGTGACTTGTAAAGCATGGGCATGCCTCGAGCACAAGAAAATGGAAGAGCGTCTCTATTCCCCTAGACTTCCCGTGATACATGTACCGGGATTCCGATCACAGCGGAGCCAGGCTTTGTAGCTTTCTTGAAAAAGCTGGGTATATTGAGTTTTGGTGACCTTTTCCCAGAAGCAAAGCTTGTAACTCTGGAGGGGCTGAAATTGAAAGGGACAATATCAGCTCTGGATATATTTATGTACTTTCGATTACGGGTGAGTCTGACTCAGGTATTCGCCACACTTCCGGAACAACCCCGGGTCTCCCCCATGTTAGACAAACTGCTGCAGGGCACAGTCGGGAGTAGAGTGACCTCTGAGCTCTACGCTATGCACATGAACAATTGGGGTGGCACATGGGTCTCACTAAGGGCGAAATGGGAAAAATGGGAAAAATCCTTGGGGAGAGAAATTCCAGAGGAGGTGTGGACATTCTGCTGCATGGGGATCAAAAAGGGAGCAATTAATACACGATTCAAACTGATTCATTTTAAGTACATCCACCAGTTCTACCACACCCTGGCCAAACTAAAAGAATATTACCCAGACACCATAGGGAGATGTAAGAGATGCAACGCAGAACAAGCGGACTTCCTTTACGTGTCTTGGCACTGCCTGGTTATACAACAACACTGGGAGGTGTTTTTTTGAAACGGTTAGTAGCATAACTGGCCAAACCATACGCTTTGACTCACTGATAGGTCTACTGGGTTACACCAAGGAAGTCCCTAAACATACGAGGAAACTGGCAAGTCTACTACTTTTATTGGCCAAAAGACTGGTGGCGATGCACTGGGGAGGGACGAGTAACCCAAAACACTCACGATGGAAACTGGATATAACATATTGGGCCTCATTATGAGGCAGGGCTGATTATGAGCTTCCCATCGCGGGACCCGGATGGGGAATGGTTCCTGCAAGGAGGACTTACCGGGTCCTCCTATGTCGAGTGACTCGGTAAGTCCCCATTGCAGGAACCCGGAAAAGGAGCCCGGTTTGGAGGCAGCCATGGAGCTAATAGATAATAGCTCCATGGCTGCCTCCAAACTCGTAATGAGGCCCATTGTCTTGATATGGAAAGTGGCTGGGGTTTGTTGTCTCAAAGCCGAGGAAGTGGTGGGAATATTTGGGACGCATACAGGCACTATCCAATCAGACAATCTGAGGGCACTGTAGAAGATTCACCCACATGGGTAGCCGACTGTTAATTAGCATGAGTAAAAGGTTATGATGCACATATGAGATCCAATGAGTGATCGCGAGATGATACATCATTATTATCCAGGCACAAGATGACCGGGACCCAACGTCGGGTGCTCTACAGCAATGGGACACAAAAACAGTGATGAATCTTTGAGATGGTGGAGGTGCACCGGGGGGAAGGGGCGGGGTGAAGTTTCCAGCATGTAGTGCTGACTGTTTGTTTTTTGTATCACTAAATTCCAATAACAAAGTTTGGAAAACCAAAAAGTTTTGTCATCAAATCTCTTTCCAAAATGTTCATTGGTGTCTGTCGTAAATACAACAATGGAACACACATGTCACACTTTCCTATAGAGACTGGTAATTTATCAGTAAAAGGAACTCGACTTGTAGCTCCAGAGAACCCTTGAGCATTCATTGCAATTCCTGACATTGGATATTTTCCCTCTCGTATACGTGAACAAGTAGCCCTAGTGTCTACTAGAAAGGAAAAAATTTGCCTCCTATCGTCACATCAACCCTTGGTTCCCCTTGGGGGTCTGGTGTCACTGTTAGTACTGAACACATAAAGTTGCCCTCTGAGCTGTCCTATTGTGGGTACATGCATACCCCTGTACCTGTGAAATGATTCCCTCCTGCCACACTGGCACCCCCTATTCTAGGTGTCAGTAATTGTCCTGTGTTTGCATACTGTTGTGTCTGCATCGGGCGTGCTGCAACTGCTCTTGCAGTGGATTCCTTTGCACTTGCTGCAGCGCTTGTGTCTGATGCACTATCTGATCTTGGCCAAACCCTTCCCTAGTTTGTGCTCTATATGGTGCAGGATAAGCTGTCCCCCCTCTTGAAATTTGGCCATTCTGTACATTCCCTTGGCTCCCACATATGCGTGCAGTGTCCTGTCATCCCACACGTCCAACCTACACGAGGAGCCCGTCTGACTAGTCCCCCTTGGTTGAATCCTTCTTGCGCATTCTGATTCTGTACATTTTGAAACCCACCGCTTCCTCTTAGCCCATAACTCTGCCTCGTGGCATGGACCCATTCCCTCCTTGGTCCATCGGGCGCTGATTATTCGCCTGCGATGTACCCACTGCTTGCTGCATTCCCAACCCTTCTCCGCTTGTGAATACTGCCCCTTCTATGGCAAATTTTGACAATTTCTTCTGAACTAACTTGGCCTCCTCAATTTTCCTCACCTCATCTTTCTTTTTGTTTTTCTACTGCAATAGCAGACAGTGATGCAATATTGTCAACTATATCTCAGCCCACGGTTTTGCTTCCATTCCAACTTGCTTCGTCATCTGTCTCTACACTGGCTCAGGTAACCCCTGACATAAAATGTGGTAAAATAATGCCACCGTTTTTCTCCACAGCTCCCTCGTTTCAAGTTGCCAAGGCTCATGAATGTCCTGAATGTAAGCAATAGGATCTCATCTTCCTTCATCTTACGTGTCATGATTGCACCCATATCTGACGTGTCAGGATACTGCACCCTGAGAGCCCTCCACACATTGTGCACTGTATTCTGTGCTGTGGTATTGCTCCCCCCTTTTTCCAATAAGGGAAACTGTGTAAACCCTAACCTGCAATCAGCTCCCATCATCTGCCTATCCATGGCAGAGACAATTGTCCAGGTCTATCTCCCTGTCTGTAATGACCTTAACCTACTCACATATGGCGGTGATTCTTCCATCTCACTATACGATTGTCCTCTGGGATGCTCTGGATATGTCGTGAGATTTGGGGTCTAATCGTTAGGTTGCTCTAGATCGGACCATCTCACTTCCTTGTCCATCTGTAGGCTTCCCTCGGGGGCACATGCGCCTCCTCCCTCTTCCCCACAGAAGGAATCTCTCTCCTCGTCTGACATGTCTAGCCCCCAACTAGTGTGGCTCTCGTCCCCTTCACCCTGATCTAAGTTCAGTTTGCTTAAGGATAAGCCTCTGTGCTTGAGGCTGAAAGGATTTTCTCCCTCGTCTCTTAATTGAAATACTAGGGATTGATCCCCCTTCACTCGCTTCCTGATTTGTTACCTTCCTTTAATTCTTGATAGGCTTTATCGATCCTGTCTCCAATACTTCCTATATCAAAGTTCCCTTCGTCTAATACTACTCTACATGCCCCTGACACTGCTCCCTTTAACGGAAGGAACTCTTCCATTCTGTCCCATCGTATTGCTGGGCTTGGTCCTACTGGCTCCTTTCAAATGAGGCTAATGTCAAGCTCCCGCTGTCTCCTCCTATGTTCTAACTCTTCATCTAATTCTCTTTGATTTCTCACCTCCCTTCTAATTCTCTCCTCCTCTTATCTTCATTCTTCTCTCCTCTCTCCTGCTCTTCTTTGTTCCTCTTCTCTTCGTCTCTGTATTCTTGTAACGATTACCTTGTCTCTGCAGGAGCGTAAATGACCTGAAAACTCTTGGGCTGCTGCTGCTGGTCAAAAGATTCCCCCTGTGATAAATGAGATAAAGAAATAGGAATGATTTTAATATGGACTCTACACTCTCAGGTGGGCTCCCATACCCCCGCTGTGAGTTCTTGGATTTTATTTTTGGGTGCCCGCTTCCCTTCTCACCTGTGATTTGGTTTTGGGGAGCTCTCTATCCTGTTGTCATGCAGGGGTGCGTTGGTATAGAAGCAAGACTTTTCCAGAATGAAGATTGCTGAGAAGCTTCTGAAAATGGTAGGTATCTTGACAATTCTGGGTTGTCTGTAATCTTACTTTGAGTAGTAGTCTCTGTGGACAATAATGTTCTGAGGGAGGTTTTCTCTTGACTCAGTCTAATCTTGTTCTGTCTCTCTTTATTTGCAGGTTTTGAAGAGAGAAAATATTCACACGTGGAGATTCACAGGTGTTTTAAAATGAATGCCACAAAGTCTGGCTAACCTGTAGAAAGGTGCGTGCATAGTGATCGAAGGGGCGCGATAATGATTAGGCGTTGTGGCCTGCTGCAATACTTTGCTGTGTGGAGAGTCTCGGAGGACTAGGAAGCTGCGTTATTTAGGAATGCGGTAAGTGAGCACGTAACGAATATTTGAGTGCACTTTGTAGATTATGGGAGTCATAACAAGGTTGGAAGTAGCCATGGTGCTATTAACGCCATGGCTACCCCCTTACCGCATACCTGAATGGGGAATTACTGGGTCATTCCAACCTTGGAGGACACGGTATTTCCCCATTCAGGGCACCCATCCCCATTCCCATTGAGCCCATATAGGGCTTAATGGGAATGGGGACCATGCTAACAACGGGCCCATTAATAACAGACCCGTTGTTAGCATGCTGGTCCTTTAGCTGCTCCCACTAAGGGCGCCTGGTAAAACCAGCCGCCCTTAGCGGGACCCGCTAAAAGACCTCGTAATGTGGCGGTAAGGGGTTAACGGCGCCGTTAACCCCTTACCGCCAACCTTGGAATGAGGCCCAATGGCTCTTTTAACCAAAATACCTTTTATTGCAAGTTACGAAATGTCAGAGGTCAAAGAAGAACGTAGAAGTCTGAGGTACGGAGTTCGGAGAAAAGGCTCCTCTTACTTGGAGAACTGCTGCAGAGTAAACCTCTAGTCAGGTACATAGAGTCTTTGGTCTGTGGAACTTCCTGGTACTTCGATAACTTTATAACATGCTTTTTTCTTTTGTTATGACAGGTCTGTGAACAGAAGCGCTGGTAAATGTTGCACCGCTGTCAGCGGAACCAACGCGAAGCGCGAGTCAAAGTGTGGGCAGGGCTTATGTAGTCCTCCAATGCTAGCTACTAGTTCTTACAAGCACTTCTGTCCGTAACCCACTAGGTGGCTATCTTGGGGGAAACCCTCTACCATTAGACTCTATGGGGGCTCACTGTGGATACAAACTCTGATAACTGAGAGAAATGTCTGAGACGCCATGCTGCTAACCATCTGAACCCTGCATGTCTGCATAATGAGCTCTTGATTTTTGAGGTGATCATGACAATTCTTTTGTCTCTTAATTTTTGTGCTTCCTCCTCTTCTCGTTTGTCCCTATTTTCTATTTCTCTCTGCCTGTTGTAGTACTTTCTTTGCTCCTCTGCCTTTTCTAATTTTTTCTCTTGCTCCCCCTGATACATCTGTTCTCGTCGCTCCTTGCTCTTTCTTTTACGTTCCTCTTTTTTTCTTGTTCCGTCTTTTCTCTCCTGTTCGTCCTGATCTTCTCTTTCTCTTACTTCCTCAATGCTTTTCCCATCTAGCTTGAGTAATATCTGTCCTCCTATCCATTCGCTCTGCACCAGCGTTACCTCATCAGCTTTATCCTTCTCTCCTTTCCATCTCTTAATCTCTCAATCAGAACATACGTAAGACAAGAAACCACCCACTATTCAGGAAACTGCTCAAATCCTGGCTCTTTACTGCGTAACTAGAAGACCGCCCACAGGGGCACACACATAGCCAAAACAATGATGAATGAAGACACTGATCCCGAATCCCACCGAGTAATCTACTACAAACAGAATCTAAGGAAGAGATTCTACGACGTACCAAACTACAAACTGAGAGATAGCTATAATAGGATGATACTAAAGACTGAATACATAGGCAGACCAAGACGGAAGCACAAGGACGATTCATCAATAGCACCCTGACCCACTGAATTACACCAAGCTCCAACAGATCTATGTCACAAAAGATATCAATGGATTAAGCGGTGGCCAATCCACCGCACCGGAACCAAAGGAGGGGAATAGACATACCCAACCCCATCATACTAAGGTCACTACAATACAGCCGGGAACACGCTGCGCCATCACCCACAACAGTTAGATGGTCAAGAAAGGAAAGCAGCAACTAAGCCAACCCATATGAATGCTAGTTAAACAGAACATGATCTGCTAGAACCAGGAAATACAACCCACTAACCCAACTTCAAATCTCTATATACCTAACTCACTCGAAAATCCACAAAACCATCTCTCGCCCAGCATACTGCACGCACTTCACCTGACCGCAACAACAACAAACAAAAAACACATAAAGAGCACCAATAGCACACAAGGTCTCACCCCGGTCCGATACTCACACCAAAGCTCAGCGCACGGTGGAAACTGAACTGAAGCCACCAACAGCACACCACTACTCTCTCACTCTCCTACTCCATCGTCACCCGACTAACCTAACCCACCCGCCTTCTGGTTTTTCAGATCCGCCTACGTGCCTGGGGACCAACTCCGTTGGTGACAGTGCGCAATATAAATACCTTTAACATTTAACATTATATTTCTGTTGATACATTCGATTGCTCACTTTTCTCTTCCTTGTTCTGTACAATCTTAAAGATCTGCTCTTTTCTCTTACTCGCCTCTGGACTATCGTCACGGCTATAAGCGGGCGGTTCGTTTATCGGATTACTATACCTCATTGCCGCTTTCAGTTCCTTTAAAGGATACAACCCTACTTCTTCCGCACTAGCGCCTTTCACTTCAGGCACGTTAAGGGGAGCTGAAGGCTCAACACCTTTCTCCTTACACTGGTTAAGCATCCACTCTTCGGGTGGCAGATCTTCCCTCACGTCCTGATACATTTTCCCAAGCTCTGGGATAGCTAGTCTTTTCTCCAATTTCTTCCCCGTGTACGCAGCATGCAATTATGTGGTCATGTGTTGCAATACTGCTTTTGACAGTGATCCCCCTTGTGGCCATGGCATGAACATCTGATCTACTGTGCCTTTCACCCATTCCGCATTATACTGTTTGAGTTTAGGAATGTGCTTTGGCAGTGTCTTACATTAATGCATCAGAGGAGTGTCTCCCATTGTGACGAGTCTCAATTGACTGTCAATACTTACCAGACTTTATAAAGTACCTTCACAAAATGTTTTCAATACTTTTTGAAACAACAATCATGAGCGCACTCCAACATCCGCCGCTCAAAACCTCTATCTTTTCCACTATCTCTGGATTGGGACCAAGCACTTCCCTTATCTCAATTCTTTCACAACATGTATCACTCTTCGACACCTTTTCTCAACACATATACACAGACAGACTAGTCGACTTTACACATTTACAAAAAAATAGTCAGTCATCACCATTTTGTTCTTGCCCCTATTCAAATATCCTTTCACAGGATTTAACTCGTCTCCTTATGTGAACCTGTTCACACGTAGCTGAGTGACTCCTACTGGTGTGTGAGATGACCTCTTCTTGACCCCCTTGTGTCAGGCCTCTGGGCGCTATCTCTATCTCTATCTCCACACAGTATTTCCCGTTATTCCCGTTACTTTAAAATTACCACAACCCTGTTCCCTTAGTTTGCCATTCCCTTTAATCTACTCACTATTTTCTTGTTTGACCCAAGGCCCTTGGTATCGTCTCCTCATCCAACAACCACTTCACCTTCCGTCCGCAGAGTGCCATGGAAACCCGGTAGAGATTTGGTCAAAGAGGGATCCTGCCCCACGTCTTGGTTTCTTCTTTTAAGTTTTGTACAGGAAACCCTGCGATCTTCCGGCTAGATGGCAGAGGATGTCTGATCGTTTGAAATACAGTAGCTAACTTAATCGATGGGTCTGAACCATCCTACCACTGCTACCACGTGAGCCTAGAGCACTTAAATAAGTAGCGTGTCGTGCAGTAGATGGGATGCAGAGTAACTCTTACACCAAATAATCAAACCAACTCAGGAAGATGGCAAAGTCATTTGACTGTTTTAATATCAATTGTCTAAAACAGGGAGTTACAATGGACATCAACGGATTCAACGGATGTAGCACAGCATTATATCACTCCAAGCATTTCATAAAAAACAACACTTTTATAGTAAAAACTCATATGTGATGTGATACTTGCACCTTAACAAGGAATGACTTAGCTTCTCATGTTCACTGTTCTTCAAGGATAGATAATCAGTTCTTGGTTGCTCCAGCCCTTGACAGCAGGCCAGACAGCCTTTCTCGGTCCTTCCATGATTCCAGCTGCTTCTGTGATGAAACACAGCTTCAGTCTTTCTCCATGGGGTTGAGTTTACTAAAGTTGTGACACTGATGTCCAGATTCTATATAATAGCGGCACTACCAGCAGTCTATTCACTACGTATAGGTAGCTTCAGTGATCACTTAATCTACTTGCGATGTTGCATTTGTGTACTTATTAAAGGCTTGCATTTTCTGCAGTGCTCTTCACACGTTCAATCTTAATTTTGCATATGAATGCTCACTCGACTCTTTTCTTCGTCATCAGTTTCTATAAGGTCCATACATTCTCTTCATCAGCCAGTCTTCTCAGTGTGTCACGCTTGTCTCTTGTGACATCACCAACCTCTCTTTTTAAAAACATTTTTTTATTGTGTTTTGATTCCCAACTGTAAACAGAAAGAATCTTTCACAAGACCATACAAAATATAAGATCATAAAAAGAAACACATTGGATATCCTTTACAAGGTAAAAAGAAAAAGAATGTTTTACACCTTTTTTTACATTTATCCTCTGCTTTATACGTAATTCATCAGATGCCCAACCAAAAAGAGAGACGACATGCGTATATGCAGAAAATGACCCAGCTACCTCAAAGACTATCATTCTGTTGCTAGTTTACATCCACCACTCTACTTAGTTTATCCAAAATTTTGAAAAGCAGGTCACATAGGGCTAGAATACTGCTCTGTGCTTGTCCCCCCATCAGGCTAGCCGAGCAGGCTTTGTTGCCCTGTGTCATACCAAGACATCTCTTCTGATCTTCCCCAAGCACCGTAGAGCCCAAAACCAAATGTTTAATTGTTTCTTCTACTACAGCCTTACCACATAATCTGCAGCTTAGGTCTATTATACCACCATTCCAGTTCCCCACTCTCTCTAGTGTTGGGAATTGGTTTATTTGAAAACGGAGGTATAATGATCTTCTTTTGCAGCATGGAAAGATGGAGTTTGCTCCCTCTTATATACCACTCTTGCCTACTCCTTATATAGGCTAAATTTGGTCATGTCTTCTGATGTTTTGCCCCAATCGTAGTTAAACAACTTCTGTTATATTTTCACTGGATTTACGATCAACTCTTCCAGAGAAGATCCTATTTCATACAGTCATTTATTCATCTCTATCTTCATGCTAGTGATGGTATCTCCAGAGGTTAGTGTCTGCACTTGCCTCCATTTTTCGTATAGTGAATGGGCTGGTGGATTTAGTAATTTTGCATAGGACATCAATTTCCTCCATTCAGCCCTTGCGGTGAGTGAGACTAGTCCAAACTCATGGTGTATTATTGAGTTTGGTGTTGATTTTGCTACCTTTTCTTTCAGATTTTTCTGTGGAAAGTATTTTAGTTTGGTCCCAAGTCATTAAGGTTGATGTCCAGCCCATACAACATAGCCTCCTCCACCTGCATCTGGTAGAATCGTATGAGTGGAATCAGTGGGCCTAATTACGAGTTTGGAGGTAGCCATGCCGTTTTTAGCGGCATGGCTACCCAAACTAGGGTCCGGGTCCCGCAAAAGGGGATTTACTCGCCCATTCCAACCTTGGAGGGCCCGGTAATTCCCTTTCGCGGGACCTGGACCCGGTACGTCCCCATTCCCAGTTGAGTCACCATATGGCTCAATGGGAATGGGGAGGATGCTAACAACGGGCCCGTTAATGACGGGCCTGTTGTTAGTATCCTGTTCTGCTAGCGGGTCCCGCTCTGCACGTCTGGTCTGGCCAGGCATTCAGAGCAGGACCCGCTGCAGAACTCGTAATGTGGCGGCCCTTTTTGAACGGTGCCGGCCCCTTACCGGCACCGTTCATACCATGGCCGCCACTGTTGTAATGAGGCCCAGTGAGTCCTTACAGAGTTGTGCATATATCCTTCTCATCTTTGTAAGCAGAGGTCCGTACCTGGAGATAAGGTAATTCACCCCTCCTAACTTGGAGGTTGAGTTTAAAACTTCATACCCCAGGTACATTAGAACCAAAATTCTCTCCAGAGGATCACCCCCTACCTTCCATAACAACCTTTTAGATCTTATTTTTGTTCAGAAGATGTGGACTCTTGATTTGGCCCCATTAACCTTAAGGTTATTTTCAACTGCATATATGTGAAAGAGTGACAATTTACGCTGCAGTCCAATCGGAGTGAGGTCTAACAACACTACATCATCAGCAAAAGCTGTCCAATCTAGTGTTGCCAACCCATCTTCACTCAGTTAGTACTTTATCCCTTCCAAATATTGGCAATATCTGCCGTATACAGGTTGTAAAGGATAGGGTCCACCACACACCCCTTCCTTAGTCCCACGTAAGTACCTATTAAAGGTGTCATTGCTCCCCCCTGTGTAGCCTTACTCTCACTGATGTTTCCGTGTGCAGCAGTGTTAACATTTTCACCAAGCTCAACGGGATCCCAAACCTCAGCAGCTTTTCCCACAATCGACCACGACTCACTGTGTCAAATGCACTGGTCATGTCGATTGAGGCCATGGTCCCGATTGCTTTCTTCTTCACTGCTGCTCTCATATGTGCTAGTGTGAATGCATTTAGAGGGGTACCCCTGCCAGTTTGAAAGCCTATCTGGCAATCGGATTGTATCCTTAATTAACTTATTTCTCTTTTCAGGTCTCTCAATAACAGGTTCCCAAAGATTTTACTACTAGAATCTAGTAGTGCTATGGGTCACAAGTGGGCTGGGTTTAGTTTGTCCCCTTTTTTAAAGATTGGAACTATGTGTGAATGCTTCCAAGTATCTGGGACTCTTAAAGTATGATATGTTGAAAATGCTCCCATAAAGGGGGTTGCCCAAAGATCTATCTTTTCTTTAATAACAACCAGAGGAATATTATCCGGGCCTGGAGTGCTTGAGGGTTTAGCTCTGGCAATTGCCCACACCACGTCCTCTCGACCCCAAGGGCAAATCTGTTCCAACCATGGCAGCTCTTTCAGGTTAGTCAGGGGTTCCTTGTCAGGGACGGTGTACTTCTCCTTAATAAACTGTATCCAGTCCTGCGCTGGGATCTGACACGCTTCTAGCATGGTCATATTTCCCTTTGTGAACCCCGCCGTCATAATCAAGAATTTCCCTCCATCCTTTTTTACCAGTGTGGAATTTCTCCTAATTACTGTCTCCCTTTTAATCAACTTAAAAACATGTTTATAGCGTACCAAGATCTTTTTTTTGTTCACTAAGAACACATCAAATGAAGTAGAACTTAGCCTGCATGCGTTAATCTCAGCTCTCCTAAATTTCTTTGCTTCCTTAATTCTAATATGAAAGGTGTTTGGGTGAGCTTGGTTTCCCTGCAAATGTCCCTTTTTAGTAAGGTATTTCAAACATGACTGCAGCTTCTCATTATAGTTCCAGACTTAATTGAATGCCATTCTCCTCCATATTTCTCAGTTCTTTACGCCATGCCACAGTAAATTCCTTAACTGCCCTTTTGTTCCACTTGATGGCTGCTCTCTCCCTAGTTATCGCAATACAAGGCATTGCTGGCACAATTTGATGCATATTTAAACATGTATTTAGGTTATAGTATAAGGGAAAGTGGTCACTACCCGTCGCATCTCCCTTTGTTATGCAATCATTTCTCTTGTTCAACTCAGTTGAAACAAATACATGATCAATCCAGGAGGTACTTCTCTTTCCTTCATCTTCATATTCCTTTGGGGATTTCCTCTATGAGATTGTCTTCTCTCCGGGGATACATTAAATAGGGTTTTCTCAGTGGATATCTTTTCTCGAAGAGTCTCCACAGAATAGTCACAGTCACTGGTGTCAAGCATGGTACGATTTCTGGCTGCCTGCATATAGGGTGTAGGGGGTGGGACTCCTGCAGAGGCATTTGGCTGCTCCTCTACCCCTTACAGGGCCCATTGGGCTTGCACGCTGGGGTATGAACTGTCAAAGGGAAACTTTTTTCCCCTTTGACAGTTCAAGCCAGACCAGGAAGCACTTCCCCAGCTTCAACAAGTAGCTGATTGAGGGAGCCCCTAGTGGTGGCTCATCCAAAATGGGTGGGACTACGATCCTTCACCCATTATGGACGAGTAACCACTGCATTTAAAGAATATGTTTTTGCCGTAGTGCTAATTGCACTTGCACTGGTACGAAGTGCCTGTAATACCACTCCAAGTGGCTCATTCTGAGTTGTCCCCTAAAAGGACGGCAATACCGGCATGCCGTTATTACCATTTCCGGCTGGGATTGTGCCAGATTCTCCGGCGTACTATGTGTCCACAGGCACGCGCACCACTGCATGGGTCACGTCGTAAAAACTGAGGGGACTCATCAACAAACGAATGAGATGTGACGTCACCAGAAATTATCATAGCAAGGTGAAATATGCATATTTCATTAAATTGACTTTGCATAACTATCCAAATTGCACAGAACGAATGGCATTTGCCTTTCAGAAAATCAACACACACACAAAACAAAGAGAGGATATTTTTTTCTAATACTGTTTTTGTAAACGTTAAAAGGTGTTCATGTTTTAAACTCCAAGAACCAATACAAATGTTTTCCCTGTGACTTGCAGTACCGAAATGGGACATTTCACTTTTAGTTGTTTGTTATTCTTCATCAGGTTATATAGTGCAGTGGTGAAGTGTCCGGGCTACAAACCCGGTTTGATCCCCAAGGTCCGCTTTCATTCATAAATTCAAAGAGGACATTCCATTTTTTTCATTTTAGCTGGGGCGGACTGAGTCCACCCTCTAAATAAAGTGGGTGATCTCCGTCCGCCCGCGTGTACCCTCGACTTGAGCCGTGCACACAAGCCCATGCTGGAACCAGCAATACCAGCATGCCGGTATTAGCGGATGGAAAAAGCAAGGTGTCATCAATACTATCAAAACAATGCCGTTAATAACACCTCTGCCCAAAAAAATGGTGGACACGCGGCAAAATTGCACAGCGCTGGTGACACCGCGCCAGAATCAGAGATGCTATTGAAACTGGAACGCCTGCTGCGGCCATTAATAAAAACAGAATCCAACTTAATTGACCTGTTCCCTCAGCCACCCAGGCGCATAAGCAAGCAGAAGCATGTCACAGGACCAGAGGACCACAGGCAGAAAATCCCAGCGATGGAAACCAAAGTTCTCTGATGCAGAGCTGACCACCTTAGTGGACACTGTACTGCAGCATGCAGACAAACTTTTCCGGAGCAGGCAGCAGAAAACCAGCTCAGAACGCGACTGCCATATGGGGAGAGGTTGTGGCCAGTGTCACGGCCGTGGGAACCGTCCTCCCCACAAGGAGGGACTGTCGCAAGAGGTGGGATGACCTCAAAGCCAAGGTCTGCAGTGCCATTGCCAAACACAGGAGAGAGTGTTCAGCCACTGATGGAGGTACTGTAGACCCCCTTTGACCCATGCCATGGGAGGAGCGACTCAGCAGCATACTCCACATTGAGGGAATAGAGGGCATTGGAGGCACTGAGGCTGGAGCAGGGACCTATGGGGACGGGAATAAGTACAACTGCATGAATATGTGCATGCCCGTCCCCCCAATTGCAAGCATCCACCAGCATAGCACGGAGCAATATGCATGCCAAATGGTCAGAAACATGTCATGTCAGGCAGCGCCACACCCATCAATGGCAGTGGTACTCCAAAACAATGCGCATGCATGCACTGTGTACACACTCAGCATGAACAACCCCCCCTGCATGGTGACCCATCTGAGCAATACACCCATGTGAGACACATAAGACGAACAACAGTGGGACGCACACATCATGGGATAGGTTGAATGTATTACCAACAACATGTGTGCCTAATTGTTAAAAATCTCAAACCCCCAACAGGTACCCTCTCTATGGACAGCGATGAAGCAGGACCCGCACATGCATCAATCACAACAGCCCCCACTCCTGCACAGGGCAAAGCAACCACAAGCCACAGCAATCAGCAGGGCAGTGTTCTGGGAGCAGCCCAGCGACCAGCCGTAGTACCTGAGGCAGGGATCGGACGCCTCCATCTCAGAAACACCCACTGATGGCTCACTTGAGAGCACACCAAGGGGCCGTTCACTGTGATATGCACCACAAAGAATCAAGAACAGGACCCAAAGCCAAAGTGCGCACGGAAATGAAGCATTGACACATTTAGGGTGTAGTTGTGTTGTGCTGGAGTGGGTTATTGTGGAGGGTGTTGTTGGTGTGGGTGATTGGAGAGGGTGTTGTTGGGGTGGGTGATTGGGGAGGGTGTAGTTGGGGTGGGTGTAGTTGGGGAGGGTGGGGTGTTCATTCGATGTACATTATGGGTTGCTTTTATTTCTATAAATACCTTTCACTTGCTGCAATAAGTGGACATTCGTCATTGGGTGCATTTCTTAATTGTGTGCAATTACTAGTAAGGGTGCATGGATAGTGATACTGGTTGTCAACATCAGAAAAAGATCTTTATGAGCTCTTGGCCAGCAAGTCGTCCAAACCTGGCCTCTGCTCGTGCAGTGTGTTCCTGTTTGCCACCCACAGGTATTGCACCATCCTCTTCAGTGGGGGCATGTCCACATCCGGGGGCAGGGATATGTTTCGCCAGATGCAAATGTTGTGCAACATGGCGCATGCAAGCACTATCTTGACCACCTTGTCCGGCCTGTACATTAGTGCCCCCTTGCAAACGATGTAGACATCAGAAGTGTGCCTTCCACAGGCTGAATGTGGGGCTGGTTGTATGCCACCTCCTATGGTGTCTGGGGATTTCTTAGAGGAGTCATCAACCATGGAAGCTGTGGATATCCGTAGTCAGCTGCAAGGGGGACAGACATGGGAGCATGATTATAGCAGTTTCACGATAGTCAGCATTTCATAACATGTAACATGTGTCAGCCCACTACGCCTATTCATATTTCGGCATTTGTATGTGGAGTGTACTACGTAAGGGGGGCAGACATGCCTAATCTTGTACACACCTAACAGTCGTAGCTGTCATGGGTGTGGGCTCACAGGACTGGTCTGGTATACATGCCATGTCCATTGCTACTGAGGGGTCCCTCTGCAGCAGTTAATCTGGCCAACATTTCATGTATGGCAGCGTGATGCACTAAATTACACAGTGTTCACCCCATGCGTTTGATTCCTGTTGCTGTGACGTGGCCCTGTACCTTACCCCAGTACATCCACACAATGGGTGTCTGGGGCTTGACAGGCCATGCTAACGTGCAGTATGCCATACAGCAGACTAATTGACTTGTCAATGATTTTGATGTGTGCTTCTGCTTACTGTGTTCGGTGACATTGGTGCTTGGGTGTGTTGTTGCATGTCTTATCTGCTTCTCCTCAATGGCCCTTGGCCCCCAGTACACATACTTTGTACACACCTAGGCAACCATGCCAAACCCCCTTGCAGGCCATGCATTATTTGGGTTTTGCAATATTGCTTTGTGGTACCTGTGGTCCAGTGTGTGTGTCTGGCCTGTTCAGGTTGCATGGTTTGGCCATTCTCTGCTGCTTGGTGTGTCCTGTCTCGTTACGGTGGCCTGCAGCCTGTCTTGGCTCGGGTGTGTATGTGGGTCCAGTGTCTGTGTGAACTGCTCATGGCATACATTTTCATTGTGCCAATGGCCCTACCCCATGCATCATGCTCAGTGTGCTGGGACTTGTACTCACCCAATGCCCAGGTGCATTGGCCTCTTTGCTCCCCCATGTACGCTGGCAGCGTGCTGTTGCACAGGACTATGGCATCATGGGTTGAACCAGTGATCCGGGCACAGCAGTTTGTGATCATGAGGTCTGCATCACAGGTAACCTAGATATTGAGTGAACGGTACTGCTTCCGTTCCTGCAGACTTCCTCCAGGGTTAAGATGTATGAGATGGCATTTGGTGACATTAGAAGAGCATAGGTTGATGCACGAGTATCAGATAGAAAAAGTGGTCGGAGGGGTACACAGCTCGACAACTGTTAAGAGACGACTACATTTGGTGCCAAGATCATCAATAGTTGAGTAGAAAGAGTGATTTCAATGTGCTCTGAAAGACCAAACACGTATGCGAGTTAATAATTATGATACCCAGTCATGTTGTTTGTTAAACTGGGAAGTGAGTAATCAGTCTCACGTACTAAGCCCCGCACAGTAGATTGTTTTGTTAAGTGTATCTCTTGTGTATGTTCAAAGGAGGTGATTGAGTCCTAGGAGACCAATTGTTTTGTACTTATTGTATGATGTATCATATATACTTTATTGCTTTATTTTTCTAAGAACTGAGTCTGAGTGTTAGCTGTGATAACTATAGGAAGGGTGTTGATTAAGTTAGTGGGCCTCATTATAAGTTTGCCGGTCCGGAAACAATGGTTTCCGGACTGGCAAACTACAAGTCTGCCTTCAGGAGCAGCTGTGCCAGACAGGTCTGACCCTGCCGGGCACAGCGGCCACGGTACGCAGACTTTCATGGAAGCACTGGCAACGTTAGAAACAGTGCCGATGCTTCTGTGGTCCCCATTCCCATAGAGTCCTATAGACTCTATGGGAATAGGGACTTACAATTTGCAGGTGCCTGACTTCCCGCACCACTGGGGTTGTAATCTCCCGGTCTTACCGGGAAGTCAGATGCCAGTAAATAATTCTGAGTCCAGTGGTAACCCACCTGTAGCACCGGCAGGGTTACCGCCAGACTCGGAATAAGGCCCATTATCATGTTTACATGAGTGTGCTAAATAAAATGTTTTTGTGGTACTCCCATTGAGGTGCTTAGTATATTTTCTGACTTCCCCCAGGGCCTGGGGTGCCACCAGCTCGATGTGTGTGCAATCCAGGGCAGCAACCACATTGGGCATGCCTGCACTGGCATAGAATCTTGCCTTGCTGACGTTCACCTGTGCAATGGTGGTTGGGAATGCAATATGCTCTCCCACATGCAGCAGGAGTGCATCCAGCACCTCAATCATCAGTTTTTAGAATGCAGGCTGTGATATGCTGTGCAGCTGGCTTATAGTGTGTTGGAATATGCCCGTTGCAAGGAAGTGAAGGACCGACACCAGCTTTACCAGCGGTGGTATGGATGTACGGATGCCAATCCGGCTCACAATATCTTCCTGGATCATGCTGAGGACATATGCAATGCACTCCCTGTCGAGGTGGTACAGTGTTAGGATTTGCATTTCAGTGAGGGTCCATGGTGTGGCCCAAACATGGATTATGGGTGCATGACTTGCAAGGTGCCTCCCCCTCACATTCCTCATCTTCCTGTTCACTGCCTCTTGGGCGCTCTGTTGAGCCCCCAGCACCTGCAGCGCTATGTGGACCTGGAGCAGCTTTATGTCAATGATGGTTGCAGTCAGTGGCAGCATGATGTTTGGAAGTGTGTATGGTGAAGGTGTCGCCTTTTATAGCTCCTCCATGCTGTTTTGGGTGCATATGTGGCCTCATTTCACACACTTGGAGGCCTTTGCTGTCATTTACCACCTGCTTTCAGGTGGAGGTTTCACTGCCTAGTGTTTGCCTGTGTAACCAGCATTTTTTTCCAGTAATACAGGAAGGGACTGCCTTGGGATGTGCCGCTGTGCCATTAATCCCAGCAAGGGTTACAGGGTCATTGTAACGCTCACCTGACTCCCACGGAGGCGCTGGCCTGGTTCGCGCTGCTGTGACCTCTTCTAAGGTGATGCGCAGGGTTCAGAAGACGGACTGGACCGGGCCCCCAAATCTGGCTTGTCTGGCTCGCAGAAGTATCCTTCTTAGGGTCTGGAAGGACGAGCTCTCCATCCTGCTTCTGATGCAGGGGCGCGTTGGTATCCAGTTACTTCACTGGATTTTCGGATTGGTGAGAACCAAACTTGCTTGGCTTCCAGGTAAGTGTTTTGATAAGAGGTTCCCCTTGTGTCCATGCATTAATGTACTAATGCTAGTGTCTTTTTCCCCATAGGGGCCGGGGTACGGAATACCGGGGAACAGGCACCGACCCGAGATGAGAGGTGAAATCTTTGTAGAAATCAGGTAAGTCTTTAATGAGCGTTTTTTTGGTAATGTCTTTTCATTCGCTCATTAACGCTGATGTCTCTTTTTCCCCTTAGGGGCCGGGGTCCGGAAATGCCAGGATGCGGCGTGGACCCGAAATGAAGAGGGAATGAATCAACTGGTAAGTCTTAACATGGAGATTTAGCTTTCCTTATTCCCTTCTCTATCTCACCTTTTGTTCTGGTCTTTTTCTCCCTAGGCGCTGGGGCGTGACTGCGAATCCGGATGATCGCTGCTGAACATGGAGGCGACCTGAAAAGGTGAGTGGAATGCGGCGCTGCAGCGATCGACGCAATGAGCTTTTAAATAAAAGTCTTCCTTTTCAGGATTGTCGGCGCGATGTCTCCGGGATGCGGAATTTAGCAGGTAAGGACTTTTCCTTCTTCTGTTCTCTTCTTCTCTTCCTTTGCAGGTGATCCAGGATGCTGGCAGGCGTGGCAGAAGTCAGGATGCAGGAGCAGACACGGTGAGCGTCCAGCTGCTAGATGCAGAACAACGCGAAGCACGTGTGGCTGTTCGGGTGGGGTTTAAATAGCCTTGGAAGAAGTTCCAGGTATGTATCCTTCCTCCAATCAGGTATGTATCCTTCCCCGACCACGCCCGGATGGTAAATTAGTCCCACAGGTAAAGTAGTTCCTTTCAGGCCTCAAGGAGGCCGGGATCCTGCAGCATGGTCTGCATCAGGTAAGTGCACCCAAGCACTCCCATAATGAGCCTGGCGCCTATGGCGCCAGGACTGATGTCTTTTATGAGCCTGGCGCCATAGGCGTCAGGACACTGTCCAAAGGGCCCCTACATGGGGTTGCTGGGTCCTTCCTTGGGGACTGGATGTCCGCTTTCGGGGACACAGGGCTTGAACTGGCTCCCCGAGAACGGGCATCATGAAAGCACTCCCCCCCAAGGCCCCTTCCAAGGTTGTTCCCTCCGGGGGTTTTGGTTTGTCTGGGAAGAGTCGGTGGAATTTCCTGACTAATCGAGGTGCATGCACATGGTCGCTGGGTTCCCACAACCTCTCCTGAGGTCCGTACCCCTTCCAATCAATTAGGTAGAACAGTTTTGACCTAAAACATTTTTGAGTCTAAAATGTTCTTCACTTCGAATTCGGGCTCCCCATCTATTAGAATAGATTCTGGAGGTTTGAGTAGTCGGGTTCCGGGTGCCACTGGTTTCAGAAGTGACCCATGAAAAACCGGATGAATTCGCATACTAGCTGGTAAATCAAGTTTAACAGCCACTGGGTTAATTATTGCCGTAATAGAATAAGGTTCCAGATATTTTGGGTTAAAAGTTCGAGGCCCTTTGAGTGGTAAATGTCTGGTAGCTAACCACACTTGATCCCCAATCTGATACGGAGGTGCTTCACTCCGATGTAGATCAGCATTCTCCTTGTATTTTCTCTTGGCTTGTTGTAAATGCGTAGTTCCCTCTTTGAAGGCTTGGGTAATTGTGGAATGCAGATGTTCTACTGCAGGCATTCCGAGGTTCTGAGGTGAGTCAAGGTTTGAGGTTCGAGGGTGATGCCCAAACAAAGTATAAAAAGGACTGTGGCCAGTTCCAGAGTGTACCGAATTATTATATGCGTATTCGGCTATCCAAAGAATGTCTTTCCAGTTGCTTTCAGATTGCTGTAACATACACCGTAAGTACTGCTCAAGGGTTTGATTTGTCCTCTCGGTCTGACCATCGGTCTGAGGGTGGTGACCGGTCGATAATCTTACGTTGATCTGCGCCATTTGACAACATTTGCGCCAGAAGTGGGAAATGAATAGGCTTCCCCGGTCAGAGATTAGTATAGATGGGAATCCATGTAGCCGAACAATATTTTCAAGGAATTCTTTGGCTAGGACAGAAGCTGAAGGTAAACCTTTCAAAGGAATAAAGTGAGCCATTTTGGAAAACAAATCCAAAATTACCAGAATAGTATTGTACCCCGGACAAGGAGGCAGGTCCGTAATAAAATCCATTGATAGGGTGTGCCAGGGTGCTGGCGGTATGTCTAGAGGTTGAAGGAGACCGGCTGGTCTTTTCTTTTGACTTTTATTTTGGGCGCAAACACCACAGGACATCACAAAAGATTTAAAATCTTTTCGCCAAGAGGGCCACCAAAATTGTCGTTTCACCTTTTCCTCTGTCTTGGCAATACCGGGGTGTCCCTCTATTAATGTATCATGATAACCGGAAATAACTAGTTTGTGTAATTCCTTATGTGGCAGGAATAAGCGTCCTTGGAAATAAGGTAAACCATTATCTATAGTAAAGTCTGATCCCTTTTGTATCCAATCCTGTAAGGTTGTAGGGTCCAGGAGTTGTTTCACTCTGGCTTGAATGTCTTCAAGCGTCTGTAACAAAGTCATACCTAGAATCCTCTGTTCGGGAATTATCGGTACTGGTTCTGAGTTTGTATCAGATTCTCCCATTCCAATTTGGGATAAGGAGACTGCTTTGCCATTATTGCAGCCAGGTCGATAGGTAATCACGAAATCAAATTCAGCGAAAAACAAAGCCCATCGGAGCTGCCGTGATGACTGAGCCTTGGCGGTTTTCAAATACTGTAAATTGCGGTGATCAGTGATCACTGTGATGGTATGTCGAGCTCCAAGCAGATAATGCCGCCAGGCTTTAAAAGCGGACTTAATGGCTAACAGTTCTTTGTCCGTGATTGCATAATTAACCTCGGGTGCCGAGAATTTTCTGGACCAAAATGCTACGGGATGCAGTTGGTTGGTTTCGGGATCTCTTTGGGACAGGACAGCTCCCATGGCTAGGCTGGATGCGTCAGTCTCGACGACATAAGGGAGATCTGGACGCAGGTGTTTCAATATAGGTGCGGAGTTAACTTAGCTTTTAAATCCTGAAAGGCCTGCTCGGCTTCTTCAGACCATTCAAAACATTTATTTTTCCTCAAGAGTGCAGTAATGGGTTGTATCACGCGTGAAAATTCCGGGATAAACCTGCGATAGAAATTGGCAAAGCCGAGCATGCTTTGAACCCCTTTTACAGAGCTAGGTGATGGCCATTTGAGGATGGCATCCACTTTTCTTGAGTCCATTCGGACTCCTTTGGGTGTCAGGATGAAACCTAGAAACTCGACTTCTGTGGTATGGAAAACACATTTCTCCAATTTAGCAAATAGTTTGTGTTGGTGCAGTTTTTTAAGTACTGCCCTGACGTGTTTTCTGTGATCAGATTCCGAAGAGGAGTACACCAGAATGCCATTGATATATACGACAACACAAACATCAATGAGTTCCCGAAGGACATCGTTCATGAAGTATTGGAAGGCAGCCGGCGCGTTACACAATCCGAAAGGCATCACCTGGTACTCGAATAATCCGTATTTAGTACGGAAGGCAGTTTTCCATTCGTCGCCTTCTTTAACTCGTACCAGATGATAAGCCCCCCGGAGATCTAACTTGATGTATATGCAAGCGTCCTTCACCTGGTCAAGGAGTTCAGGGATCAGAGGCAGAGGATAACGGTTTTTAACCGTTATCTGGTTCAATGCGCGGTAATCGATACAAGTTCTAAGGTCGCCTTCTTTTTTGGGCATGAAGAACAAAGCCGAGGATGCCATGGACTTTGACGGGCGAATAAAACCATTAGCTAGGTATTGATCCAAATATTGTCTCAAATGCAGATTCTCAGGTTCGGTAAGGGCATAAATCCTGCTACAAGGGGGTTGTGCACCGGGCACCAGATCGATTTGGCAATCGTACGATCTGTGAGGAGGTAACGTGTTGGCCTGTTCCTTTTGGAAGACGTCCTGAAAGTCTTGGTATTCCGGAGGTAGTTGCATGGAGGCAGAGGTTACAGATGCTAGATTAATATTCAGGTTTTCTGGGTAGCAGGTTTGTTTACAATCCGGGAAGGTTATTCTCTAAGCTCGCCAATCAATTCGAGGATTATGTGTCTCTAACCAAGGGATTCCAAGAATAACCTGAAACTGTGGAGCCTTGATTACATCAAACACAACACCCTCCCGATGGCCGTCGGGACCAATAAGAGTCACCTCAGTAGTGGAATGTGTTACCGGTCCAGAGGCAATTTCAGTTCCATCGACTGTGGTGATGACATCTTTGCTGGTTTTAGGACGGAGAGGGAGGTTAATCCTAGAGACCAATTCACGATCCACATAGTTTCCAATAGCCCCACTATCGATGTATGCCTTTATTGCATGCAACCGCTTAGGCTGTTCTGGATCTACGAGAACCAATGGCACAATGAAATGCGAGGTCTGAGAGTTAGCTTTCAAGCTCGGCAAGCGGACCCCTACACTTGTCGGGTGGAGTCGTTTCCCGAAACAGAGTCTTCATGGTTTTTATCAGCGGCTCCTACCGCCTTTCGGGCGGTTTTGCCGGGCAATCTCGTAGAAAGTGTCCAGAATTCCCACAATAAAGACATAATTTTAACTGCCGCCTCCTTTCACGTTCCTTTTGAGTTAAGGGTCCTTTAACCCCTCCAATTTGCATAGGCTCAGATACATCAACTCCCTTGGGATTGGCATGGTTCTTGACCAACACCCGGGTCTCAAACCTGGACCGATCTGCTTTTCTGTTTTGAAGTCTGTGATCCAATTGGACCACTAAGTCTATATACTCTGTGCATTCTTGGGGCGGATTTACAACTTGGGCCAAGACATCTTTAAGTTCTCCGTGTAGGCCTCGATAAAACAACGTGACTCTTTTATCCTCTGGCCATCCCGTTTCCACAATTAGTCTATTAAAGATTGCAATATAGGATAGGAGGTCCTGATTGCCCTGTCGCAGGGATAGAAGTTCGTCATCCAGAGCCTGCCCCTGAGAGTGTCGAGCAAATAACCTTTCCATGCTTGCTTGAAACCTTTGAAAATCACGGAGAATCGGGTCATCTTGAGTGACCAGTGGAACTGACCAATCGGCAGCGCAGCCGCTGAGATATGACAATACAAAGGCTACCTTGGTCTGATCATTTTGAAGGCCCCAGGTCTGCATAGGAAGTGCAAACGACACTGATTCATGAATACGGCGAATCGTTTGGGGTCCCCAGCAAAGCGTTCGGGTGGGGCCAGTGGCATGTTTCCAGGTAGATTAATCTGCACAGGGTTTCTGGAAACCACAGGAGGGGGTTCCCTCCGGAACCGGGTAGAGGAGTTTGCCCAGCTTGACCTTGCAAAAGCTGTCTGGCCAGGTCATCACTTCTTTCCTTTGATATTATTAATTCCCTCCTGAGGGCATTAGTCTCTTGACGAGCGGCAGGTACTTCGGCCCGTAATTCCCCCAGTAATTGGGCCAACTGATCAGTCTCAGAACTTTCCATAGCGCCTGGGTGGGAATTTGTAGGAAGGCTTCGCGTTCTGTAACGCTCACCTGACTCCCACGGAGGCGCTGGCCTGGTTCACGCTGCTGTGACCTCTTCTAAGGTGATGCGCAGGGTTTAGAAGACGGACTGGACCGGGCCCTTAATCTGGCTTGTCTGGCTCGCAGAAGTATCCTTCTTAGGGTCTGGAAGGACGAGCTCTCCATCCTGCTTCTGATGCAGGGGCGCGTTGGTATCCAGTTACTTCACTGGATTTTCGGATTGGTGAGAACCAAACTTGCTTGGCTTCCAGGTAAGTGTTTTGATAAGAGGTTCCCCTTGTGTCCATGCATTAATGTACTAATGCTAGTGTCCTTTTCCCCATAGGGGCCGGGGTACGGAATGCCGGGGAACAGGCACCGACCCGAGATGAGAGGTGAAATCCTTGTAGAAATCAGGTAAGTCTTTAATGAGCGTTTTTTTGGTAATGTCTTTTCATTCGCTCATTAACGCTGATGTCTCTTTTTCCCCTTAGTGGCCGGGGTCCGGAAATGTCAGGATGCGGCGCGGACCCGAAATGAAGAGGGAATGAATCAACTGGTAATTCTTAACATGGAGATTTAGCTTTCCTTATTCCCTTCTCTCTCTCACCTTTGGTTCTGGTCTTTTTCTCCCTAGGCGCTGGGGCGTGACTGCGAATCCGGATGATCGCTGCTGAACATGGAGAAGCTGTCATGATCACTGCTTCCAAGGAGTCAGGACCCGCCCAACGTCCTTGGAAGCAGGCCCCTAACCCTGATCCTAGGCACCAGCCGGTCCCCACAGGGACCTTTTGGACCTTGTCCTGGCGCCGGTGGCACCAGGCTCATCAGAAGCATCGGTCCCGGCACTGGAAGCGCCGGGCTCATCATTGGTGTGAAGGTGCTTGGGTGGACTTACCTGTGGCATACCATGCTGCTTACTTACCAGACTCTTAGAAGTCCTCGGTGAACTGGGACTACTTTCTTACCTGGGTGGGGCAGCTCCACTCCCTGGATACAGCACTGGAACTCTTCTGGAAGCAGGAACTCTTTTCTTACCTAGGCGGGGCCATGGAAGGAGATGCCTCATCACTCCTAGGCTATTTAAACCACACCCGATTGATGAAATGTGCTTCGCGTTATTCTGCATCTGCAGCAGAACGCTCACCGAGTCTGTTCCAGCCTTTCTTCTTTGGATCCTGAACCTGCAAGAATTATACTTACCATTACTGTACCCGATCAACATCAGCACCTGCAAAAGACCAGAAACAACAGGTTAGCAGAACGAACTTTAACACGCAGTGTTTACTTACCTGATCCATCGGCAGCGGCCGTGTCTCACACTGCACCTTCGCCTGCAAAGATAAACAGCATTATCATACTTACTGGCACGCTGTGCATTCCGGCTTCTTCACGCTGCACCTTCACCTGCAAAGATAAACAGCATTATTCTACTTACCGGCACGCTGTGCATTCCGGATTCTTCACGCTGCATCTTCACCTGCAAAGATAAACAGCAGTGTTACACTTACCGGCACGCGGCGAATTCCGGATTTCTTCATTCTGCATCGTCGCCTGCAAAGACAAAGAAAGAGACAGTAAGAGCGCTTGCCATACTTACGCAATTCCAGGCGCTTCTCCGCCACGCATAAAAAGACTATAAAGAGTAAAGGTGTCCAGAAAATTACTGGTCGTGCAGACAACGACGGCACCCATCCTCTGAAGTCAAGAGGCCAACGTTTCACCAGTGAAGGAACTGGCAACGGCACCCTGCACTAGACGCAGATGGAGAGCCCAGCATTCACCTATCTAAGGTGAGCACGTTGACCTGTGAGGGGGCTCAACAGTCAGGCTGAGAGGAGAGAGATAGGGACATTCACAACCCAGACCTTTAACCCCCATATTATTTCACCTGCAGAAACCTCACCCTTCGAGTCCGACACACAGTGCGGAGAGGTTCGACCCCAGAAGCCAACCGAATCCTGCACATCACGTTTCGTGTTACAGACACCTTCCTGCCAAGGCGCCTCCGTGGGAATCAGGTGAGCGTTACAGAAGCCCTGAAAAGGTGAGTGGGATGCGGCGCTGCAGTGATCAACGCGATGAGCTTTTAAATAAAAGTCTTCCTTTTCAGGATTGTCGGCGCGATGTCTCCGGGATGCGGATTTAGCAGGTAAGGACTTTTCCTTCTTCTGCTCTCTTCTTATCTTCCTTTGCAGGTGATCCAGGATGCTGGCAGGCGTGGCAGAAGTCAGGATGCAGGAGCAGACACGGTGAGCGTCCAGCTGCTAGATGCAGAACAACGCGAAGCACGTGTGGCTGTTCGGGTGGGGTTTAAATAGCCTTGGAAGAAGTTCCAGGTATGTATCCTTCCTCCAATCAGGTATGTATCCTTCCCCGACCACGCCCGGATGGTAAATTAGTCCCACAGGTAAAGTAGTTCCTTTCAGGCCTCAAGGAGGCCGGGATCCTGCAGCATGGTCTGCATCAGGTAAGTGCACCCAAGCACTCCCATAATGAGCCTGGCGCCTATGGCGCCAGGACTGATGTCTTTTATGAGCCTGGCGCCATAGGCGCCAGGACACTGTCCAAAGGGCCCCTATATGGGGTTGCTGGGTCCTTCCTTGGGGACTGGATGTCTGCTTTCGGGGACGCAGGGCTTGAACCGGCTCCCCGGGAGCGGGCATCATGACAGTCATCCGGCATTTTGTCGCGCTGGATTCACCAGCTCCTTTTACAGATACGTTTTTACCGATGCCAGTGTATCCGGCGATTGTGGGCTGGCTCACCCGTAATTGGCTGGTCCGGTAAAAGTGCTGGTATCTCTTGGTACCGGCACTTTAATACAAGACCAGCCGATTTATAATGAGACGCAAATGTTTACTATAAGAAGGTGACTTAATGCCTCAACTCCTGGAAGATTAAATTATCTACTTTAGATAAAATATTGAGTAACCTATACATATGGATTTTGTTTTTTGTGCCAGTTCGCTGCTCAGGGCAGCATCTCTGCACGGTAGGGGAGGTAGAAGGAGTCAAAGGGGTCAGAGAACCCATTAATGCTAACAGAAAGATGTGGCAAATAATATCAGTTTGATATAGTGCTGGATTCTTGATTCCTCCTGTTTCAAAGTGCAGTATTGAGATGTAATATTACTTAATTCATCAGACCTCAATTTATCGATGTCAGGTTAAAATTACCTATCTCATGCAGGGTCTTGACTGCCAGGGGCTTTACCCGCTTAGCGATCTTTAAAGCTCCACAATCTCCTTAATCTGTTGCACTAAATTGAAGGTATTTTAGTTAGTGCAACATTTTACGGTTCAAGCGCCCCATGATTTACTACGGGAGTTAATTGATTTATTTTATTTTTATATTTCAGCATTTATGGGGACTGCCAGTCTAGCAATGTCCTTTAGCACAATCTATTGGTAAAATGTAGGCCACTGGAAAAGCTTTAAAGGTATACAGTTGCAGAGGAGAAGCCAAGTACCCCCACTCCAACTGCCCAGCCTACATTACCTGAAAAGTATGAACCAAAGTATGTGACATACACAGAATAGTTAAACCAACAAAGAGAAGAGCGTGGACTCTGTGCAGTACCCAAAAGAGTACCTATACCTAAGAGAATATGGGAGGTAAAATACCCATTAAGGAAACCATACCTGCATACAAGACAATATGATGGCCAATTGAACGAGATTCCTGAAGAAGCAGAGAAACTAATAGGCAAAGATGGATGGTGACGTCATACAACATCGAATTGACACTCATAGAAGAGATAAACAGACTAGAGGATGCCGATGATTTATAAACTATCAAGAAAGTATCAAGGGTAAGTGACATCTTGGGATCAAGGTGAAGAAACATATGCCACAGATCTGATGAAGATACTTAGTTTAAACGTGTACAGATGCAATGAAACGCAAGCAGCAAAGCAATCATGAAGCTAGCCACATTCTTTTGAAAAGATTAGACCGTGGCAAGCGCCAACATATTACATGGCCTGCGGTAGCGGCCATGTAGTTATGGTTAAGTTGCTAAACCCATAGGAAGAGCACTTTTGGGCAGCTTATAACTTCGCTCCCCCTGGACGAATCCTCACCAAACGGGCAAAGTTGTAGGGGGGGTCCAAAAATGTCTTTTTTTCCCATAGACTAAATGGGAAAAAACTTTGCTCATGCCTACAGCCCGAACTGCTGGATGGATTTTCACCAAATTTGCGGCAGGAGCGGCGGCTTGGTCCCGAAAGCGTGCTTTTGTTAATTTGGTGTAAATCTGTCTAGTAGTTTTTTTTAAACGACCAAAACGTAAGGCATAAAAATTAGTGATATCTACGTCCGGTCCGCGGACTCACTTCCCTGTTCGGTCTGCGGACTGGCCTCTGATTGGCTGTACTGTCCACGGACTGGCCTCTGATTGGCCAGAAAAATTCACTGACTTTTGCGTGGTCCGCCGACATCGGGACGCAGCCGTTGATTGGGTGATGAGAAAACGTGAAATGTGTCGGATTTTCTGACACGCCCGCCATCTTGGATTTGCAGATTTTTTGGGGTCGATGAACAGCGCAGTGAATTTTTTTTTGTAAAAAGCAGCATTTCATTTGTCAAACTCAACAAACAATCTCTGGAGATGTGGGGGGGGTGAGGATTGGATTGGATAGGGCCATAATAAGCCAAAAAAACGGGTTGTTTCACCCCCGAAAGTTTGCGAACACTCCAGATGTCCTCAGGCAGTCGTGTGGTGTTTGCGGACACTTCAGATGTCCTAGGACATCTGTACCTATTTCTGCATTACACGGTTGGGGAAAAGCAGTTTTTGGATGGCTTATAACTTTTGCGCCACTCAATGAAACTGCATGTAATTTTGCAATTTTATTCTAGAACTAATCCTGAATGGTTTTGCAACGTTTTGGGGGATTCTGTCAAGAGGGGGCAAAATTAGAGGGGGAGTCCAAAGCATATAAATGTGGTGTCATTTGACGAATCTGCACAACATTTGGCAAAATGATTTTGGATCTAGATATAAATGGTTTTCTAAAGTTTGGTGGGATTTTCTCAAGAGGGGGCGAAATTAGTGGGGGGGGTATCAACATTTTTAGATAACTTATAACTTTGTTGCTATTTGACAAATGTGGACAAATGTTTTGAGAAAGATTATAGACCCAACCTTCAATGTTTGTGTAAAAACTGAAAGGATTTTGTCAAGTGGGTGCTAAGTTATATGACTATTGTATGTACATACATTTTGACACTTTTGGATTTCAAGCAAACTCGTGAGGAGCATTGGCAAGGACATAAAAGCATGGTTTTGCAAATGTGCCCTTGTTTTATTTTTTGACAAGTGTAATAATGTAGGTACAAAAAATAGTCATATACCTTTGGTGACTGAGGTATAGCCTGTCGCTGTGGGCAGTAGCTAGATTGTCTGGTCATGGCATAAGGTAATGATGTGGACCATCCGGCTACTGGCCATTACCGCTAGTGACGAAAAATAGTGTTAAAGTGGCTTTGTCTATCTGGGACCAGCTATGTGGTAAAGTTATTCGAAGGTAGGATGGGTTTGAAAGGGAAAAAAAGTACTTGTGGTAATATGTTTAAATGGTTTTGCAGGATGCCATGGCAAGGAAAGAGGGGATGTGTACGGAGCTCTGCCTTCTCTTTCCATGTTGGCTGTCTTGGAAACGGATTTTCCTTCCTACAGTGGGACGCCACAGGTGTCCCGCTGTAGGAAGGATAATCCTTCCTTCTAACAGCGGGACACCGCAGGCATCCTGCTATAGGAAGAAAAATCGATGTTTTAGCACCCTAGGTTCCCGCTTTGGGAACCAGGGGTGCTAATGGCCTCTATCCCCTGTTTAAGGGGCTGCAATGGATGATAATGGTCCATAGCCCTCCTTATTTATTTATTTATTTATTTATTTATAACACACCAATGCCCGCAGACATCAGGCTGTGTGGTTACAGTATTTGTTGAGGGAGATGAGGTGGAGGAAGACAGTTTACTACTTGGTGAGAAAGGAATAACCTTTCTGAGAGCATTGTGGTCATTGGATTTGGTGTGACGGCGCATGGAGGTGGTCCCGTAGGAGTACTGTCCAGGTAGGCTGCGACTGAGTACAAAATTTCACTCAGTGCTTTCACTTTGGTAGCTTTAGCCTTTGGTACACTCCCAACAGTAGCAAAAAACTGGCACACCCATGGTGCAATCTTGGTGCTAGAAGTAGGCACTTCCTCCACCTCATCCTCTTGGTCCTCTTCATTGTCTTTGAAAGTACTGTGCTTTTTTTGTTGTGAAGGTCCTCCATCTGGTGGTGGTGGTGGCTCTTGGGGAGGAGGGATGGCAATAACTGATGCCATTTTTAAGATAAATAGCAGTTTTGATAACATTCTTTCAAGTATGTACTGTGTACTACATTGGTAATGGATAATGGGCCTCATTGCGAGGTGGGAGGATAGGGATTACCGGCAACGGTAAGGGCACTGGTGCCGGTAATCCCTTACCTCCCTACTACGAGTTCCCTTTGCGGGTCCATCCTTAACGCCTGGTTTTTGCAGGCATTAAGTACGGGACCCGCAAAGGGACTCTAGAGCTAATAACGGTACCGCAATTTGCGGTACCGTTATTAGCGCCTTTCCCATTCCCATTGAGTCCTATGGGGTTCAAATGGGAATGGGGAATGGCACTGGTGTATGGGGAATTACTGGTCCCTCACTCCTCGAAATGCAGTGGTAATTGCTCCACCCACCAGGGCGGAGTCGGAAGGGTTTTGGAGGCAGCCATGGAGCTAATAGCTCCATGGCTGCCTCCAACCTCGTAATGAGGCCCAATGAGTATGATACCGAATTTCATAGGTTTTTATTAGTGCAACTTAACCATAACGTCCCTTTAACCAAGTTTTTTCATTGAATTTCATAGGTTTTTGTTAGTTCAACTTAACCATAACGTTCCTTTAACAAAGTTTTTTCATTGAATATATATATATATAGATACATATGGACAAGTAAAGGATGGATGTTTCCACTACGCATATAAGCAGTACTGAACAAACTAAGAAGGCCTCATTTCAGTGTCGCAGTTAAGAAAGGCAATTGAATTAAACAGAATAAAAGCTCAGCTAAGGAGTTGACTGAGCCAAGAAAACCAAGGTCTTATCAAACTGGAATTGGCTGACATTGGATACAATTAACGTGAAAGAACAGAGGCTCCTGTTCAGAGAGCTCAAGCAAAAACAAAAGACTTCAGAGGACTATTGAAGAATAAAATCAAATACACGAAAAGCTCGATTTCATGATGTCCAGTCACGTGGTACATGGGAAGTTCAATGGGCAAGATGGTCACACCTATGCACGAAGGCCGGCTGGTGCCCACACTCCCTAAAAATTCTCAAAACACAGTACAGACTCAAGGCCAAACTTCAAACCCTAATTGACACTGGACCATTGAGGTGATGATGGATGATATGCTAATGGTGGGAAGCTGCTAAAACAAGCTCACCCGCACCTTGTTGTTCAGTCTGCGTGCTGCTAGACGTAGGTGGAAAAGTATTGACAGGGGTTAGGAGTTAACCAATTGTAGGGGACCACGTAATTAAGGATCCTATAGTTTGTATAGCCAATGGAACATTGTACATTTAGTGACGTTCATAGTGGTATTTTGAGGGGAGGGCTTAGTTTTCCCACCTGATGTTAAGTATCCTATCACCTTCCTCCGCTGCTCTATATAGATATAGATCCTATACTTAGAAATACACTTAGACCCAATCACACCCTCCGTTAGGTTTTTATAGTTTGCCAAGTAGGATGACGTTGGTAATGACGCAGGTCCAAAAGTCCATGATGGCCAATTATGGGTATAAAAGCACAGTTTATTTTGAAGTAGAGTCAGAGGATCGAGCGATTGCTGAAGTTCGTTGTACTCCCTGTTTTAGATACTTGACATTAACACAGACAAACTTTGCCAAACTATTTGAGTCATATTGATTATTGATGTATGAATAAAATCCCCATCCATCTCCAGGGTATTGCTACTCATCTTAAAGGGCTGTCTGAGAGAACACCAATCTCACTTGGTAGCAGAGATAGGATGGTTTGATGGTTTGATAAGTCATAAGACATAAGTCAACTTTAGAGTCTCAGCAATATTGCACAACCTTTGCCATTTGGTTGACAGGATGTGAAGCTCCCCGTAGATAGTGGATAGTTTAATCCCAAAATTCCTGCAAGGTACGGTTTGACGGGACCCCTATTTTCAGATAGAAGCCCCTCCCACATCTACGAGAAGCGGATCGAAAAGCAGCTCAAAGAGGCGGTAACAAAGGCATTTATCCCGGGGGTCTGATGAAGAAAAACATGCGAAGGGTGAGTAAATAGACCAAAGAGTGTGGCAAAAGAATACATGCATAGTAAATAACAGAGAGTAACGGAGGGAGGTGGGATATAATATAACGTAAGAGTAAGATTGTAAAATATATGTATATGGGAATTGAGACATTGACTTGAGTGTGGCCGAGCAGTATAATATAAAGAGTAATCGTGAGTGAGGCTACGATAAGAGAATATGCCCTGTTCCTAGACTTTAAAGCGTGCTAGCATAAACCTTTATCTAGAGTCCCATAAGTGGATGAAGTAGGAGATGGGATCGATTAAAGACGATCCAGAAAGAGATAGGTTTAAGTTCCAATCGAAGCAATCTTAGAGGGCAAGACAAATCTAAAATAGTAGATAGTGCAGAATACATGTGACCGGTCAAGTCTGTCTGTTTGTTTTATGTGATTGAAAGGTATGATGACGTCATAGCTGAAGGGAAAAATTGCACGGTAGAAAAGTGCAAAGTAGTGTAAAAGGAAAGTGATTGTTTTTTAATTGTATTTTGATGGTTGTTTTTTAGCAAGATTAAAGTAAAATTGTGATTGACGGGTTGGAGCTTGCAACGACTGGTGCTCGCTCATATTGTATTATTTTTATGAGACACAATATTAAAATCTGTGATTGAAAATAAACGAGCGCTAAAACAAGCGAAGATTGACAAGTCAGGAATGGAGGAGGTTACTCCAGTAGTGCATCTTTGCAAGCAGCTGCCGAAACAGGCACCCAAACTTAGACAGTACAGTGCAGAATGGGTTTAAAAGAATCACAGATAAAATGTTTATGCCATGGCACCAAGGCGGATCATTATCGAAGGCAGTCTTGCAGCATATGACAACATATTTGCATGCAGCGTACACATGAAAGAAGCTAGAAATTCGCCTAGGGAGTCTAGAGCTTTGAAAAACGTACCAACAAGAAAAGGAGGAGGAACCTCCTTTAGATTGGATACTCAATGTATGCAAAGAGGGGGGTGAAGAGCCTTCTGCTCCGCCCACCCCGTCTGAAACGAAAGACGAAGTTAAGGAAGACGATGGGTTATACCCATTAAGAGAAGTTAAAGTAGCGGTGGGATATAGCAATCCCTTATATGAGTCCCCTACGCAAAGTAGTGACGAGGGCCCAGAGAAACATACCGAGAAAGATGTAACCTCCAAAGTCCTGAGGGACAAGGAGGGACGTGACAAGGAGAGAAGTGGTTGAGCAAGCACATCTCTAGATATAAGGAGAGAAAGAAAGAGCTTTAAAGGAGACAAGGATAAAACTGATGAGATAGCACTCTTACAGAACAAATGGATGGAAGGTCAGATTTTACTTAAACTCGATGATAAAGGCATCGAGGATGTAAGACAACGAGAAGATCAAGACGGACAGGATAAAAAAGAAAGGGAAAGAGAAGAACGATTGAAAGATGAAGCAGCGAAAAGAAAAGATAGACAAAGACGAGAACAGTTATATCAAGATGAACAAGCAAAAGAACAGGAGAGGGCAGAAGAGCAAAGAAAACATGACAATAGACAAAGAACGGCTGATGAGCGGGACAGGTTAAAAAAACAAAGAATAGATGATGAACTGGAAAGAATAAAAGAGAAAAGAATACAGAGACAAGGTATGAGGAGATACGAAGAGCATATGAATGAAGGGATATGAAAAAGAAAGAGGAAGACAGAATAAGAGAGGAAGCGAGAAAGCGCAGAGAAGTCAATGACGACATGGAACATTAAAGAAGACAGAGAGCACACGATCTTGAGTATTTGGAAAGGGAAGTAAGAAATCCCGATCCATTGATAGAATGGGAAGATATAGAGAAATCTTTTCACGAATATGAGTCATTACCAAGCCCATCTAGAGCAAATCTAGAAGATGAGTTTGACTCTAGAAATATTGTGGATGCGATCGATAAAGTATATCATGACATGAGAGCTCAGAAGGAAGCTCAAGGGAAAGGAAAAAATGATAGTCTCGAGAGTACTCATTTTTATGTCACGGAGGAAGCCTCATGTAGCATGAGATATAAGGAGCTATCTTTAGACAGACTAACTCTGAATAGAAATGATGACGAGAGAAGTTGCACGAGTGGGGCACGGGAAGTGTCAGACAAAGAAAGGGAAACGTCCCATGGGGAAAAGAGAAGTAATGTATGTGGTCCAGAGGTATGTTCGCCTATGGATAAGGGAGTAAGATGGTCGGATTTAAAAATACCTGTGTCTAAGGCAACAGAGCCACTGACACAGTCAGACCGACCTAAGGGGCAACTGTCACCTGAGTCTCTGCAGGAGCGATGGAGTCTGCCGATTCCAGCCCTGCTTTCTACTCCACCCGGGGTCACGGGAAAGCTGCCTGTAAGGAGAATATGGATTAGCAAGTGGTGCCGGAATAACCCTGGAAACTCTCTTCCCCTTATTCCCTGTGTGCTGGAATGCTGTGGTTGAGTGGCTCACCTTTTAGTTCAGGATGGTGGGCTCTCCGTCCTGCCTCTGTTGAGTTCCACGAGCGGTCGCTGGAAAGGTAAGTGCAAATCAGCGGAGTGCTAGCAGCGTAACTAATGTCTTCTTTCTTCTTCTTTCAGGAAGAGTTTGCAGAGCAGCGGAGTGATTGCCGGTCCGCGGGCGCTGGGAGAATGCTGAAAAAACACTGGAGACAGGAACAGGTAAGCGTGTGCCTGAAGCTTACAGAATGCACACGAAGCATGGATTGCTCTTTGGGCGTGGCTTTTATAGACACCCACACCCAGAGGCTGGGGCATGCAACATAGTTCTGAATGGGCACACAAGGATCCATTTTGGTGGAAACAGGAAGTCCATGTTATTCTATGGGTGCAGGGATTTCTATGGGTGAAATGGATGATAACCTGTTTCTAGCTCACCAGGCTCTCGCCCACAGTGCTTCTGCCTGTTTTCCCCCTCTGCCATTATAGATTAAGAACGGAAATGGCTTGGATGTGTCAATCAGGCCTGTACCTATGACAGTCCTCCCCCTCAAGGCCCCACCCAATGGTGTGTTCCCTGGACCTGGCTTGGTGGGATTGTTTCGATGGAATTTGTGTAATAACCGAGGGGCGTGGATGTTCTCGCTTGGTTCCCATGATCTATCCTGGGGCCCATATCCCTTCCAATCCACTAGGTAATACAGAGTGTTTTTTTACTACTTTGGAATCTAGTATTTGCTTAACCTCATACTCAGATTCGTCACCCTCTATCACTATGGGGGCTGGTGGCGTTAATGATTTAGTCCCAGGGTGCACAGGCTTCAACAAAGAAACATGGAATACCGGGTATATGCGCATTTGTGGAGGTATGGTCAACCTCATAGCGACAGGAGTGATCACACTCTCAATTGTGAAAGGACCTAGGAATTTGGGTTGGAATTTCCTGGTTTCTTTTAAAGCGATATACTTAGATGCTAACCACACCGAATCCCCTACCTAGTAGTCTGGAGCCTTTCTCCTGTGGCGATCGGCATACTTCATTTGTGAAGCCTTAGCTGTCTCTAGATGCGTCATTGCCTCTTTGGTCGCTTGCTCGATACGCTCATGTCAAGTCTTGATGGCTGAAATTTCGATAGCCTCTGGTGGGTCATATGCAGATGTCCGTGGGTTGCGTCCATACAGAGTGTAGAAAGGAGTCATGCATGTAGAGGTGTGAATAGAATTCTTATATGCATATTCGGCCATCCACGGGATCTCCGCCCACGAGTGTTCTGTTTGGTGCAGAATGCAACAGAGGTATTGCTCCAGAGTTTGGTTTGTGCGCTCTGTCTGTCCATCTGTTTGTGGATGATGACTTGCGGACAACCATATTTCTACTCCAGCTAAGACGCAACATTGTCTCCAAAACTGTGACATGAACGCCCCTGTCAGAAAGTAGTACGGATGGGAACCCGTGCAATTTCACGATGTTGTTGAGGAAGACTTGGGCCAAGGCATGGGCAGTTGGAATTCCCTTTAAGGCTATGAAGTGGGCCATCTTGGTGAATAGATCAACAACCACAAGAATGGTGTTAATCCCGGAGCTGGGAGGCAAGTCCGTGATCAAATCCATCGAAACAGTATGCCAGGGAGTAGGCAGTACTGCCAGAGGTTGTAATAAGCCTGCTGGTCTTTGCCTTGAGGCCTTGTTTTGAGCACATGTCCCACACGAGTTGACAAATTTGGTGGTATCCTGTATCCAAGTTGGCCACCAGTAGGATCTTTCAACCTTTTCTGCAGTCTTTGCTACTCCAGGGTGTCCTTCAATATGCGAGTTGTGGTAATTGGCGAGTATTTCCTCCTGCAAAGCACGTGTTGGGAGGTAGAGATGATCTTGGTGATATGGTAGGCCGTCATTGATGGAAAAGAGGGTTCCTTTGTTGCTCCACGTCCATAGTTCCTTTGCGGACAGACTGTATTTTACCTTTTCCTTGAACGTCTCCCATGAAGGAGAATCTTCTCCACAAAGATCTAGGATCGTGTTGCCTGGAATGATGTCTACCAGATCAGAAGTGTTGTAGGCTTGTTCCCCTTTGCCGATACGTGATAACGCGTCTGCTTTGCTGTTTTTTACCCCAGGTTGGTAAGTGATCACAAAATCGTACTCCGACAGGAACAGAGTCCAACGGAGTTGTCGGGATGATTGCGCTGTAGCTGAGCACAAGTACTGGAGGCATCGATGGTCAGTTATGATCGCGATTGTATGCTTGGTTCCGAGCAGGTAGTGCCTCCACTCCTTGAGGGCTTCTTTGATCGCGAGCAAATCCTTATCCGTTACTGCGTAATTCAATTCAGGTGGGGAAAACTTTTTCGACCAGAAGGCCACAGGGTGTAGGTGACCGGTATCGGAAATCCGTTGGCATAGGACCGCGCGTCAGTCTCAACGATGTTTGGGAGATCTGGCTGTGGGTGTTGTAATACAGGGGCTGACGTAAAATTTGTCCTTTAGGGCACGAAAAGCCTCTTCTACCCTGGGGGTCCTTTCAAATTTTCAGTGTTTGTGTAGAAGGGAAGTAATAGGGTGTACCATGTGTGAAAAACCGGGTGTAAAGCATCAGTAAAAGTTTGCAAAGCCGAGAAAACTCTGCACTCCCTTTAGGGACGAAGGTGATGGCCAGGTGAGAATAGCCTCTACCTGCCTGTTGTTCATTCGGATGCCTTGTGGTGACAATACAAATCCTAAAAACTCGACTTTGGTGACATGGAAGGAGCATTTTTCAAGCTTAGCATACAAATGATTTTCACGTAACATGCGGAGAGCTGCCCTCGCGTGTGACAAATGTTCTTGAACGGTGGCCGAGTAGATGAGGATGTTGTCGATGTAAACTATGGCACATACGTCTAGTAGCTCTTGCAGGACATAGTTCATGAAATGTTGGAATGCCATCGATGAATTACATAGCGCAAACAGCATTACCTGATATTCGTAGAGACCACACCTGGTGCGAAACGCGGTCTTCCATTCGTCACCCTCCTTTAAGCGCACCAGGTGATAGGCCCCTCGGAGGTTGAATTTTGTAAACACTTGCGCTTGTCTCACTTGGCCGAGCAGTACGGGATCAGGGGTAATGGGTACCCGTTCTTTACCATGACCTGGTTTTATGCACGGTAATCGATGAATGTTCATAGGTCCCCCTCTTTCTTGGGGACAAAGAAGAGGGGAGAGGCCACGGGAGACTTAGATGGGCGGATGAAACCATTTGCGAGGTATTGGTCTAAGTAGGTTTTTAGATGAGCGTTCTCCCCTTTCGTCAGGGCATAGATCCGACTGCAAGGTACTTTTGCCCCCGGTATCAATACTGTCAAAACAATGCCGTTAATAACACCTCTGCCCAAAAAAATGGTGGACACGCGGCAAAATTGCACAGCGCTGGTGACACCGGCGCCAGAATCAGAGATGCTATTGAAACTGGAACGCCTGCTGCTGCCATTAATAAAAACAGAATCCAACTTAATTGACCTGTTCCCTCAGCCACCCAGGCGCATAAGCAAGCAGAAGCATGTCACAGGACCAGAGGACCACAGGCAGAAAATCCCAGCGAAGGAAACCAAAGTTCTCTGATGCAGAGCTGACCACCTTAGTGGACACTGTACTGCAGCATGCAGACAAACTTTTCCGGAGCAGGCAGCATAAAAGCAGCTCAGAACGCAAGACTGCCATACGGGGAGAGGTTGTGGCCAGTGTCATGGCCGTGGGAACCGTCCTCCCCACAAGGAGGGACTGTCGCAAGAGGTGGGATGACCTCAAAGCCAAGGTCTGCGATGCCATTGCCAAACACAGGAGAGAGTGTTCAGCCACTGATGGAGGTACTGTAGACCCCCTTTGACCCATGCCATGGGAGGAGCGACTCAGCAGCATACTCCATATTGAGGGAATAGAGGGCATTGGAGGCACTGAGGCTGGAGCAGGGACCTATGGGGAGGGAATAAGTACAACTGCATGAATATGTGCATGCCCGTCCCCCCCGATTGCAAGCATCCACCAGCATAGCACGGAGCAATATGCATGCCAAATGGTCAGAAACATGTCATGTCAGGCAGCGCCACACCCATCAATGGCAGGGGTACTCCAAAACAATGCGCATGCATGCACTGTGTACACACTCAGCATGAACAACCCCCCCTGCATGG